>NC_066515.1:18571900-18614400 GCF_024679095.1 Eriocheir sinensis | reverse complement strand
AGAGGAAGAAGAGGGAGAAGATGATGAAAGATGAACTGTACTCGAGAAATAAATAAATAAAATAAATAAAATAAAATAAATGAAATAAATGATAAAGATGTCCTATTTTAACAATGTGTGTGTGTGTGTATATATATATATATATATATATATATATATATATATATATATATATATATATATATATATATATATATATATATATATATATATATATATATATATATATATATAAGAACATAAGAACATAAGAACGCAGGAGTCTACAAGAGGCCGGTAGGCCTGTACTAGGCAGCTCCTTTGACCATAAGCTCCCGTGTATCTAACCCCACCTAATATCGCTGTCCATGAATTTATCTAGTCTATTTTTGAATGTGACAATTGTATTGGCACTCACCACATGACTGCTAAGCCTATTCCACTCATCCACCACCCTGTTAGTAAACCAATTTTTGCCTATGTCCCTGTTGAATCTGAATTTATCCAGTTTAAACCCATTACTTCGTGTCCTACCCGGTTCTCTTACCAACAAAACCTTATGAATGTCTCCCTTATTAAAGCCCTTCATCCATTTATAAACCTCGATCATGTCTCCACGCACCCTTCGCCTTTCTAGAGAATGCAAGTTTAACTGCTTGAGTTTTTCCTCGTATGGTAAGTTTCTCAACCCCTGAATCATCTTAGTCATCCTCCTCTGCACCGATTCTAACATTTTGATATCCATTCTATAGTAGGGTGACCAGAACTGAACCGCATAGTCAAGATGAGGTCTAACTAATGCTAAATATAGTTTGAGGAAGACTTCGGGGCTTCTGTTGCTTACGCTCCTTGAAATAAATCCCAGTACCCTATTAGCTCGATTTCTAGCTTGAATGCATTGTGCCCTTGGACGGAGATCAGAGCTCACTAATCGCACCCAGACCTGCTTATGAGAGTGTCATTTAAGCAATAGTTATGTGAGGGGTTGTTCCTACCTACACTCAGAATACTGCACTTCCCTACATTGAACTCCATCTGCCATTTATCCGCCCAGTCATACAATCTGTTCAGTTCACCTTGGAGAATACTAGCGTCTTGATCCGACTCAATTACTCTACCGATCTTGGTATCATCTGCAAATTTACTAACATCACTACTAATTCCTGTATCTAAGTCATTGATATAAATAATAAACAAAAGTGGACCTAATACCGAACCTTGTGGGACCCCACTCGTAACACATCTCCAGTCAGATCTTTTACCATTGATTTGCACTCTTTGCTTCCTATTGCTAAGCCACGCCTTGACCCTGTTCAAAACTTTACCCTCTACTCCGTGAGCCTGTAATTTAAGCAACAGTCGTTGGTGAGGAACTTTGTCAAACGCTTTACTAAAATCAAGATAGATTACATCATAATTTTCATCTGTCAACCGCCTCAAATACTTTATTGTAGAAGGACAAGAGATTGGTGAGGCATGACCTACCTTTTGTGAACCCATGCTGCGAGTCGTGAATTAAGCTATGTTTTTCTAAATGCTCCCGAATGTTCCTGGCTATTATGGACTCCAGCATCTTGCCTATAACCGATGTTAAGCTAATTGGGCGATAGTTTGAAGCAACTGACCTGTCCCCCTTTTTAAAAATCGGCGTCACATTAGCTACTTTTCATAGGCTCGGCACATAGCCTGTATTTACCGACATCTTAAAGATGTCAGTTTGTGGGTCACTGAGTACATCACCTAATTCCTTTAATACCTTCGGAAATATCCCGTCAGGACCTGGCGACTTGTTCTTCTTAAGCTTATCTATCTCATCCTGAACTACTTGCCTGGTAATGATTATATCCCTCAATTTATCGCCATCCCCGCCCTCGTACATCTGAACTCTTTCCGGTATAGTCGTTCCATCCTCCTGTGTGAATACTGAAAGGAAGTAGTCGTTCAACAATGTGCTCATATTTTCGGAATTTTCTACTAGCTCCCCTGTGTTTGTTTTCAGCGGTCCAATTTTCTCCCGTGTTTTTGTTCTATACATCTGAAAGAAGCCCTTAGGATTACTTTTCGCCTCATTTGCTACTTTGATCTCATAGTTCCTTTTTGCTATCCTGGTGTTTTTCTTAACTAATCTAGATAGTTCGACGTACCGGCCCCTGAGATGTGTTTCCCCATTCTTTATTTTCTGATAAATTCCCTTCTTTAACCCAATCTCGTGTTTTAGTCCACGAGTCATCCACTTAGGATCATTGTTTTCTTTTCTAAGTGTTCGCTGTGGTATATGCTGTCCTTGCCCCTCTACTATTACTCTAACTAAATTATTGTAAGACATTTCTACCTGGTTCTCCTGGCTCTCCAATCCGCAGTTCTGGCCCTCATGAATCCCTAGATTATCCCAGTTTACCCCTTCAAGATGTCTTCGAAGCCCCTCGTAATTTGCTCTTCTGAAATCTGGCACTAACACTGGGTTTGGTTCGCGGGATACCGCCCAGTCTAAGCTAAAACGAACCGTTCTGTGGTCACTATTTCCTAGTTCTCCGCCCACCTCCGACTCACGTAGCAAGTTCCCATTATTGGTTAGGACTAAGTCTAATATGTTATCTCCTCTGGTAGGCTCAGTAACTACCTGCTTAAGGAAATTATCTTGTATAACTTCAAGAAAGTCCTCGGCTTCCAGGTCACCCACTAGGTCTTCCCAGTCTATATTCCTATAATTAAAGTCCCCCATTACGCAGACATTTCTACTCATACTCGCCCTGCCAATCTCCTGTAGTAATATACTCGTGTCCTGCCTGTTAAGGTTGGGTGGCCTGTACAGAACTCCTAGAGTTAGTTTTTCTTTCCCTTTGTAAACGTCCACCCAAACTGTTTCTGAATCCATGTTAGTTTTAACTGAATTGTTAACTAAACATTTAAGTGAGTCTTTAACATATAGCGCAACTCCACCTCCCTTTCTGCCCCTTCTGTCTTTGTGAAACATCTGATAACCCGTTATTTCAAATTCTGATCTAAAATTTCTATTAGCAGTGTCTATCCATGTCTCAGTGATCGCTATTATGTCAAAATTTTCTGAACAAGCTTCACCCCTTAGTAAGTCTATCTTGTTTCTGGGGCTCCTGCTGTTAGTATAGAAGATTCTTAGCCCGTCCTCTGTTACTCCCCTAGAATTACTTCTAAGCTGCCTGGTTATATTATGAGCTAGATGTCCCCTCCCATTACTCCTCCCATTGCTCCCATTACTCCTCCCCCATTCGCCTCTACTAAAAATCCCTCAGGGTACCAAGTGCTCGCTCAAGGGAGTCTGAGAGAGCCTCAACACCCTTGAACGTCAAGTGTATCCTGTCACGGGCGTAGAGGGCGTTGCCAAAGAAGAGGTCCCAAGTGTCGACGAACAGCCACCCATATATATATATATATATATATATATATATATATATATATATATATATATTATATATATATATATATATATATATATATATATATATATATATATATATATATATATATATATATATTTTTTACTCTTTTTGTTCAGGTTCAAATTTTCATTTTTTTTTTCACTCTCTTTCTCCAGGTTCAAATTTTCAATGTATTTTTTTTCTTATCATGAATATTAATAAAAATGCAATGAACGTACAGGTATATCTAGTCTACCTGTAACTAATTAACAAAGACAACACCTTACTTACCTGGTCCTCCTCGTTCTCAGGTGAGGCCCGTGTCAGCGGGGGACGGGTGGGCGGGGGGAAGGGGGAGGGGGGCATGCTGCGGACAAAAAAATAATGATAATAATAAAATAATAATGACAATAATGAAAATAATAATAGAAAAATGTTAATAATGATAAAAATAATAAAGTTGTGGGCACAGAGATACAGATATATATATATATATATATATATATATATATATATATATATATATATATATATATATATATATATATATATATATATATATATATATATATATATATATAGAGAGAGAGAGAGAGAGAGAGAGAGAGAGAGAGAGAGAGAGAGAGAGAGAGAGAGAGAGAGAGAGAGAGAGAGAGAGAGAGAGAGAGAGAGAGAGAGAGAGAGAGAGAGAGAGAGAGAGAGAAAATTAGCAAAAAATAAAGCTGAAACTAACTCACCCAAAACAAACACACACACACACACGCAGACAAACAAACAAACAAACAAAGGCAAACAGACACACAAACAAACCTAAAACAACTCATCTCATATGCAAAAGAAAAAAAAAAGAAACCAAGGTAAACTAGGGGAGGAGGAGGAGGAGGAGGAGAAATGTAAATACAGAAAGGGAAGGGAAGGTTAGGGAAGGTAAGATAAGGGAAGGAAAGGGAAGGGAAGGGAAGGGAAAGTAAGGTTAGGTAAGGTAAAATAAGGGAGTGGAAGCGAAGGGAAGGGAAGGGTAGGGAAAGGAAGGGAAGATAAGGGAAAGGAAGGGAAGGGAAGGGAAAGTAAGGGAAAGTAAGGTAAGGTAAAGTAAGGTAAGGTAAGGGAAGGGAACGTAAGGTTAGGTAAGGTAAAATAAGGGAGTGGCAGGGAAGGGAAGGGATGGAAAGGGAAGGAAAGAGAAGGAAAAGGAAGGTAAAGTAAGGTAAGATAAGGTAAGGTAAGGTAAGATATTTCCACAGAGGAAGAAATAAGGAAAGAGATAAAGAGGAGGAAGAAGAAGAGGAAGAAGAAAAAAAAGAGGAGGAGGAAGAGGTGTAGAAGGAGAAGGTAAGGAAAGGCAAATACTCTAAGGTAAGGTAAAGATCCAGTAGAGGTGATAGGGATTAAGAAGAGGAGGAAGAAGAGGAAGAGGAGGAGGAAGAAGAGGAAGAAGGGAGGGGAAGGGAAAGGGGTGGAGGGCGCAGGAAAGGGTTGGATTCCCCTTCAAATCTTCATCATTTCTATTCTGGCGTGAAAAGCAATGTTGATCTTGCATAATGTGTGTGTGTGTGTGTGTGTGTGTGTGTGTGTGTGTGTAAGGTATTCCCCCTCACACACACACACACACACACACACACACACACACACACACACACATATGGCACACAAACACATGTAAATATTTAAACCATCACCACCACAACCCCCCTTCCCCCACCTCCCTCCCTCCCCCCAACCACTTCGTTAAACAATCCACGCCAATTCCTTTGTCCCACGAATCAACGAAAGGTAAGAGAGAGGAAGGAGAGGGAGGGAGAGAAAGGGAGGGAGGGAGGGAGGAATCTGTACCTGAAGTCTGGACAATAAGAGACATGAACCTCCCTCTTATTGTGTTTGTTTAATACTTGGACAAACACAGGTGTAGGGAGGGAGAGAGGGAGGGAGGGAGGGAAGGGAGGGAGGGAGGGAGAGAAAGGAGGGAGCGAGAAGGAGCACACTTGGCACCTCTCCCTCACACCTTACCTATTGAGAAGGGAGATAGAAATAAAAATATAAGGGAAAAAAATAAAAGAGAAGGGAGATAAAGGGAGAAAGGGAGAATGAGGGAGAGGGAACACACCACATCTCTCCCTCACACCTCCCTATCTTTTGCTATACGTAGGTAGGGAGAGAAGAGGAAAGAAAGAGATGGAAGGAGAGAGAAGAGAGAGAGAAAGGGAGAAGAGGGAGAGAAAGGGTCACACTACACACCTCTCCCTCACACCTCTCTCCCATAAAGCTCAAAATCTCAGCTCTTAGGGACAATGTGGCGTAGCATTATCTCCCTCCCATTGCGACACTTCTGGGGAGGAGGAGAAGGAAGGGGAGAGAGAGTGAGGGAGAGTGAGGAAAAATAAGGGAGAGTAAGAGGTTAAGGGAGAGTGAGGAGGGAGAGAAGGTCAGTAAGGGAAGTGAGAGATATAGTGGGAGATTGAGGGAAGGTTAAGGAAGAGTAAAGGGAGAGAGTAAGGGAGAGAGTAAGGGAGAGTAAGAGAAGTTAAGGGAGAGAAGGTCAGTAAGGGAAGTGGGAAATATTGTGGAAGATTGAGGGAGGGTTAAGGGAGAGGTTAAGGGAGAGAGTAAGGGAGAGTAAGAGAAGTTAAGGGAGAGAAGGTCACTAAGGGAAGTGAGAGATAGTGGAAGATTGAGGGAAGGTTAAGGGAGAGGGTAAGGGAGAGAGTAAGGGAGAGAGAGAGAGAGAGAAGGGTCAGTCATCTGCACCTGACATCCGCTTTTGGCTGTCTGCAATGCGAGGAACAATAGATATCAATGAAGTCCCGTGTGTGTGTGTGTGTGTGTGTGTGTGTGTGTGTGTGTGTGTGTGTAGAGAGAGAGAGAGAGAGAGAGAGAGAGAGAGAGAGAGAGAGAGAGAGAGAGAGAGAGAGAGAGAGAGAGAGAGAGAGAGAGAGAGAGAGAGAGAGAGAGAGAGAGACAGAGAGAGAGAGAGAGAGAGAGAGAGAGAGAGAGAGAGAGAGAGAGAGAGAGAGAGAGAGAGAGAGATACTACCAACCGAACAGCGAAAGAAATAACCACAACGAAACCACATTAACGTTAAGCCAATCACCCTTTTAATAGATCCATCGGGACTTTGCGCAAACCCTGAGCATTTTTGGAACGGGAGGAGGAGGAGGAGGAGGAGGAGGAGTGGGGGGAGGGGGGGGGGCTGCTCAATCCGTCGATACTGCGCTCATTTGCATTTCGGGTTGGTCAGTGATGGAATGGGGGGGGAGAGGGGAAGGGGGGAGAGGAGAGAGGGAGAGGGAGTAGAGGAGAGAGGGAGAGGGGGGAGAGGAGAGAGGGAGAGGGGGTAGAGGGAGAGGAGATAATCGGTCATAAGCTTGGTTATCTGCCCTCTCTCTCTCTCTCTCTCTCTCTCTCTCTCTCTCTCTCTCTCTCTCTCTCTCTCTCTCTCTCTCTCTCTCTCCAATGCAAACACACAAATGACACACACACACACACACACACACACACACACACACAGTCCTCTCCATAGTGATTGAAATCGTTTAATGCAAATTGCCCTTGATTAAGAGAATACACACACACACACACACACACACACACACACACACACACACATACACACACACACACACACACACACACACACACACACACACACATTGGGGAGTACTATGTTTATTTTGCACGCATGATATCATTTTATGTTTAGAGAGAGAGAGAGAGAGAGAGAGAGAGAGAGAGAGAGAGAGAGAGAGAGAGAGAGAGAGAGAGAGAGAGAGAGAGAGAGAGAGAGAGAGAGAGAGAGAGAGAGAGAGAACCAGAAAACCATGAAAACGAGGAGGAGGAAAGAGAAAGATGAGGAAACATACACTGAAGGAGGGAGAGACGAACAGCTGAGGGAGAGAAGGGAGAGGGTGAAGAGGGAGAGAAGAGAGGGAGAGAAGGATGGAGAGAGGGAGGGAGAGAAGGGAGAGGGTGAAGAGGGAGAGAAGAGAGGGAGAGAAGGATAGAGGGAGGGAGGGAGAGAGGAAGGGAGAGGGTGAAGAGGGAGAGAAGAGAGGGAGGGAGGGAGGGAGGAAGGGAGAGGGTGAAGAGGGAGAGAAGAGAGAGAAAGATAGAGGAGGAGGGAGGAGGAGAGAGGGTGAAGAGGGAGAGAGAGAGGGAGAGGGGAGGAGGAGAGGGAGGAGGAGAGAGAAGAGAGAGAAAGAGAGGAGGAGGGAGGAAGGAGAGGGGAAGAGGAGAGGAAGAGAAGAGAGAGAGAGAGAGGGAGAGAAAGGATGAGAGAGGAGGAGGAGAGGGAGAGAGGGTGAAGAGAGAGAGAGAGGAAGGAGAGAGGGAGGAGAGAAGGAGGGAGGAGGAGGAGGTGAAGAGGGAGAGAAGAGAGAGGGAGAGGAGAGGAGAGAGGGAGAGGGAGAGAAGGAGGAGGAGAGGGAGAGAGAGAGGGAGAGGAAGAGAGAGAAGAGGAGAGGAGGAGAGAGGAGAGAGAGGAAGAGGGTGAAGACGGAGAGAAGGGAGAGAGGAGAGGGAGGGAGGGGAGGGAAATCACCAATATCTTGCGGGCGCACCAATTCCTCGACCCACACACAGCCTCTTCTTATCTTCGTCTTGCATCTAAATTTCATTACATTCGCTGAATAGACTAGGAAATTAATAGCTTAGCTGCGGTGTTAGCAAACTATGGTGCGGGGGGGAGGGAGGCGGGGGAGAAGAGGGGGAGAGGGAGAGCAAAAAGGGGAGGGGGAGAGAGAGGAGGAGAAAAAGAGAGTGGAGAGGAAGGGAGTGAGAAAGTGAGGGAGAGAAAGGAACAGGAAGAACAGAAAGGGAGACAGAGAGGGAGAAATAAATGGTGGAAGAGGAAGGGAGCGACTATGGTGCGGGGGGAGGGGGAAGAGAGGGAGCAAAAAAAGGGGAGAGGGAGAGGGAGAGAGAGAGAGAAAGAGAAGAAAGTGGAGAGGAAGGGAGTGAGAAAGGAAGGGAGAGAAAGGGACAGGAGGAACAGAAAGGGAGACAGAGAGGGAGAAATAAATGGTGGAAGAATGTAAAGAGAAGGAAGGAGGGAAAACAAGGAGAGGGAGTTGAGAGAGAGAGGAGAGAGAGGAGCAACGGTTGGAGGGAGAAATGAAGTGAGGAAGAAATAAGGAGAGGGACGGAGGGAAAACAGGGAGGAAGGGAGGGAGGGAGAGATGGAGAGGGAAGAAATAAGGAGAAGGAAGGAGGGAAAACAAGGAGAGGGAGGGTTGGAGAAAGAGGGAGAGGAAGAGAAAAAGGGGGCAACGGTTGGAGGGAGAAATGGAGAGGGAAAAAACAGGGAGAGGGACGGAGGGAAAAACAAGGATGAAGGGAGGGAGGGAGAGTTGGAGAGGGAAGAAATAGGGAGAGGGATGGAGGGAAAACAAGGAAGGAAGGGAGGGAGAGATGCAGAGGGAAGAAATAGGGAGAGGGACGGAGGGAAAACAAGGAGGAAGGGAGAGTTGGAGAAAGTGGGAGAGGGAGAGAAAAAGGGGGCAACAGTTGGAGGGAGAGATGGAGAGGGGAGAAATAGGGAGAGGCACGGAGGGAAAACAAGGAGGAAGGGAGGGAGGGAGAGATGGAGAGGGAGTAAAGAAAGGTGATACGATGGAAGGGAGAGACGAAGAGAAAGAGAAAATAGAGAGTGACGGAGGGAGAAAACAAGGAGAAGGGGGAGAGATGGAGAGAGATGAAGGGGGAGAGGAAAGGAGGGAAAAAATATGGAGAGGTATGGAGGGAGAGATGAAGGAGGAAAGGGAGAGTGTGGGAGTGATGGAGGGAGGGAAGGAGTAGCGGGCTTTCTTTCTTTCACATTTATTACCTTTTTTTATGCCCTTGAACTGACTCTGCCGTAAAAAAAAATAAAAAAAATGATGGCCCACGAAATCACTTCAAGAACAACCACTAAAGGCCTTGTATTACTTAACTAACTCTCCGGGACAAAAAACATTATATAGTGAAGTGCAGTATATGTGTTTCCCGGCCTGAACAGTGCATTAACCTAGTGTGAGCCAGGGCAGGTGTTCTCAGGTGTCCTCACATAAACTATTTCCAGGGTCCAAAAAGGAGATCAGACGCGTTCTAATGAGTGCTTTTTCACGTTCATGGTACAGAGGCTTTGTCAAATTACCACCAGCGACAGAAGGAGGAGGAGGAGGAAGAGAATTGAAGCCAGGTCAGAGGTGGAAGATGGAAGAAAACGTAGAAGAGGAGGAGGAGGAGGAGGAGAAGGAAGAGAATTGAAGCCAGGTAAGAGGTGGAAGATGGAAGAAAACGTAGAAGAGGAGGAGGAGGAGGAGGAGGAGAAGGAAGAGACTTGAAGCCAGGTAAGAGGTGGAAGATGGAAGAAAACGTAGAAGAGGAGGAGGAGGAGGAGGAGGAGGAGAAGGAAGAGAATTGAAGCCAGGTAAGAAGTGGAAGAAGGAATAGCAAGAAGAGGAGGAAGAGAAGATAAAAGAGAGGGAAAAAAAATGAACATGGAGGAATAGGAGGAGAAGATAAAATAGAGGAAAAAAATTAACATGGAGGAATAGGAAGAGGAGAGCAAAAACGCAAAGGCTCACAACTCCTCCGAAAGCCCTGCCAAATGTGTGTCCTTGGGCTCCGAAATGTTTAAGAATACACGCCTAACTAACATCACCAAACACAAACAAATGAGAAACGAAAAACAGTCAACAAACGCACCTCTCTCCCAGCGTTCCCCCTTCAAGAAATCGCTCGCATTAGGCAGGGCTTTCGGAGGAGTTGTGAGCCTTTCCGTCTTCACTCCTCTTCCTCCGCCTCCTCCATACTCATATTTTTTCCTCTTCTATCTTTTCCTCTTGCTTCGTTCTCTTCCATCTTTCACCTCTTACCTGGTTTCAATTCTCCTCCTTCTCCTCCTCCTCAAAAAACTCATCTAATTATGGCCGCCGATATTTCAGTCTTTATGGCCGCGTCCTGCCCGGAATCCTTCATAATTTGGCCGCGCGCAATGCATTAGGAAAGGAAAATAAAGGTGAATTATTACCGCGCTCCGCCACCGCCGTCCCCGCCGCACCTGTCCACTCTGACGGCAGGTAAGCTTATTGGAGGTAACACGGATGAGGAAAAAAAGAGTTATGTGGGTTATTAAGGGAACAGTGAACGTTAAAAATGGTTATGTTGCTCGAGAGAAGAACAGTGAATGCTAAAAAATGGTTCTGTACTGTCTTTTTAATTTGTCTGTTTAGTTCGAAGGTGAATCGGAATATGTTTTTTCAGTCGGTTAAGTTTATATTAATACTGATTTTTATGTTGTTTGTTTCTTTCAGTGTATTAATGTATAAATAACTGGTGTGCGATTATCCACCTTATTGCTAAACTACAACAGATTCTCATTTGTCATTACCTTTGTCTTTGTGGGAACAGCGATCAGCGGGCTTTTTTATACACCTTCTTTTGTTGCCCTTGAGCTGTTTCTTTAGCTGTAAAAAAAAAAAAAAAAAAAAAAACCTACTTCAGTCCTAAATTTAAAGCACTGTCCCGACTTTTTGTTATTTTTGCGTTTTGTTATATAATTTCACTCACCACCACCACCACAACTACTACTACTACTACTACTACTACTACTACCACCACCACCACCACCTCCCGTTCTCTTCAGGCCGGAGCAGCTTATCTCAATGACCTCTCAGTAATTTGCTCATTCGGTTAATCGGAGCTGATATCAAGTTTGTGAGGGAGTCTAGTGGCCCGGCTGACTGACTTGTGGTGGTGGTGGTGGTGGTAGTGGTAGAAATAATAGTAGTAGTAGTAGTAGTAGTAGTAGTAATAGTAGTAGTTGTAGTAGTAGTAGTAGTAGTAGTAGTAGTAGTAGTAACATCACACCGTTTCTCTACCTTCTACCATGAACTTACTTTATTTTTACGGATTACTGAACAAAAGAAAAATATATATATATAGCTTAAAAATACCAGATAGTAGTAGTAGTAGTAGTAGTAGTAGTAGTAGTAGAAGGAGAAGAAGAACAGAAAGAAGATGAGGAAGAAAAAAGAAACAAGGAGGGAGAAAAGAAGAAAAATAGCCATGAAGGAAGAAAGAATGAGAACAAAAATAAAAATAAAAATAAAAATAAGAATAAGACGAAGAAAGAATAGGAATAAAAATAATAATAAAAATAATAGATTAACATATGAAATGAACTCAAATATGTGTTACTCCTTTCTCTTCATTATTCTCTTTATTAAACAAGGAAACATTAACCTAACAGCCCCCCATTAGAAGCACCCACCCATTCACCATACATCCCCCCCTCCCCTCTACCCCCCCCAAAAAAAAAGAACCCCCCATAAACTCTACCACAAGAACGGGGCGTAAATCATAAACAAAGGAAGCGCGTCGCATCCAATCCCCTTTCAAACAATAGACGAAACAAAGGAGGATCGGAACCCCAGAAATATAGAGTTAAATTTTGATGGTCTCGACGACGCCAAAGAGAGAGGGAGAGAAGGAGAGAGAGGGAG
Organism: Eriocheir sinensis; assembly: GCF_024679095.1. Taxonomy (NCBI): domain Eukaryota; kingdom Metazoa; phylum Arthropoda; class Malacostraca; order Decapoda; family Varunidae; genus Eriocheir; species Eriocheir sinensis. The sequence continues at coordinate 18,602,546 of NC_066515.1, read as the reverse complement.
GGAGGGAAGAGGGAGAGAAGAGGGAGAGCAGGGAGGGAGGGAGAGAAATGAGGGAGAATTAAGAATGAGATCCAAGCGTCTTAAAGTAATATTCTCACCCTTATTGACACCCCCCAAGAGAGAGAGAGAGAGAGAGAGAGAGAGAGAGAGAGAGGGAGAGAGAGAGGAGGGGGGGGGGTGGGGGGTTGAAAATTAGGCCTCGGCTCATAAACGCCGTGACGCCCTGAAGAGTTATAAGCGCCATAAAAATTTGTCTTTCCCGCTGGAGGAGGAGGAGGAGGAGGAGGAGGAGGAGGAGGAGGAGGAAGGAAGGAAGGAAGAGAAGAGAAGAGGGATTTAAGAGGAGGAGGAAGAGGATAAAAAGTAGCGTTCGAAACCTTAAAATTTCACGCACAAACGAATTCTCTCATTATCATCCTCATCACTATCATTATCCTCATCCCTAATTAACCTTTCTTCACTGGTGTCGATGAATAACAATGATCATAATAAAGTTTCTCTCATCTTATCATTATCATCATCATTATTATTATTATTCACTTAGTCAACAAACACCTAATTAATCTTTTTTCCACGGGTGTTGATAGATAGCAATGATCATAACGAACTCTCTCTCTCATATTTACCTTCTTTAATATTTTCCATCATTATTACTCTCACTATCACTTAATCTACACTCTAATTAACCTTTCTTCTTCTCAGGTGTCGATGGATAGCAATGATCATGGTTAAGTCTCTCTCCCTCTCTCTCACTCTCTCCTATTTACTTTTTTTAATACTTTCCTTCGTCATTCTCATCATTATTACTCTCACTATCATTAAATCTACACCCTAATTAACCTTTCTTCTTCTCAGGTGTCGATGGATAGCAATGATCATAGTTAAGTCTCTCTCCCTCCCTCCCTCTCTCGTATTTACCCTCCTTAATATTTTCCTCTCGACCTCTGTAAAATATTTCGCGGCCTCGCCAAATAAATGATGAGGCTTAAGTGATGTTTTCCCTCTTCCGTGGCGGCGGCGGCGGCGGCGGTGAGTGATGGGGGCGGGCTTAGTAAGAGTGTGTGTGTGTGTGTGCGTGTGTGTGTGTGTGTGTGTGTGTGTGTGTGTGTGTGTGTGTGTGTGTGTGTGTGTGTGTGTGTGTGTGAGAGAGAGAGAGAGAGAGAGAGAGAGAGAGAGAGAGAGAGAGTAAATATATGTATCACTTCATTTAACTTTATATTATTTTTTTTCATCTCGACTCACTTTTTTTTTCTTTAAACTCAATTTCTCTCTCTCTCTCTCTCTCTCTCTCTCTCTCTCTCTCTCTCTCTCTCTCTCTCTCTCTCTCTCTCTCTCTCTCTCTCTTAACCCCCTTACCTGTCTCCCCGGTCCAGGTGCGCCTAACCCCTTAATCACAGTCCTTCCCCCTTCACCTCGCCACCAAATAACACACCTGGGCGACTCTTACCTTTTACCCTGATTAGCAATACCTGGGGGGTCAATACACCTTTGGACTACGGACAGGTGTGCAGGGCGGCGGCAGGTGTGGTGCGGTCAATCAAGGGACACTTTGTAGAGGGTTTATGTCAGTGTTTTATTCAGCTTTACATTGACACACACACACACGCGCACACACACGCACACGCACACACACACACACACACACACGGGGTCACAAACGAGAAGGGAACGGGGTGTGTTTTGCTATTTTTTCTCTCACTTATTCCGGCTTATACAATGAAATGAAAGCGACGGTGAGTTCATACGTAAAACCAGTAAGAAAACTATATTTGCTTTGGTTCTAACTTCCTGAAGTCGTAAGCGGAAGAAACACAGATATTTTCAATGCTGTTTTCATTTTTTTTTCCGGTTTATACAAGGAAATCTTCAAAGCGACAGAGTTTAAACGTAAAACTAGTAAGAAAACTATATATGCTTTGGTTCTAACTTCCTGAAATCGTAAGCGGAAGAAAAACAAAGATATTTTCAATGCTGTTTTCATTTTTTTTCTCACCTATTCCGGTTTATACAAGGAAATCTTCGAAGCGACAGAGTTTAAACGTAAAATTAGTAAGAGAAACCTATATATGCTTTGGTTCTAACTTCCTGCAATCGTATACGGAAGAAACACAAAGATATTTTCAATGCCGTTTTGCTCTTTTTGTTCTCACCTATTCCGGTTTATACAAGGAAATCTTCGAAGCGACAGAGTTTAAACGTAAAATTAGCAAGAGAAACCTGTATTTGATTTGGTTCTAAATTCCTGTAATCATAAACGAAAGAAACACCAATATATATTCAATGTGTTTTGCTCTTTTTCCTCACCTATTCCGGTTTATACAAGGAAATCTTCGAAGCGACAGAGTTTAAACGTGAAATTAGTAAGAGAAACCTTTATTTGATTTGGTTCTCATTTCCTGCAATCAAATACGAAAGAAACACCAATATATATTCAATGCTGTTTTACTTCTTTTTTTCTCACTTGTTCCGGTTTATACGAGTAAATCTTCAATTCGACGGAGTTCAAACGTGAAATTAGTAAGAGAAACCTTTATTTGCTTTGGTTCTAACTTCCTGTGATCACAAACGGAAGAAACACACAGATACATTAGTGGTGGACGCCGCGTATGGGTGTTCCCGCGGCAGCCCGACAGATGGCAGCACATAACACCATAACAACAAACTCAAACGATAAGTACACCGTATATCCACGTTCATTCTGGCCTAACAAAAGCAAGAGGATGGAAAATGTAAGAAACTATAATGAATACAACGTTTCTTAACCAGTCCACGAAGAAAAAACAAACTTTCCACAAATTTAAACAATAAGTACATTATATTTATAATTATTTGCACGTACAGTCCAACCTAACACAAGAAGCAGGATAGCAAATGTAGGACAACATAATGAATCCAATGTGTCCAAACCAATCCTGGAAGAAAAATCACAAACTTGCCACAAATTTAAGCGACAAGTACACCATATTTGCACCTACAGTCCAACCTAACACAAGAACCAGGATAGCAACTGTATGATAAAACTAAACGCATAGCACTCGGAGAGTGCACATCTCCGCCAAAGATCGTCCTGAAAATTGGTATGGGCATCAACTGTGATCCTATGCATCATAAGGAAGCATTTGTTTCGAAATTTGATGAAATTCTATTTTTTTGGAAACGTTGACCTTGGGCGAACTTTTCGAGGTCAAGGTCAAAGGTTAAGGTCAAGGCCATGCAAGGTGCATCATATGAAAGCATTTGTTTCGAAATTTGATGAAATTCTATTTTGTGGAAACTTTGACCTTGGGTGATTTTTCGAGGTCAAGGTCAAAGGTCAAGGTCAAGGCAATGCAAGGTGCGTCTTTCTATGAGCTAAAATATGAACCAAGTCTGAAGTCTCTACGATGACGAGAACCGAAGTTATGGCCAATCTGACGTTTTGTGCGACTTTGACCTTGACCTTTGACATAAAAAATTTAATGGGTTCTATTCTGGATGGACACGAAGCTTCCCTGAAAGATTGGTTGAGATATCCGCAAAATTGTGCACAGGAGACTGTTAACGAACAAACATATAAATAAACATACTGGCCGGACCGAAAATATAACCTCCTCCAACTTCGTTGGCGGAGGTAATAATGAATCCAATGTGTCCAAACCAATCCACGAAGAAAAAAAACACAAACTTACAGCAAATTTAAGCGAAAATCACATCATATATTTGCACTTACAACCAAACCCAACCTAAGCAGGATAGAAACTGTAGGATACCATAATGAATCCAATCTTTCCAAATCAATATACGAAGAAAAATAACAAACTTGCCAGAAATTCAAACGATAATCACACCGTATATGCACTTACAAGCCAACCTAACACAAGAAACATGGTAAAAACGGCATAAACTAATAAAGGCAACGTTTCCTAACCAATATACGAAAGGAAAATCACAAACTTACCAAAACAAAGGCAGTCAGTGTCCACCTAGCGGCCGGAGAGTGAACTTAAGCAAACACAGCTGTCATGTCGCGTTACACTTCCAGGGACTCACAGAACACTTAAATTCACGCCTACCTCACTATCTTTGGCAGGGAGACTAGTGAATGGGGTCTGAAGAGGGGATGAAGGGCACAGGGGAAGGGGGAAGGGAGAGGAAGGGTCACGCAGGGCAGGGGAAGGCTGGTAAGAAGGGAGGTAGCGCAGGCTGGGACACGAAAGCCACACTGATACATGGAAAGACTTGAGGATCTCGTTTGACCACGCCTGCCAACCTCTCCGCGTCCCTTCGTCTGTCTGTTTCCCTTTCTCTCTGTCTGTCTGTTTGTTTTCTTTGTCTCTGTTTCTGTCTGTCTGTTTTCCTCTTTCTCTCGGGTTGTTTGTCTGTTTTCCTCTCTCTTTCTGTATGTTTCCTTCTGTTTGTCTGTTTTCTCTCCGTCACTTTGTCTTTCCTTCTACTTCTGTCTCTTTTTTTTCATCTTTGTTTGACTGTTTTCCTGTCTATCTGTTTTTCCTTTTGTTTTTCTGTCTGTCTCTCTTTCCCTCTGTTCCTCTGTCTGTCTCCTTTTTCCTGTCGCTGTCTGTTCATCTGTGTCTTGTCAAATTTTCTGTTTCCCTGTTTATCTCTTTGTTTATCTTGCCAACTTGTCTGTTTCACCTGTTTCGTTTCGTCTCACTGTCTGTTTCCGTTTCCCTGTCTTTGTCTTTATCTCTTTTCTTAACCAATCTTTGTCTTTTCAACTGCATGTCTGTCTGTTTTTCTATCCTCTGTGGCTTTGTCCGTCTCCATTTCTGTTTCGTAGTGTCTGAATCAGTCTCGAACCACTGCGCTATTCGAAAACACGAGTGAACGAAGCACATGAAGCAAACAAGTGATAAATGACATAAATAATCGTTATCTATTTACTTATTATAAGGGAAACGACTAGAAAATATATTAATACCTTTACAAATTGATGAAGTACTTTGACCATCTCTATTTAACCTATACCTTCACCACTGACCCGCTTCCTCTTCTTATTTACTACACACACACAAAAAAAAAAAAGTCCGTCGCTTCAATGCCTTACCGGGAGGGTTCTGGTTTAATACTCTTTTTGTGGACGAATCTATTAAATAACTGACTGAAAATGTATAAAATGTATAAATTCTCTAACTTTTCTTTTTGGGAACATTTGTATGGGGAGCTTTTTCCGTTGTTTTCTCTTTTGTCATTGATTTTTTTCCAGCAACGGAGGCAGCTCAAGGTAAAAAAACAATAACAGCAATAATAAAAGACGCCCAGACGCTGCTCCGCACAAAAGAAACAAGAACGAGAGGCCAGAAGAGAGGTCAGTTTCGGGTGGAGAGGTGTCCTGATACTCTCCTCTTGCATGAACTCCTCTGACGTAAAAATAAACACTATATAGAAACAGGCTCTTAAACTAACGACTGAAAAAATACAAAAGAGAAAAGGAGAGGCCAGAAGAGAGGTCAGTTTTGGGTGGAGAGGTGTTCTGATACTCTCCTCTTGAATGACTTCCTCTGACGTAAAAATAAACACTTGAAATACAATCTTAAACTAATGACTAAGGAAATACATACTTAATACATGCTTCAGAGTAAACTTAATTGTACTGTATAATTACCGGCGTACGAGAATCGACTAGAATAGAGAAACAAATGAGCATCAGCCTTGAGCAAACGTGGATTCTAGACCTAAAACGAAACCCGAAATTGACAAACGAAATATATCACAAAAAGTCGACTACAAAATGTTACGAAATGTTTGGAAATTACACTCAACGTAAACGTCTTTGGCTTAAACCGAGACACCGAAACCGATATACTAACACACACAAATAAATAGATAGATAAATGAATAAATAAATAAAGATCTCAAAAATAAACTAGTCGAAATATATGGAGGGAGAAACTAAGGAGAGGGACGGAGGGAAAACAAGAAGGAAAGGAAGGGAGAGATAGAGGGAAAAGTAGGAGGCAAGGGTTGGAGGGAGAGATGGAGAGGGAGAAAATATTGAGAGAGAAGGAGGGAAGACAAGGAGAATGAGGATTGGAGAGAGAGAGGGATAGGGAGACGGGGGCAAGAGTTGAAGGGGGGGAGATGGAGAGGGAGAAAATATTGAAAAGGAAGGAGGGAAAACAATAAAACAAGGAGAGGGAGGGAGGGAGAGAAGAATGGGGCAAGGCATGGAGGGAGAAATGAAGAGGGAAGAAATAAGATGGACCAAGGGTAGACAAGAAAACAAGGATGGGAGGGAAGGAGTGAGAGAGAGGGAGAGGGAAAAGGGGGCAAGGGTCGGAGGGAGGGATGGAGAGGGAAGAGATAATTTGGACAAAGGGAAAACAAGAAAACAAGGAGAGGTAGGAAGGGAGAGTGAAAGAGGAAAGGGGCGAGAGACGGAGGGAGAGGTGGAGAATGAAAAAAAAAGATGGACAGAGGGAAAACAAGAAAACAATTGGGAGAAAGAAGGGAGAGAGGGAGAGAGCGAGAAGGAGAGCAGAATAGAGCAATTAAAACCATGATTATCTTTGGTTTAAAAATGAGTCAGATCTCGAAGGTCACAGCATCACTTATACTTTCTCTTCTTGCACACCTTTACCTTCTTAATTACGTTTCTTGCACCTGGGAATGTTGAGTACCCAGGTAGAAGGGGGGGAGGGGGGCGAGGGGTTACGGCTGGCACATCATGACTTCACTATAAGCGTAAGTTCACTATACATCGTCGACGTAACATCACTATACAATCGCTAGCGTGTAGACATCACAGGGACAGGGTACACACACACACACACACACACACACACACACACACACACACACACACACACACACACACACACACACACACACTTCCTTCCGTCATTCTTTCTCATTCTCCTTTATCTTGTTTTCTCTCTCTCTTTCCTCCTCCTTCATCGCCTTCTTTCCTCCATCCTTCACACACACACACACACACACACACACACACACACACACACACACACACACACACACACACACACACACACACACGTAGGTAGGTTAAGCTGACTAGACAGATATACACATACAGTATGGTTAGGTTACTTTACACACACAGACACACACACACACCACCGTTCCCGTCACATCACCACACCGTCACTGTACACTATATACACACATACGTACACACACACACACACACACACATACACAGGTAACCGTGACACCTGTATAACTTGTGGTATTAATTATTGTTTTCATCTCTATTTTTCCTTCTTTCTTTTTTTTCCTTTCTCGTAACTTTCACTCACTTCCCATTTTCTGATATGTTTTTCGATAACTGTTCTTTGTTTTACTCTTTCATTCTACAGACTTTTCCTCTTCCTGTTATAGCGAACTTCACACCTTCGCTTATATGAATCCAAAGTTAGTGTACTCTCGATATAACGCATTTTTCTTCAATCACAGTTTTCGTTTTAGTTTACTTCGTTCTCGTTCCGGATATAGCGTACTTAGCAGCATCCCTAATACGAAGACGAGGTCACTGGAGTCTCGATATACCGTTCTTTTTTTCATAATTTACTTTTGTTTTCCTTTTGTTCGCCTATAAATTAGTCGACGTTCATACACCATCACTCCCGATACAGCGAACATAACAACATCGCTAATACAAATCTGAATTTAATGAAGTCTCGATATAACGGTTTTTCATATCATAGCTCTTTGTTGCCTTTCCTACGTTCACCGTCACACCCAATACAGCAAATTCACAGTATCGTTAAGTGCCGCTACACCAGTCTTTATAAACAGAATTTGTTCATGGTATACGTTTTTTTGTTCCTTTCGTTTGTCTTCTATAACTAACCCACATTCACGCTCACTCCCGATACAACGAAATTCACAGCATCGTCATCAGCGGTCACCCCAATCTTGATATAGCGAATTTTTCACAGTATACGTTTCTTATCCTCTTGTTTCCTATAATTATTCTATGTTCACGCTCGCACTCGATACAACGAAATTCACAGCATCGTCATCAGCGGTCACACCAATCTTGATATTGCGAATTTTTCATAGTATACTTTTTTTATCCTCTTGTTTCCTATAATTATTCTATGTTCACGCTCGCACTCGATACAACGAAATTCACAGCGTCGTCATCAGCGGTCACTCCAATCTCGCTATACCGAATTTCCTTTATAGTTCTCTTTTTCTTTTCTTTTATAATATTCTACGTGCACCAACACACCCGACACAACGAAATTCACACAGCATCATCTGAGTTCACTGTAGTCTTAATATATCGAATTTTTTCACGATATACATTTTTTCCGTTTTTTGTTTCCTTCTATAATACTCTTCCTTAAACACCTTCACTCTCGATATAACGAATTTCGCAGCATCGTCATGTGAGCTCATTGGAATCTCGATATAACGCATTTTTTCATAGTTTTCTTTTGTATCTCTAACTATTCAATGTTCACCCTCACACCCGATATAACGAACTGCAGTCACACCAGTCTCGATATAGCGAACTCCACAGCATCACTCCGATAGAGAGAACTGCGCATCATGGGCGCATCAGGTTACCATGGGGCGCTGCTGTGTGGGCTGTGGGGGAGGCTGTGGGGGGTGCTGGGGCTGCTGAGGGGGTGCTGAGGTCTGCCCGGGGCCCTGTGGTAGCATCTGAGGTTGTTGTTGTTGTTGTTGTTGCTGTTGTTGCTGAGGCTGTGTGGGTGTGGGGGCGTGGTGGTGGTGGTGCAGGGGTGGGGGATGGAGGGCTGTGGCTGCGGGGGGGGTTTGTCCCTTCCTGGAGTCCTCTATCACAGCAGGGCCCTTAAGAGGAGGAGGAGGAGGAGGAGGAGGAGGAGGAGGAAAAGGAGGTGGAAGTGGTGGAGAATAGGAAGGAAGAGGCAGAAGTATAAAGTTAAGGGAAGAGAGAAAAAAAGGAAAAGAATGGAGGAAGAGGAGGAGGAGGATGAGGAGGTGGAGGTGGTGGAGAATAGGAAGGAAGAGGCAGAAGAAGTATAAAGTTAAAGGAAGAGAGAAAAGAAAGGAGAAGAATGGAGGAAGAGGAGGAGGAGGAAGAGGTGGACGAGGAGGAGGAGGAGGAGGAGGAATAGGAAGGGAAGGTAAGCTGTCACTATAGAAATGAGGTAAAACTCTCTCTCTCTCTCTCTCTCTCTCTCTCTCTCTCTCTCTCTCTCTTCCTCACTCTTTTCTTTCTTTAACTCATACTCTCCCTCTTTTTCCTTTCTCCCATACACACACACACACACACACACACACACACACACACACACACACACACACACACACACAATCTTCCCCTCTCTCACAATCTCCCACCCTCCCACACACTTTCCTCCCTCTCCCTCTCACTTACCTCCAGGCCTCCTATCTGCCTCTTGAGCTGGGCGAGGCTGGAGGGCGTGCAGGCCATGGAAGCGAAGACCAGCCGCTCCTCGTAGTCGTATTCACATAAGATCTTGTTGTCGCACAGGTAGAATTTGTCCCCCACGCAGAACCTGAGGAGAGGTGAGCAAGGGGAGGGGGCGTTAGAGAGGGGGAAGAGGAGGGGGTTGGTGATAGCGTTAGTGGTAGTGTAGAGGGGTAGTGTTAGTGGTTGTTGGTGTTAGAGGTAATGGGTGTTGGTGTTAGTGGTTGTAGTTGTTAATAGTGTAATGGTTGTAGTAGTAGTAGTAGTAGTAGTAGTAGCAGTTGTTGTTGTTCTTAAAAAAGGCGAATTCTAAACACACCACGAAAAAAAATCCTAGCAAAAAATACCCCCCCCCCCATCCCCTACACACACACACACACACACACACACACACACACCTTCGCCCCCCCCACCAAAACCATTCCTTCTTCTCCATCTCCATCCCGCCCAGATACAGACTAACACACACTCACACACACACACACACACACACAAACACAGACACGCACCAGAAACAAAAGCCTGTCGCCTCAAATCCCAGACACGACCGCTCCAGACTTCAAAATGCGCAGAGTGAATGTGAGGTCAGCCGCGCCTCAAGAGAACAGCCCAGGACAAACAGAAGGATGTGATCGGCTCCGAGGATGTGTTAGTGTGTTTGTGTTGGCGAAGATGTGTGTGTAGGGGAGAGAGTAAAACGGTGTGTGTGTGTGTGTGTGTGTGTGTGTGATGGAATATAGCTATTAATGTGTCTTGTGTGAGTATGAAGTTTTGTTTTGTTTTGTTTTGTTTCTGTTTCATTTCTTAGTTTTCCTTTCTTATTTTTTTTCTTCATTCTTTTTTTTTCTTTCTCAGTCTATTTCTTTTTGTACAGGTTTGCAGTTTTGTTTCCTTTCTTCTTTCTTTATCTATTTCATCTCTTTGTTTTCTTTCATAATCTATTTCTTCCTTTCCTTCTTTTTTTTTCCTTTTAATCTATTTCTTTCCTTTTTTCTTTCTTTCTTTCTTTTTCTCTTTCACTTTTTGGAGGACAAGCAATTTCGTTTCTTTCTCTTAATTAATTCCTTTGTTTTCCTTTCCTAATATATTTTTTTCCCTTCTCTATTCCTTTCTTCTTACTTTCCTTTCTTTCTTTCGTTCTCTTTCTCTTTATGAGGGACAAATTTAAATAGAATAAACGAAAGGAAACAAGAAGAAACAAATTGAATAAAGAAAAAAAAATACAAAAAAATCAATGACTCACAAATAAAATAATAAAATAAAAACACGAAAAAACACAAAAAAATAACATGAACCAAAACATTAAAACATCAAACCGCAAGACAATTAACTTCTATATTACACTTGAGGGACAAAATTACTGTAGTCTGTCCATTAAACCGATGAGAGAGAGAGAGAGAGAGAGAGAGAGAGAGAGAGAGAAGGAAAGAAAAGGAAAAAATAAATGGTAGGGAATTAAAAGAGGAAGAGATAGAGTTAGAGGAAGCAAAGAGAGAGAAGGAGAAGGAAAAAGAAAAATGAAAGAAGAGGGGAAAATAAACGTCTGGAAGAATACGAGTAGAAAGGAGAAGGAAAGAGAGAAAAGAGGAAGGAGATAGAAACGAAAGAAGAGGAAGAAAGAAACAGTTGAGAGGAAAGATATAAGGAGAAAAAAGTAAAGTAGAGAGAGAGAGAGAGAGAGAGAGAGAGAGAGAGAGAGAGAGAGAGAGAGAGAGAGAGAGAAAACCCAGACCCCCCCCTCCCCATCACCACCACCACCACCACCACCACCATCCTTCTCTACCTATGCAGTTCACTAAGATTTATAAATACATTTCCTCATTATGTTCAAATCCCTCCCGAGATGTAATCAAGTAAGACCTAATGCGAGGGATTCGGGGGATTAGCGGCAAGAAATAACCTTCATCAATGCCGAACGTGCAAAAATGAACGGTCTTTGCATACTAATTCTCCACCGCGCGGCGAGGGGAGGAAAAGAAACGGAGGGGAGGGAGAGAGAGAAGAAAGGAGAGTGGGGAAAGAAGCGGAAAGAGAGGGTGAAAGAAATAGCTGGGGGGGGGGGAGGAGGAGGGGTAGGGGGAGAACGAAATGAAAGGAAAGTGAAAAAAAGGGGGAAAAGAAATAGAGGAGAGGGAGAGATACGAAGGAGAGGGAAAATAAAAGGAAGTGAAAAAAAGGGAAAAGAAATTGAGGAGAGGGAGATACGAAGGAAAGGGAAAAATAAAAGGAAGAAAGGGAGAAATAAATAGTTGGTGAAAAGAATAGGGAGGACGAGAGGGACAGAAAAAATAGATGAAAGGGAGGCGGTGGCGGAGTGGTCAGCATGCGGACGTGGTGAGCGCGTGGGCCAAGGTTCGAGTCCCACCGACCGCCGAAAGATAATCCACATGCTGCCCAAATCTTCAATCAACCCTAACTTCAGCGACTTCGGTCAAGTTGAACACCGGGGGGCAGCAAGGGCCAAGCAAGAGTCATACATCACAGCAGTCACTATAAATAAAATTCGCCTGCGCCACTAAAGGACCGGGGCCGTCTAAGAGAACCCTCAAGACAGGCGCTATAGGCAGGACCTCCCCCCCCCAAAAAAAAAAAAAAAAGAATAAATAAAAAAAAAAAAGTTGGAAGGAAAGAGAGAAAGAAGTAACTGTAAGGAAAGAAATATGGAGGAAAGGAAATACTTGTTGTGAGCGCAAAAAGTGCCTGAAAATATGGACCTACGTGAGTCAGTGAGTGAGATGAGGTAGAGTGACTAAATGTGACTAATAGTGAGGCAGCGTGAGTATGAGGCCGTGATGAGTGTAGGCTCGGCGCGTCAGGTTAATGAGGTGACTACGAGGTGTGTTTAGCGGAAGTACACCTGGATTTAGCGGCCTTCACCTAACGTGCGGCTCATTCATCCTCGTAATGGTCGGTTTAGGCAATTTTTTTATGTGTTTGTGTTCTGTGTGTTTGTCTTGCTGTGTTTTTTTTGTCTTTTCTTCTCTCTTTTCTTTTCGTTTCTTTTCTTCTCTCTTCTGTTGTTATTTTTTCTTCTCTCTTCTCTTCTTTTTTGTGGTGCAGGTTAATTTTGTTTCTTCGTTTTTGTTGTTGTTCATTATTTTTCGTTATTTACTTTCTTTTCTACGCTCCTTTCTTTCCCTTTTCTTTTCTTCTTCTTCTTCTAAGTGCTTTTCTTCTCCTTTTCTCTACCTTTCTTTCTTTTCTCTAACTAGTTTTTATATGAGTGAGAATTTGACCAATGAGTGAGGGTGAAAAAGAAAGAAAAGAAATAGAAGAAATTAGGGGAGCATTTTGCAGACACCTCCCCTCTCTCTCTCTCTCTCTCTCTCTCTCTCTCTCTCTCTCTCTCTCTCTCTCTCTCTCTCTCTCTCTCTCTCTCAGGCAATGTCGGAGTGTCTTACGGCGCAAATACTGTCTCGTTTGCATTCATAACTCGACTCCTGTTAGCGTTGGGTTAGGGGCCAGCGACGTGACTCTCTCTCTCTCTCTCTCTCTCTCTCTCTCTCTTCTCGTCTCTTCTCTTTACTCTTTTCTCTTGTTTTCTTTTCTTGTCAATTTTCTTTTCTTCTTTCTATTTTTCTTTTCTCTTCCCTTATCGTTTGTTCTGTTTTGTTTTCTTCTATCTCTTTTCTTCTTCTCTTATTTCTTCTCTCTCCTCTTCTCTTTTCTTCCCCTTCATTTTCTTTTCTTATATTTTCTCCTTTATTTTTTTTTTCGTATAGTTTTGTTTTCTTTTAATTTTCTCCTTTCTCTTGTTTCCTTTTTCTCTTTTTTCTCTTTTCTTCTCGTCTCCCCTCCTCTCTCTCTCTCTCTCTCTCTCTCTCTCTCTCTGATCTAGCCCCCCCTAAGGAGACAAGTTCTAAGCGTTCTCCCACAACTCTCTTATCTCTCACACTTTTTAATACTCGCACAGTAAAAGTAACGCTGAATATAACACTTTCTTGCCCCCATTCTCACCCCTCGTTCGTAAAGCATAAAGTGGGGAACATGACTTTTGGGGGGCTTTTCCTTTTTCTTATCTTCCTCTTTCCTTGTGTTTCTTTTTCTTTCTCCCGTTGCATAAGTGGAGAACATGATTTTTGGGGGGTCCTTTTCTTTTCATTCTTCTCTCTTTCTCTCTTGTCTGTTTCTCTATCTTAAGTTTTCTTCTTATTCTGTTTTGTTTTGTTTTGTTTGTTTCGATTTATGTTTGGTTTGTATTTTCTTTCTATCATTTTTCTTACTTTCAATAGGTCACAACACTTCCTTTCTCTTTATTTTCCTTCCTCTTCTCCTCCTTAACACAAGTCAACAACACATAGAACACAACCAACTAAACACAACATTCATCTTTCTCTCGATGTTCCTCACCACCACCAATTTCTTTGTCTTTTTTCTTACTTTCAATAGGTCACAACATTTAATTTCTTTTTATTTTCCTTCCTCTTCTCTTCCTTAACACAAGTCAATAACACATAGGACACAACAGACTAAACACACAACATTCTTCTTTCTTTCTATGTTCCTCACCACCACCACCACCAACAACAACAACAACACCACCACTACCACCAACAACAACAACAACATCAACAAGTCCAACCAACCTAACCTAACCTCACATCTTCCAACCAGACCCCAAGACCTTAACAACCCTACCAGACCAAACCAAACCAAGGCCAGCCACTCCGACCTTAACGACACAGCTCGAGGTTAAGTGGCTTGGCGTCGAGAGGTGATCAAGGTGAGGGCTGCGGTAATTAAGGGGAAGGCAGGTGAGGCAGGTGGTTACGGGCGCCTGTCCCTAAACGATTAAGAGGATGAGATGGACCGCCCTTTTTTTTATCTCGTTTATTTTTGCATGAGTTAGCGGGAGGAAGGGGTGGAGAGAGGGGGGTAGAGAAGGAGGAGGAGGAGATAAAGATGAAGTAGAAGATAAAAAAAAGAATAGAAAGAAGCAGAAAAACAATAACAACGAGGAGAACAAGAATAGGAAGAGAGGAGGAGGAGGAGGAGAAGGAGATAAAAATGATGAAGCAGAAGATAAAAAAGAATAGGAAGAAGTAGAAAAAACAATAACATGAAGAACAAAAATAAGAAGAGAGAGATAGATAGAAAGACAAAGATAGATAAATATAATAGAATCAAACATGTATTTACTTTCCAAATCCAAAATCTCTCTCTCTCTCTCTCTCTCTCTCTCTCTCTAATCACAGCCACTTTACCTGAGACACACCTTAATGAGCCGTGTGTCTGGACAGGTTAATTTTCGTCCCTGATGCAGATCCGGTCATTACCTTCTTTCTCCTTCCTTTCCGGGGCGCCCCAAGAAAAGGTTTGTCTCGATCGCGAACGTTTGTCTCCCCTAAGAACGTTTGCATCGATTTAAAACGTTTCAACTTGTCACTAGATTTGTTTATGTCTTGATTGGCATTGTTTTTGGTCTTAGTTTAAACGTTTGCCTCGATCACTAACGTTTGTTTGGCTTAAGAACGTTTGCATCGATCTAAAACGTTTGTGCGAGTTACTAGATTTGTTTATGTTTGGAGTGGTGATGTTTTTTGGTCTTTGGTTTAACACACACACACACACACACACAAAGGAGCATTCGAGTCCCTGATTAAAACAAACAAACGAACAGAAGAAACGAAGACGGCGACGCTTTCGAAAACAAGATTAGAGAGAGAGAGAGAGAGAGAGAGAGAGAGAGAGAGATTGAATATATAAAGAAACGAGTCTATAATTAATGAAAACAAATCTCTCTCTCTCTCTCTCTCTCTTTCCTCAACACATTGTCCCTTATTACTCCTTCCCTTCCCCTTTATTCCTCTTCTCCCTCGCCCTTCTCTATTTTTCACCCCTTCTCTTTTCTTCCCATCCCTTTCCCCCTTTCCTTACACACCCCACTCAACCCCCTTCACACATACCCCTTTCCCCTCTACATCTCCCATAAACCATCCTTCCCCTTCTTTTACATTCCCCTTTCCATTAGCCTTACTCCCATCCTCCCCTTTCTTATACTTTTCCACATTCCCTCAGTGCATTGTTCCCTTTCTTCTACCTCTCTCCCATTCCTTACCGCTCTTCCGCAATTCCCACAACTATACACACACCTGACTTCACCTTTCCCCCCTACACACACACACACACACACACACACGCATCTGACCTCACCTGTCCAATCACACGTGTGCCTTACCTGTGATTGCATTGCTGGCAGGCGAAACACTCGAGGTGGTATACGTTGTTCCTTGCCCTCATGACCATCTCAAAGGCGGGTATGACCTTGGAGCACGCCGAGCAGTAGCCTGTGGTGCCGAAGAGCCTGGAGGAGGGGCGGGAGGAGGAGAGATTAGGCTGAGTAAGAAAAAGGAGGAGGAGGTCATGTTAGCAAAAGGAGGAGATTATATTAGGCTATGTATGGAAGGTTAGTAAACTCTCCACTATGAACATGAAAGAAAACACTCATGAGAACCGACTAATCTTCTTTGTGGTCTTGGGAAATAGATATTGTAAGAGCCGAAAGAGTCTGAGAGTACTGATCTTATTTACACCCACATTGGATAAGGCTTCCGTAGAAGTTGTGTTAGTATTCCTATGGGCAGTTCTATGAGTCTGGTGATAGTTAGACAAGACTTATGTATACCCACAATGACTAACCTCCTTTGTGGCCTTGGGAAATATTGTAAGAGCCAAAAGCATCTAAGAATATACGGACCTAAATCACCTCCACCCTTCCTTTCCCTGACCCCTTTTTCCCCGTCCTCCCCAAGACCCACCTGAGATAGTCCCGCCGGCAGAGGATGAGGTTCCCCTTGGTGAAGAGCGTGGAGCCCACCTCGCCCAGCCGGCAGTCGCAGCAGCCGCACTTAAGACAATCCTCGTGCCAGTACATCTCCAGCGCCTTCAGCAGGAACCTGAGGGTGGTGGTGGTGGTGGTGGTAGGGGTAGAAGCAGGGATATGAGTAGGGGTAATAAGGCCCCGTTCACACTGTGCCGATGACTGGGCCACGACAACCCAGCGACTTTAAGACCTTGTGTACCCTGAGTCGCTGGGTTGTCGTGGCCCGAGTCGGCACAGTGTGAACGGGGCTTAAGAGTAAGATATTGGGGTAGTAGAAGTAGTAATAGTGACAGTAGTAGGAGTAGCAACATAACACGTTTTTCTCTACCTTTAGTTATTAATTTCCTTTTTATATGAAGTAGGAAATGAAGAATAAGGACAGCTTGAAAAACATCGGATGAAGAAAGTATCATCAGAGTAACACAATTATGCCACAACTTAACAACGCTAGCAACACAACAACAACAAAAACATCAACACTATAAACACCACCAACTCTCCCTAAACCCAACACAAGACATACAGAGTACACCCATGAGCGATCCCTGGGGTAAAGAGCAGAACAGATAACACACACACACACACACACACACACACACACACACACACACACTTACCTGTCATTTATCCTCTTCCCGCAGCCCGCACAGTCTTGGGGGCTCGTGTTCCGCTCTGTCTCCGCCACGGGCTTCATGGTCATCTGGAAGGACGCAGAAGGACATGAGTGAGGTAACAATGGTCTGAACTAACCACGAAACACGCGAAGGGAAGGACAGAGCGAATTAACAATCGTTTCCCTCATCTTCCCCATTTCAAATCCACAAAAAAGGATTTTTTATTTTTTTTATTTTTACATTTCGGCCTATGGCGCCGGCAGGCTTTCTTGGTGGGTCCTGTTTTTGCGCAGGCAGGTGTTTTTAATGGCGCCATCTTGTTTGACTCATGCTGCCTGCTGGAACTGATCTTTGATTCTCTCTTTAGAGAGAATATTGAATCCGGGTTGATAGGTGGTCCTCAGGACAGCATGTCCTGGCCACTCGGCGGTGACTGAAAATTTGCCTGCTTGCTTGTAGCGGCGGGCGGGACGAAAATTTGCGTCCTCCTGGACGCCGCGCCGGCACGGTGACCACTAAGCCACCGCCTCCCGAAGTGTGTTTATATTACCGATAAAGAAGAGTTAAAGGAGTAAAAAGTCAGGGGATTGAAGCTACTAAAATCACACACCCATCACAGCTCGTCTCCACCAGTTGGAATCCACAAAATCGCAACCCGGCAGCCGCCACCGCCGCCGCCACCGCATCGCCACCGCCGTCCCCGCCCCGACTCACCTATCAATATTTACTCATTAGCTTCGACTCACCGGCGGCCTCAGATTGGAGGACGCGAGGAAGGCACAAGGAAAGGAAAAGGAAAAGACAGGAAACAGAAGAGAACGAGAAAATATGAATAAAATTAAAGAAAAGGAAGAGGAAATCACAAGAACATGCATGAAAACGAAGTTACAAAAAAAAAAGAGGAATATTAAAAGCTAGCCACAAGATTAGTAAAAAGGAGAACATAGGAAACAGAAGAAAACAAAGAAATAATTAAAAAGTTTAAGGAAAGAAAAATAAGACTATAAAGATTAATGCAAGGAAAGTGAATGGAAAACACAGAAACCGCATGAAATCGTGAAAATAAGAAAAAAGGCATAAAAAAGGAAAAAATCAAGAAAAGAAAGAAAACTATAAGAACAACAACAAATAAACACGAAAAAGGGGTACAGGAAACTGATGAAACAAAAATAAAATAGAAAAAAATAACAATAACAAAACGAAATGACAGCAGAAACAAACAATCAAACAATAAATACACACACACACAAAAATGAACAGAATAAAACACGAAAACAAAAGAAAACACGAAAATTACAAGAAAAAGACAAGGGCACAACAAGTAAACGACAAATAAAGCAAAATGAAAACAAAAATAACAACCAAGCAACCTCATGAAAACAAAAAAACAAAAGAAAACACGAAAATAACAAGAATAAGACAAGGTTGAAACAGGTCTGGCGGTGATCCAAACTGTTTTATCTCACTAATCTCTTTAACCTCAGATAAGGGAGAGACGCCCCCCTTAAAGAGATAACAGGAGGAGGAGGAGGAGGAGGAGGAGGAGGAGGAAGACTTTAATGATCTTTTAGTGGACTTTCTTCTACGGCTGTTGTTTGTGTCTTAGATAATAGGAATTCCTCCCTTGCCTCCTTCTTAATCCTCTTTCTCTTCCTCTCCTCGTCTTCCTCCTCAATTTTAAGTTTCCACTCCTTTTTTTCTTTTTCCATTTTACTGTTTTCCTCCTTCCTCTTGTTTTGCATCGTTGCTTCATTTTCCACCCTTGCTTTATCCCCATTCCTCTTTCTGTCTAATCTTTTTTTTCTCGCCTCTTCTTTTCCCTTTTCATTCCTCCTTTTCATTTCTTTCTTCTATCTTTTCTTACTCTTCTTTTCCTTCTTTCATTTTTTCCTTATTCCTCCTTTTTCGACTCTTTTTCTTCTCCCCTCTTTCTTTTTTCATTCCTTCTTGTTTTTCTTTTCCTATTCTTCTTCTATCCTTTCTTCCTTTTCCTTCTCTTTCGCTTACTTCCTGCCTTACATCCTTCATTTCCTTCTTCCTCCTCTTCCTCATCCATTACTACCTTCTCCTCCTCCTCCTCTTTTGCAAACGTCACGAGTGTTATTGTTTTTGTTGTTGTTGTTGTTCCGTTAATATCGTTTTAATGCGAAGGGTTTGTGTCTGTCTGTCTGTCCTCTGTACTTCGTTAATTTCATTTTAATAACGAATCCTTTACGTCTTGTTGATTCATTTGTACTTGATTCCTTTTTTTTCAAGGGTGTTCATCGCTATTAATTTCCGTTTTCTTTAATTATCTGACTTATGACTTGTACACTGGCCCAAAAAAGTATCGTCACGCTAGGCGAGCGAAAAGATACCTAATACAATCTGTGATATGCCTCTCTCTCTCTCTCTCTCTCTCTCTCTGATTGGCTCTATGTAAATCAGGTCATCGAAGACTCATCAGAAAGTGACATGAAGGAATCCAAGACGAATGTGTGTGTGTGTGTGTGTGTGTGTGTGTGTGTGTGTGTGTGTGTGTGTGTGTGTGTGTGTGTGTGTGTGTGTGTGTGTGTGTATTTTGGAATTAATCATGTCTTTCTAACTGCCTTTTCTGCTAATGTCTAATTTATTTGCTCTCTCTCTCTCTCTCTCTCTCTCTCTCTCTCTCTCTCTCTCTCTCTCTCTCTCTCTCTCTCAAACACTCCTCCATTATCCTCATATCTCCCTTTCATTCCTCCCTTTTCACTTTCCCTTAATAGAATAACCACTCCCTCTCCCTTTCCTCCCCTTTTTCTCCCTCCCTCCCAATAAGGGGTTCGATTCTCCCTCCGTCCCTCCGCCAATTAGGAAAGAACAGAACACGATCTAATCTTCCTTCGGGTTAATTTTCTGTTTGTGTCAATGGCATTCCGGTCTCGAGAACATTTCCTGATTGAGTTTTCATTTTTTTAGCGTTATCTGACTCTTTGTTAGTTGGTGTGTCTGTTTGTTCATATGGTTACTTTTTCATCGCTCTGTTAGTCTACTTTCCCTTTTTTTTCATTCGTTATCGTTTTCCTTTAGTTGTATGTCCGTTTGTTTGTTCACATGATGACATTTTTTTATCTCTTTCAGTAAGTCATCTTTTTAATTTGGTATTCTTTGAGTCTTTTTTAGCTTTATTTTCGTTTCTGTCGCTCTCCTATAACTGTTTTCCGTTTATTTATTCACTATTTTATCTGTTTCAGTTAGTCATCTTTTGAATTTTCTTCGATTTTTTTTTTTTTAACTGTTTGTCTGCCTGTTCCATCCATAACACAGTCACAACACCAAAACACAACCTTCTTAACTATTTTCTAATCCACTTCTTTTATTTTCAGTCCCAGAGCTTGTCAAACTACTTATAACCAGGAGATTAACCACGCGACTAGTCTTAGATCCATTCGTAACATCGTCACTACACAACCAATCTTCTAAAGCGCTATTTTCTAATCCATTTCGTCTCTTTTTCAGCCTGAGGATTTGTCGAACTACTTATAACCAGGAGAATAATCGCGACTAACTCTCCGATCCACTCATAACACCGTCACACCACAACCAATCTTCCTTAGCGTTATTTTCTAATCCATTCGTCTCTTTTTCAGCCTGGGGATTTGTCGAACTACTTATAACCAGGAAAATAACCGCGACTAACTCTCCGATCCACTCATAACACCGTCACACCACAACCAATCTTCCTTAGCGCTATTTTCCAAGCCACTTCTTCCCTTCTTCATCCTGACCTTCCCTTCGCCCTTTCTCGCACCGCCTTCGCCTCGCCGTGACCTTTGAGGCGAGGCGTCTTTGGTCCGTATTCTCAAACATTTCGGCCCCTAAGTTCACATATTTGACAAGGCTTTCCTAGGAGTTTTGGGCATTTCCAGGGGCAGTTTAATGACCCCGGTGGTAGTTTGAGCCTTCTCCTGTACCATGAACCTACAAAAACACTCATTAGAACTCGATTGGTCTCCTTTTCGGCGTTTGGAAGTAGTTGATGTGAGATTCGAAAGCGTCTGAGAATACCGACCTTTAGCCCAAGATCAAGACGAGACATTTGACGCCTGGCGGAGTTAGGACAAAAGGCTCCTGATGCTGGGCTGCTCGTGGCTTGCCGGCGCACGATAGGCAGGACTTAAGAAAGAAAGAGATAGCGATAAATAAAAGGCAAAGATGAAGAACCAGTGGTACATAAAAAGCTAAAGGAATAAAGACGTGAGGAGTAAATGACGTAAGAAAAGGTGGAAAACAATCTTAGTGGTTTGCTGGCGGACGATAGGCAGTGTTTGAGAATGTAAAAAGACAAATAAAGAGCTAAAGAGACATAGCCAAAGAGATATGAAGGTAGAGATAAATAGTTGAAGGAATAAAGACGTGAGGAAGGAGTGCTGGCAGACCATAGAAAGGACTTGAGAAAGGAAGAGATAAATAAATAGACAAATAAAGAACTTAGGATGTCGAACAAGAGATAAGTAGATGAAATTAAAAAAGCTAAAAGAACAGAGACATAAGGAAGGAGTGGAAAATAATTGTGACTTGCTGGCGGACGATAGGCAAGACGGAGGAGATAAACAGAGATAGAGAGAAATAAAGAGCTTAAGATACAGAGCCAGAGACTGATAAAAGGAATAAAGGAAGTATAAAGGAATAAGGATGTGAGGAATAAATGACAATAAAAGGTAAAGCAATCTTAGTGGTTTCCAAGCTGGCAGACAAGAGGAAGAAAGAGAAGAAGGAAAGAGGAATGGAGGAGATGAATAAACAGAGATATGAAGAGCTAAAAGTATAAAGCCAGAGACATAAGGAAAAATAAATAGTTAAAGGAATAAAGACGTAATGAATGAGTGGAAAACTATGGCTTGCTGGCGGACACAGGAAGGACATGAGAACGGAAGATATATAAAAAAAAAAGAAATAACAAGCTAAAAAATAGATAAATAAAAAAGCTAAAGTAATAGAGATGATAAACGGCTCAACAAAAGGTGGATATAGTAATTTTACCTTCATTTCCTTGACCATAAAGACATAAAAAAATAATAGTTAAAGGAATAAAGACGTAAGGAATGAGTGGAAAACTATGGCTTGCTGGCGGACATAGGAAGGACATGAGAACGGAAGAGAGAAAAAAAAAAGAGAAATAACAAGCTAAAAAATAGATAAATAAAAAAGCTAAAGTAATAAATATGAGGAATAAGTGACTCAACAAAAGGTGGATATAGTATTTTTACCTTCGTTTCCCAGACCAAACAATCTTCAGTCACGGCTACACGCTTCCAAACCACTCATTCGCCTTCCCCATAATATGACGAAATAGAGTAAAGTTTCCGCTCTTAACTTTATTCCCCGTCGGCGCAATTAAAAAGCCGGACTGTTGCTAAAAGCTTCCATGGCCGAGGGACGAGAACCAGGAAGAGGAGGAGGAAACAGGAGGAAAAATGAGTTAGGTAAAAGTTATGAGTCGGTGGTTGATGGTTGTGTTGTTATAATGACGCGGAGGGGAAGGAAAAATCATAGAGGCAAAATTTTGTTCTGCAGATAGCGTTGTGTATATGACGGATGAGAGAGTGAAGTGAAAAAAAGAATATGAACTAAGAGGATTGCATACCGCGAGAAGATTAATAATATACCGGATACTTGATCTTATTCTCTTCACTAGGAAGGTAAGAACGGATATTGGTGGAGTAAAAAAAAATGCACACACACACACACACACACACACACACACACACACACACACACGATCTTTTCTAACTTTATCAAACGAACTCAAGAATGAAGGAGAAAATTTTTATTATGTGTCTGTGTGTGTGTGTGTGTGTGTGTGTGTGTGTGTGTGTGTGTGTGTGTGTGTGTGTGTGTGTGTGTGTGTCACTCTCTCTCTCTCTCTCTCTCTCGCTCTCTCTCTCTCTCTCTCTCTCTCTCTCTCTCTCTCTCTCTCTCTCTCTCTCTCTCTCTCTCTCTCTCTCTCTCTCTCTCTCTCTCTCTCTCTCTCTCTCTCTCTCTCTCTTAAATTATCAAAACGAGGGATTGACAAAAAAGGGGGAAAAAAACAGAAACTAGGAAACTGAACATATAAAGGCAAAGTTGGGGGCATACAATCAAGCTGCGCGTTGCCCCGGTGCTCATCTCCGTCACAAGAAGTAGCCCATTACCCCGGAGCAAAGATATAAAGGAATACACCAAAGGAAGGTAAATGAACGGGGAACTTAACACTAAGCAAGACACCAAGAGAAAAAAGTAACATAGAGAAACTAAGAATAAGACAAGATCAGGTAGAGTGTGAAAATAAACAGTAGGGGATAAAGAGGAATTAAACACGAACGAACACACACCATGAGAGAAAGTGAGGAATTAAACACGAACGAACACACACCATGAGAGAAAGTGAGGAGTTAAACACGAACGAACACACCATGAGAGAAAGTGAGGAGTTAAACACGAACGAACACACACCATGAGAGAAAGTGAGGAATTAAACACGAACGAACACACACCATGAGAGAAAGTGAGGAGTTAAACACGAACGAACACACACCATGAGAGAAAGTGAGGAGTTAAACACGAACGAACACACACCATGAGAGAAAGTGAGGAATTAAACACGAACGAACACACACCATGAGAGAAAGTGAGGAGTTAAACACGAACGAACACACACCATGAGAGAAAGTGAGGAGTTAAACATGAACGAACACACACCATGAGAGAAAGTGAGGAATTAAACACGAACGAACACACACCATGAGAGAAAGTGAGGAATTAAACACGAACGAACACACACCATGAGAGAAAGTGAGGAATTAAACACGAACGAACACACACCATGAGAGAAAGTGAGGAATTAAACACGAACGAACACACACCATGAGAGAAAGTACCACCGAAGAAAGACCAGGCAGAAGAGGCGTGAGAATTAGCACCTGAAAAGACACTGCACAGGTAGTTAAAAAGGATTACACTAAAGAACATGTTATTTTTATTATCGTTATTAAAAGCAGGTAGAGAGGGAGGAGTGCGGACGCTATGAGCTGCCTGTCCAGTAACCCCCAAACACCTAAGACGCCGAGAGAGTGTAAAAGTGGAAGGTAAAAGTATATCAAGTATAGATGGAGTGCGATGCGATAGAGCACTCAGGTAATGTGCGAAATAAGATATACAAAAAGCAGGTAATTAAAAAAAAATCCAATAATACAGAAGATGAAGTAAAAGACGATTTAGAGATTCAGAGGATTACAATAAATAGAAGGTAAAATGAAGCAGGTGGCGAAGAGAGCGATGGGAAAGAGGAAATGTACGAAATAAAAGTAAAGTGTGAAGGTATATCATAAAGAGTAGGTGGTTACAAAGAAGACAAGGGGAAAGGGGATTAGGGGGATTATAATAGGCGCACGATAATGAGAATCAGGTGGTTATATACAAAGGATCCAACACAATGAAAGAGATTACATGCAGACAGTTCAAAGGATTACATTGAAGAAAGGGAGAATATGAAACAGGTGACGAGGAGAGCGCGGAGGAAGACCAAGGAATCAGGTGGTTATATACAAAGGATCCAACACAATAAAAGAGATTAGATGCAGGCAGTTCAAAGGATTACATTGATGAAAGGGAGAATATGAAACGGGTGACGAGAAGAGCGCGGAGGAAGACCAAGGAATCAGGTGGTTATATAGAAAGGATCCAACACAATGAAAGAGATTAGATGCAGGCAGTTCAAAGGATTACAATGAAGAAAGGGAGAATATGAAACAGGTGACGAGAAGAGCGCGAAGGAAGACCGAGGTAAAAGGTAAAGATGAAGGTAAAAGCCAAAGCTGAGCGTGGCCTCGGTGCTAAACTCCGTCACATTACCCCAAGACACAATGGCAGTGCGATGGAAGACTCAGGTGGTGCGTGACGAACAATGCGAAGAAAAAGGAAGGTGATGGAAGGTGATGACAAAGAATCCAACACTATTAGGAACAAGGGAAACAGGTTATGAATTTTCTTCTTTAAACAGAGCGATATATACGATGAATGTTTTGTCTGGGAATGTAAGGTATGAGTAATCTAGTGGCAGAACAGACAGACGCCACTGAGAACTAGTAACATTAAGCACAAAACGACGAGACAAGCTGAATATACGAGGAAGAAATGGATGAAGACAAGGGCGAAAAGGCAGGACGAGGAAGATGAAAAGAACCATGCGAAGAAAAAGGAAGGTGATGGAAGGTGATGACAAAGAATCCAACACTTTTAGGAACAAGGGAAACAGGTTATGATTTTTTTTCTTCTTTAAACAGAGCGATATACACGATGAATGTTTTGTCTGGGAATTGATGGGAATGTAAGGTATGAGTCATCAAGTGGCAGAACAGACAGACGCCACTGAGAACTAGTAACATTAAGCACAAAACGACGAGACAAGCTGAATATACGAGGAAGAAA
The DNA here is from genome assembly GCF_024679095.1 of Eriocheir sinensis. Taxonomy (NCBI): domain Eukaryota; kingdom Metazoa; phylum Arthropoda; class Malacostraca; order Decapoda; family Varunidae; genus Eriocheir; species Eriocheir sinensis. The sequence goes on along the minus strand of NC_066515.1, from coordinate 18,577,303 downwards.
TGGATGAAGACAAGGGCGAAAAGGCAGGACGAGGAAGACGAAAAGAAGGAAGACAAAGATGAGGAAAACAAAGACGTGTGTGTGTGCGTGTGTGTGTGTATGTGTGTGTGTGTGTGTGTGTGTGTGTGTGTGTGTGTGTGTGTGTGTGTGTGTGTGCAGGTTTCCCTCCCCTAACTCTACCTCACCTCACCCCCCCCTTTCAGGTTATCGTGTGGCTGTGCAGGACTAAACAAGCGGAACTAAAAGGTAAATCAGCCTCAGGTAAACAAGATTATGGTTACCTGTAATTAAGGTGTTAGACGCGGGTTTGTCTTGCCTTCGTGACTCCTGTGCGTGTCGGGGAAGTAAGGGGACTCAAACTGATCGACTAAATGACAGTTTCTTCCTGGAAACCTCTTTGGTTCTCTCATAATATATAGCGCAGGTGTTTTGTTCACCTATGCGATATCAAAGGCGGCGCCGCGTGTGTTAGTGGAAATTTTAATTTTCTGACTTTTTAGCGGATAGTAAGAAATACTGTGTTTTATAATTGTTAGAGAAGTGTGTTTTTAGTATTTGTTTGAAAAGAAGAGGGTATTCTGTAGGCTAAAACAGCCCCGCAAAGGTACTGCTCCACTCAAAGAAATAAAATGATAGAGAATTTCAAAAGATTATTCACAAACGCTTCAGAATTGCGCGATCATACTACGCATACAGTTACAAGCACGCGCATTAGAGGAGTCGCCTTTCTTTGGCTCCAAGGGAATTGGTTTATAAGTCGGTATCCTCAGTCGCTTCCGCCTCTCGCATCAACTATTTCCAAAAGCCGATTAATCGGGTTCTCATGAGTGTTATGTCACATTCATGGTGCAGATGAAGGGTCATACTACCACCAGTCATTAACTACCCCTGGAAACGCTCAAGATTTTTACGAAAGCCTTATCAAATGTGTGTATGGGCGCCTAAATGTTAAAGAATACTGCCCATAGCCATAAGCCTTATTGAGTTTGCCTCTACACCTCCATTCTGTTAATTTAACAGTTAGTCGTAATCCACGATCCCAGGGTCGGTAAGGATACTTGGTCTAGGGACCTTGTGTGTTCATCAGAAAACCTGTAACAACACAGTGAAAAAATCCCGGGACTCTTTGTGTTCCTAGACCTTTCCCCGCCTCTACCGGTCAACCTGGAGACGTGCAGGTGAGACAGGGAAAGTGAATATTAAAGTTTGACACACACACACACACACACACACACACACACACACACACACACACACACACACACTACCCGAGATTGACCTCTCTTCTGGTCTTTCGTTCCTTTTTCGTTTGTCGGAGCAGCGTAGAGCGGGTTTCTTTGTTGTTATTTTCGTTATTTGTCCTTGAGCTGCCTCCCTTGCTGTAAACACACACACACACACACACACACACACACACACACACACAGGGACACGAAACAAGCCAGCCGTCTGTACTCACGTTGCGAACACGTCTCACACAGCTCTAGCTAGGTTTGGACACGCCTCAGGGCAGGTCACGGCGTCCTGGCATCCTGGGGGTCACATGGGTACATCCTGCGTTCATCCTTCGGCGGGCGTGTGTTGGAGGCTGGGGGTCGGCGGCCACGTGGGCGAGGCAGCGGGAGCGTCGGCGACACACCCCCTCCCTGCGGTGTCCACGCGGTGACTGAGGGGCGGTGCCTGGCCGGCCTGTCATGTCACAGGATGCCTCGCCCCGCCCCTGGTCGGCGCGCGCGACACCCCTCACGCCCACCTCGCACACCGTTCTCCCTGACCCTCCTGACGCCCTTGCTCCGCCGCCTACGCCCTCCACCACGACTTAGTGATCACCGCAAAGAGTTATTCCTTCGTGTGACGCAATATGGCGGAGGAATGTAAGGCTTGAGGGACATTTGCACACTTTCGCCCGCCCTGCACGCCGCGCCAGGCCCCGCCCCCCTCGCCTGCCATGCAGCGCGGCGCCGCCCTCCGGGATCCGCCAGGAGAGATTTTTTACGGCGGGGATCAGCGGTACACGGCTAGGATCCGCCGCCTAATACCCAGGACCAGCCGGGGATAACCGCAGCATCTAGGCACCTTTACCCCCCGGCCCTGCACCCTGTACCCCCCTCTTGTGGCACTCAAGGCACTTCCGCCCTTCATGGTGGCGGCGGCGGCGGCACTAAAATGACACTCGGGGATGTAAAATGACACTCACTCGTGGCTGACGGCCCGGCGGCGTCCATTACCTGGCCTGGACGGTGAGATGAGGACTCTACCTGACGCCTCTACCTGACGCCTCTACCCCTGCTGGCACCCCCGGCTCTCGTCTTGGCACTAAACTGGCACTCACGGATCCTCAACTACTACTAATATTCACCTGAGCGCTGGCCGGTGACACAAAGCCATTGCTTGTAGACTTGGCTTTGAGAAACACACCTAGACTTCATGTCAACACTGTTCACCGTCAAGGCACTAAAATAACGCTGACGGGGTTCTGGAGTGGCACTGATGTTTACTTGAGCGCTGGACGATGGCATAAGGACCTCACTTAGCGCTTTCTCTTTGAGAAACATACATGGTCATCATGTTCGCACTATTCAACTCCACGACACTAACATGACACTCACAGGTTTTTCATGCGGCACTGATGTCTACCTGAGCGCTGGTGACACTCGGACCGTACCTGACGCCTGACTTATCCTGGTACTGCTTACCCATGGTGGCGCTAAAGGCACTCACACGGTTCTCTTATGGTACTTCTTTTTACCTCAGCACTAAGCGGTGATAGAAGGACGCTACCGACGCCTTGGCCTTAAAACAACACCCTCGGTTCTGCTATTATCATCTCGCACGGCACTACGCTGACACACGCGCTTCTTGAATGGCACCATAATTTGCCTGAGCACTGACCAGTATGATGTAAGAAAGGGATCTCACGCACACACCTTATAGCCTACGTGGTCATCATTTTGGCACTGGAAATATAATTATGAGTATTTCCCGGTGCTATATTTTTTTTTAGCGGAATGGAAACAGCTCAGGGCAAAAACAAAATACAACAAAAAAAATTAACGCTACGCACTGCTCCCGGAAAAGAAAATAGACAACTTACTTTCTCTTAATAGTTGTTTTCCCTTGATTTTATTATACCCCTTCTTCCTCTATCGCTTTCTTCAGCGAGATGTTCTTTCGTCCGTGGAACCCGCACGTCGTCGCTGTAGACCTTTATGAACACTTCTCTTTGTTTTGCTTATGTAATTCTAATATCTATAACTATTTTCTTCCTCTTAATACACGTTTTCCCTTGACTTTATTATTGCTTTTCTTCTCTACCTATTGCTTTCTTCAACTTAACATTCCATAATTAAACCTCTCTTGTCGCTATCTACCTCCTCCTCCTTCGCCGCCGCCGCCGCTGCCGCCGCCTCACAAGCCTTTCTTTCGCTTCCCGAGACACAGTTGGACTTGACTCGGCCTAAAAATATGCAAACCTTCCCTTTGTCGCCGCGCGGGGAAAAACAGGCCTTGCACGCGGCTTCCCTGGCGGCGCGTGAATCCCTGTGTTGTTACGAGACGAGGCGACGCTAACCAACACAAACAGCCCAATTAGAGGTGACGGTTCTTCTCCTCTTCCTCCTCCTCCATCACCCCTCCTCCTCCTCCCGCAATGAATCGCAATGAAGTTCAAAGGATTCTCTTGTGTTAGGGTGATGAGACGGTGGAGGGAAGATACTAGGAAGAGGAAGAGGAGGAGGAGGAGGAGGAGGAAAGGAGGAGGGAGGAGGTGTTGATTGATGCACATAGGGTTGCCGGTGTTGTGAGAAAGGTGTGGTATGATGTTTTAGGTGTGTGAGGAGTGATTTAAATTAAGGTGTGCGAACATATACTATCAGGTGTGTGTTAAGTGTTTATTAGGGTGTTCCAGGAGGTGTAAGGCGGGCCAGCCTATGGCACATAGCCCGCGAGGGCTAACAACCCTCAAAAACCCACCACCAGAAGGTGTGTAGCAGGTGTGTGTAATTGTCGCACGGTGAGGGTAACAGATGTGGGGCTGTGTTGATGTTTCTTTACAGCGAGGGAGACAGATCAAGCGTAAAGAACAAAATAACAACAAAAAAAGCCTGCAAGACGCTACTCCGAACATAAGAAAAAAGAACGAGAGGACAGAAGAGAGGTCATCTTGTTAATGGTTCCAGTTTATAACGAAATGTAAAGGGAAGTGCAATTTGACGAATTCTATAGAGGCTTAATGTTCCTTTTATAATTGTTTGAGGTAGAGTTTATAGGGTAAAGATATGTAGTTTAGTATGTATAGAAAATATGAAGTCGTGTCTATACATACATCGAGAAATCATGGTGCCACTACGATAGATCACACACACACACACACACACACACACACACACACACACACACGCAAAAGGTCTTAGAGAAGTAATTACATTTTGTACAGGAGGGGAGAAAGAAGGAAATGGATCCAAACGTATTAGAAAAAAAAAAAGAAGAAATGAGACGACACACAAAAGTACAAACTGAGTGAATTAAGAGCCGCGGCGTCGGGGAGAAGACAGTCTTTCATTCACCTCACGTGTTTGTTTGTTAAGCAGGTAAAAAAAGAAAGGAAGAGGGAGAGATAAAGAGGGAAAAGAAAAACGAAGTCAGTCAATCTCTTCTTTATCTAAGCAAGTGAGGAAAGACAGACAGACAAACAGATAGACAGACAGGTAGAAAGACAGAATAAAGAAAGACAAACAATAAGGAAGAGAGACAGACAACAAATAAGACGGTAGAAAAAATTAAAAGGAATAAAAACGAACAAACACAAAATAAACACACTCTCTCTCTCTCTCTCTCTCTCTCTCTCTCTCTCACACACACACACACGTTTTTTTTTTAGGATAACTTGATCGTCTTCACATTGAGCTTCGCGTCAATGAATATTAATTTGAGCCAACACAATGGTTCTCTCTCTCTCTCTCTCTCTCTCCTTCGTATTATTCTTGTCGCATTTTATTTTCTTCCTCATAATCATATTCATCCTCTCTCCTCTTCCTCCTCCTCCTCCTCCTCCTCCTCTTCTTCTTCCTCTTCCTCCTCCTCCCCCTCTGTTTTTAGTTTATACCCTTTTATCGTTTTCTCCCTCTTCCTCTTTCTTCTCTTCCCCTTTATTATTCTCATTATCATATTTCGCCTTTCTCTTCCTTCTTATCTCTTCCTACCTGACGTTTTCTTCCTCCTCCTCCTCCTCCTCCTCTTCTTCCTTCTCCTAATTTTGACATATGCAGAAACGAAGAAAGGGAAGCTGATCAACATAAAAAAATAACAAAAATAACATGAAGGACATAACAAGAATATGAACAAAAATACAATGACGACGACGACGACGATGATGATGATGATGATGAGTGAGGAGGAATCTAA
>NC_066515.1:18279400-18566900 GCF_024679095.1 Eriocheir sinensis | reverse complement strand
TCCCTGCACAATTTAAAAACAACGGACCAACCTCTCTCTCTCTCTCTCTCTCTCTCTCTCTCTCTCTCTCTCTCTCTCTCTCTCTCTCTCTCTCTCTCTCTCTTAGGCAACACACCCACGGAAAAGTGAATCTATAAAACGGAAGGCAAATACGCCAAGACACATTTATGGCCAAAAAACCTCGGTGGTAACGACAGGCGGCCTTCCGATGATAAGGGGTGATAAGGGCACCGGGGAGGAAGAGAGAAGAGGGTAGAAGGAGAGGCAGTCGAGAGGACAGCGTTGGGAGAGACACTCGCCCCACACCATTCTCCCCGTGACACCTGCCGGCCTAACCTCATTACCACCTGGAAATTCGAACGCACCTGGCTACACCTGAAGATGAATTTAGTTACCGTGGCATTACTCGTGCTTGCAGGTAAGAAAAGGGAGAGTGCGAGGTGAAGAGATGGATGGAGACAGAGTGAGAGAGCCGGCTTGTGTGAGACGGAGGGAGGGATGGAGGGAGGGGAGGAAGAGATGGAGGGGGGAGGATTATAAGCTGTTATCTTATAGCCATAGCAACAGGTGTGTTAATAGCTAATAAGTTGGTTAATTTGACCTGTTTCTCACCTGTCTTTGTTTTCCTTCTATTCCGTCTACCTTGTATTTGTTGTGTGCATAAGAGTAGTTACGATAAATGATTCTCTCTCTCTCTCTCTCTCTCTCTCTCTCTCTCTCTCTCTCTCTCTCTCTCTCTCTCTCTCTCTCTCTCTCTCTCTCTCTCTCTCTCTTATCCAGTGATACCCTACTTCCTCCTTTTTTATCTCTATCACCCCACGCCTTCCTCTTTCCGTTGGTGTGTGTGTGTGTGTGTGTGTGTGTGTGTGTGTGTGTGTGTGTGTGTGTGTGTGTGTGTGTGTGTGTGTGTGTGTGTGTGTGTGTGTGTGTGTGTGTGTGTGTGTGTGAGAAAAGCGATCACATGTCCCCTCATTATCATTATCATTATTATTATCATTTTTATTTATTATTACCATTATCACTATATTTGCTAATTTTTATTAGTATAATTATTATGTATTCACAATGAAAAGTATTGTATGCGTTATTGATCACTGAACAGAAATTACTTTCTTACTCATGCATGAATTATGTTACGCATGTGTACCTAAATGATGGGTTTATATTTATAGGTTAGGAATCTATCTATCTATCTATCTATCTCTCTCTCTCTCTCTCTCTCTCTCTCTCTCTCTCTCTCTCTCTCTCTCTCTCTCTCTCTCTCTCTCTCTCTCTCTCTCTCTCTCTCTCTTTTTTTAATCAAGGGTATAGTACGAAGAGGAAGTGGGTTAGTGGTGAGGTACAGGTGGGGAATAGGAAAGACAGTAGGAGTGTACAGTTGTATGGTGTAGGTTCGTTAGTTGTTCTGGTGTAGTTATTGTTTATCGGGCACCTTATTTGTATACCCCCGGCGTGCTGGGGGTGTGTGTGTTTGTATTGTGTGTGTGTAGAGAGCTAAGCTAAGCTATGGCGTCACTTGTGTGAAGTGGTGTGTGGGCGGTTGTTCTCGTAGTGACTTCAAGCTGCGCGGAAACCAGGGGTGGACCAAGTTCGTGCTGCCGTCAAGCTCCTTGACGTGGGTGTAGTTCACGTCGTCTTGCTGGTCTAGTTTCTCCCATATCTTTCCGGCGGCCTCCCGTAGCCTTGTGCTGACTAGTTGTACTCCGAGTCTGCGGTGTTGTGCTGCTGTGTTTTCCGTGTATGGGTATTTCTGTCCGGTGGCAAATCTCAGCGCTTTGTTCTGCAGCCTCTGAAGCTGTAACATCTTGGTGTGGGAAGCCATGTGTGTCGGGGTGGGTGAGTAGTCTAGTATAGGAAGTATCTTAGTCTTTACCAGATACAGTTTGAGCCGCTCTGTGAAGTGCCAGAATCTGTTTAGTGATGTGAGGGCTGTTTTAACTTTCATGGTTTTGTCGTTGACATGTTTAACGATCAGGCCGGTGGATGTCACTGTGTGGCCTAATATCTGGCATTGTTTTTGGTGGGAGATGGTGTTGCCCTGTATTTGTATGTTGTTTAATTTTTTCCTGCCGAGTGCGACCACAGCGAACTTGTCTATGTTTTCTTTTGATCTTCCATTCTTTTTTCAAATGTGTTGAGTCTGTTCGCCTCCCGCACGACCAGGGCGTCATGGTGGTCTAGGGTACCGTTGGAGGTCACTATTTGTGTCGCGTCGTCAGCATAATATATATCCATACAGCTTCTATTATCAGACCGGGGCATGTCAGAGGTGTAGGTGATGAAGGGCGTTGGTGATAACACGCTGCCCTGTGGCACGCCGCTGTGCAGGGGAACGGGGAGGATATTGCTGACTTAACTCGAATGGAAGCTGAGCGCTGATCAAGGAAGCTACATAACAGTTTTCCGTTAGCTCTGGCAGTCCGAGTTGAAGTATTTTGTATTGCAGGCCCTGTAGCCAGACTTTATCAAACGCTTTGCTGATGTCGCGTTGGATCTCTCTCTCTCTCTCTCTCTCTCTCTCTCTCTCTCTCTCTCTCTCTCTCTCTCTCTCTCTCTCTCTCTCTCTCACACACACACACACACACACACACACACACACACACACACACAAATATATATATATATATATATATATATATATATATATATATATATATATATATATATATATATATATATATATTATAATGAAATATGGCTTCTACGTCTACGTCTGCTCACGCGATTTTAATAGCAAAGAGTCCATATAAGAGCTGCGGGTCAATGGATAAGAGCACGCATATATTGTAGAAAAAAGGAGAAAAATATTGAAATATATAAGGCAATATAAATAAACTCTCTCTCTCTCTCTCTCTCTCTCTCTCTCTCTCTCTCTCTCTCTCTCTCTCTCAACGATAACCAATAGGAAATCACCGATATGCATCGCCCTTTGTGGTTGGTTCGCTTCTTAGAGCTCGTTCACTTGCCCTGAATGACATAACCCAAGCAGGAGGAGGCGACGGGCCGTCGTAAGACAAAGGCCCGTTACCCCTATTAAGGGGGTAAATACCTAGAAGAAGAAAGAAGGAGGAGGAGGAACACAAAGAAACACAAAGGAAGAACAAACAACAGCAGACCTGCTGGTCCTTATGAGGCTGTTTGTGACAAGCTACACTAACTATCTAATCAAATGTGGAAGATGAAGGACAGCAAAGGCGAAGGCTCCTCCCCACCCCCCCATCCCTCCAGCCAAAGCTGGCAGGAAAGGAAAAAGAACCATGAAGCATGGAAAAACTGCATGGAAATTATGTAGGAAAGAGGAAAGAACTACCATTACTGCTACCACTAACCGGGAGATAAAAGCGGACAAGGACACCAGTATTCGAAAGAACTTAACGTTATTACGACAATGAGTAATATCTCAGTTGCTGGTTGGATTCAAAATAATTGTCTAATCTATTCTTGAAAGCCGTAACTGTTGTACTATCAACGGCATCACAGGGTAGAGAGTTCCAAACATTAACAACTCGATTGAAGTAGAAGTGTTTGGCTTCGTGCGACGAGAATCTTTTACCACTTTTCTTCAAATTGTGATTTCTTCTTGTTCTATTTGATCGATCAATTGTAAAGTAATCTTCCGCATTAATATCACTGAATCCTTTAAACATTTTAAACACTTCTATTAGATCGCCTCGCATTCTTCGTTTTGATAGGCTGAATAAATTTACTTCTTTAAGCCTTTGTTCATATGATAGATTTCTCAACCTAGGAATCATCTTTGTTACTCTTCGTTGAACCCGTTCCAACTTTTCTATGTCTTTTCTGTAATAGGGAGACCAAAACTGTACACAGTACTCTAGACGGGGTCGAACCAACGAATTATACAGTTTTAATATTACTTTTTCCGATTTATTATTAAAGACTCGTCCGATGAAGCCAATCAATTTGTTTGCAGTTTTAACTACCTCTGAACAATGCTGACCGGGCTTTAAATCGCTTGATATAGTGATTCCAAGATCCTTTTCTTTACTTACTGCAGAAAGTTGTTGGCCATTCATTACGTACCGAACGCGATTGTTATTTTTTCCGATGTGCAACACTTTACATTTGTCAACGTTAAATTTCATTTGCCATTGATTGGCCCAACGTGCAAGTCAATCTAGATCTGATTGTAAAGCTTCTTCGTCGAGTGTCGCAGTTACTTTACTAGCAATTTTTGTGTCATCAGCAAATTTTGATACTTTGCAAGTGAGCCCATCATCGATATCATTAACATAAATTAAGAAGAGCATGGGGCCAAGCACTGATCCTTGAGGTACGCCGCTTCTGACGTCGAGCCAGTTAGATGTAACACCGTTTAGAACTACTCTCTGTTTCCGCTCAGAGAGCCAGTCCACAAGCCAATCGTGAATGTTACCCGAGATACCGTGCGCCAATAGTTTGCTGAGCAATCGTTGGTGGGGGACCTTATCAAATGCCTTTTGAAAATCCAGATATATGATATCTACTGATCTGTTTTCATCGAACACCTCAAAAATATAATTAAAAAATCAAATAAGTTAGTTAAACACGAACGTTTAATACGGAAGCCATGTTTCGAATTATTTATTATATTATTTTCTTCGAAGAATTTCACCATATTGTCGCGAATGATAGTCTCCATTAACTTACAAACAATCGATGTCAGGCTAATTGGTCGATAGTTTCCTGCATGAGACTTGTTCCCCTTTTTGAAAATTGGTGTGACATTTGCAAGTTTCCAATCCGACGGAACTTTTCTCGCTGTTAAAGATTTATTGAATATGATGGAGAGCGGTTCACAAATTTGATGTTTGATTTCTTTTAAGACCCTAGGTGTAATTTTGTCTGGACCAGGAGCTTTGCTTACTTTAATCTTTTCCATTGTGCGTAAAATGTCACTTTCTACGATGAGCACGCCACTTAACATCTTTTCGGTCCTTCTAACCTCCGGCTGTTGAGGTGATCAACAATCTTCGTCGGTAAATACGGATGCGAAAAAGTTATTTAGGATTGTAGCCATTTCATTTTCATCGTTCGTGTGGTTACCATTATCATTAGCAAGCGGTCCGATACCACAAGTGAGTGACTTTTTATTATTTACATAGCTAAAATATTCTTTAGGATTAGATTTACTCGTTTCCGCTATATATTCTTCAAGATTTTTCTTGCTTCGTTTTATTAATTTCTTGGTTTCGCGGCGAATTCTGTCCAACTCTAGTTTGTCAGCCTCACTCTGAATTGATATGTATCTACTGTATACGCGTTTTTTAAGAGATAGGCTATTTTGAATTTCGTTATTCCACCATTTGGGTTTCTTCTTAAAAGCTGAACGTCTGTTTCGATAGGGTACGCATATGCTTATGGCATTGTTCAATATTGTGAGGGCCCCCCAAGATTTATCAATATCTGTTTCCGCCAAGATTTCAGTCCAGTCAGAATTACTTAGAATTGATCGGAGTCTTGCAAAATTCGCTCTCTGATAATCAGGCACCTTTTCTTTACTAGGAGTTACTTTACTTTCTTTCATATTGATGCTGAATGTGATTGTTCGGTGATCGCTAGAACTAAAAATTGGACCAACATTTACTTCGTTAACTAGATCAGCTGTCGTTGAAGAGATCAGGTCAAGTATATTATTTTCCCGAGTCGGTTCTTGAACGTGTTGATGTAAATCACTTTCTGGTAAATTTGTGTACAGGTCGAGCCCTGTATGACAGTTCAACGGTTCACCCCATCTTTTCACTGGCAAGTTAAAGTCCCCAAAAATTACTGCCTCGCAACTGCTACTTGTTTCTAATAATAATTCACTTAATGCATGGTCGATATCAAGAGTCTGCCTTGGCGGCCTGTAGATAGTTTACTATTACTATTACTATTTTACGAGATCTATTTTTAATTTCAATGAAGACCGTGTCTACATTGGTTATAATATCTGTTTTCACAGATACTGGATGGAGAGAGTTGTGGATATAAAAGATAACGCCTCCACCCTGTCTGTTCTCTCTTTCATGACTAAAGATGGTATAACCCGGTAATCTATATTCCGCAATGAAATCTCTATTTGAAGTGTCTATCCAAGATTCTGTGACTCCGATGATGTGATAATGATTTGTAGCTGCGAGGACTTCTAGGTCTTCAAATTTGTTACATAGGATACGAGCGTTTACATAGCAAGCTTTAATGTGATTCGAGTCGGGGGTTTCGCGGGTTGAATGCTCCCTTACGGTGGAGCTGCTGGTGTTCTCGCCTCCGCGTTTTTTGGCTTTCGAAGAGCCACTTGGTCACAGAGCAGCCTCCCGAAACGGGCTGCTCCAACAGGGTTTAAGTGGATGCCATCAGCAAGGAACAAGTCTGAATCGTAGTAAAAACTGTTCCACAAGTTAGCGAACTGGACGTTTTCTTGTGATCAAAGGGACTGAAGTCTGTTGTTCGTGCTGAAGGCCTTACTGTAAAAGCTAGATTCGGCACCGACCCTCGGGAGGATTCCTGAGATTATGATGTTACTGGCATCCGTTTTACGTTTCTACTGCTTGATCATGCGGCGGTATTTCTCAAGCAGTTTCTCAGAACGGGTTGTCTTTACGTCATTTGTCCCCGCGTGAATGACAAAGAGGGTGTTTCGGTCGGCATTTCTCGTGACGTCATCGCACGCTGCGGTGATGTCGTCCAGTCTGGCACCTGGATAGCAGTAACGTTTTCTGCGGCCGTTTGATGAACGACCACAGAACTCAACCAGCTGGCCACACACCATGGAGTCCCCAACTAGGCGAGTCTCAAACTCATCCTCCATGGTGTCTGCCAGCACCTGGAACCTATTGAAGGTAGTGGGGGTCAGTAAATCCTTGTTTGCCTGCTTCGGTTAGGCTCCATTCCTTACAGGTTGGAACCCGACATCCTGTGCAGCAGGAAGAGAAGCGTTAAGTGGGGCAGTCTAGAAGTTGTCCTGTGAGGCAGGCTGGGAGTTAGCCTGTAAAGCAGGCTGGGGGTTAGCCTGTGAGGCAGGCTGGGGGTCAGCCTGTGAGGTAGACTGGCGGTTTTCCTGTGAGGCAGGCTGGGGGTTAGCCTGTGAGGCAGGCTGGGGGTTAGCCTGTAAGGCAGACTGGGGGTTAGCCTGTGAGGCTGGCTGGGGGTTAGCCTGTGAGGCAGGCTGGGAGTCAACCTGTGAGGCAGGTAACACGTCCTCCCGTGAAGCAGGAGATTCGTCTGGAGAGGACACAGTCTCGGTGGAGGGCCTCTCCACCATCGATGGTGGAGTCACTGCCACAATGCTTGCAACAAATTCCTGAAGGGCTTCGAATTTCTTTTCAAGATCATTATGTTTGACTTTCCATTCAGTCACAGCCTTCTGAAGTTGTAATCTTTGAACGCAGAGGCGGCAAGTTCTATTCAGCTGGAAGTATTGAGCTGCAAATCGTCCGGGACAGACGTCACACTTACGGAGGTTTGAAGGCATTTTTAGAAATTTAAGCGAGTTAACAGTTTGGGCAAATATTAAAAGCGCTTTCGAAATAACTTAAAGTGTGACCATAAATTGAATTGGATAAAAATTGTGCATGGAAATTATATACTGCTGTGTTAGATGCCGCCACACTGGGAGTTCGCTCCCACAGGGTCTTGAAATCGCCTCAAAGACCAATCGCTTGTCCTGAGCCTCGGTCACGAGAGACTTTCACAACCCGACGCTTTTCAGCTATTGTCCTCGAAGTTTTGTCCCATAGAACGGGGCCGGCGTAGTCACACAGAGCAGAGCTGGTAAGGGAGGAGAGGAACCAGCAATTTGTTCCCACTTTCCGAAACGTCAAACCCAACTTTGCGACCCTTTCGAGGCCTGGCCAGTGGCATCTGTCACCAGGTGTTCTCCACCAACTCTAGAAAGTATCAGACGCCCTTCCTGAGAGATCAAAAAGCTGAAATATTCCTTGAGTATAAGAAAAACCCTCAGAAACTCCATCTAGAAGCCGGGAGGTACAACCTCAAATGGCCCACGGAAGACATCTCTTTCAGGAGAAAACAAGAACCAGCTGTTATGCAGAATATGCAGAATAGGGATGGGAGTACCGTCGATATAGGGGAGGGACGGGGAGCTCACACCGACAACTGGTTCCCAGGGAGGCTTTTTAGTGTAGAGGTCGTCACACTCCTCTACAACGCAGGCCTAAATAATTAGGCACGGTCCAGCTGACTAGGACCCAGAAACTCCTGCCATTGTCTCATAAAGAGATCCTCTGCCTGGAGTCCAATCCACCACTGCTGCTGCCCAGAGGCTTCACCGTGACCCTGGTACGGGAGACAGATCAGGGGAGGAGGAGGAGGAGGAGGAGGAGGAGGAGGAGGAGGATAAAAATTAAGAAAGACAACATTAGCATTGATTTCATTTCAAATTCTATGAATCCATCTACTTTCCTTCCTTACATACTTTTCCCGACCCTTATCACCCTTACCATCCCCTCATTCTCCTCCTCATAAGCACCTGAGTACCCTTCAAACACGTTATTAGACCAAACATCATCCGTTTTCCTTTAAACCTTCTTTACACCGATTCCTTAACACAACGAGCGTCTTCACACACACACACACACACACACACACACACACACACACACACACACACACCGCACGCACCTTCCCCCCCCTCTCGGCTCCACCACACTGCACTCCCCCCCCCCCTCTACCTCCCCCACCCCAACCTTTCCACACATATCAGACCCCAAATCCCTATTAGCGAAGTTAAAATGTATCTATAATTTGTACATTTTCAGCCTGACGGCTGCCGTAACTAAATAAACCGTTATTATTATTATTATTATTATTATTATTATTATTATTATTACACACACACACACACACACACACACACACACACACACACACACGAACACGAACACACACACACACACACACACACACACACACACACACACACACACACACATAATCAATGACTGGGGCATACACCGGGGGCGCGTCGCCTCACCCACCCTACGACGAAAAAGGAGTGAGGCAACAAAGAAGTGGGTAAAGTAGTGAAGGTATCAGCAGGTGAGTGAATAAACGAGTTACTCCGCCACTCACACCTTCCCTTTTCACCTCGCTACAGGCACCGTCAGCGGAGATTTCTTCGCTGAGGTGGACCTCAAGCAACACATGGAGACGTTCTTCAAGGACCGCTACCCCATAGAGGACAACCGGCCCACGAGGGAGGCCGCGAGGGAATACATCAAGAACAAGTTCTCATATTATGGCCTCGAGGTGCACGAGCAGAAGTTCAACACCACCATCAACACGGACCCGAAAGGATTTGGTTCTAACACTGTGACGGTGAGTGATGGTTGGGGGTGGGGGAGAGAGGGGGGAGGAGAGGGGTCAGGGTGAGGTGTGTGTGTGTGTGTGTGTGTGTGTGTGTGTGTGTGTGTGTGTGTGTGTGTGTGTGTTATGCTTAAGAATGAGGAGGGATTGTAGGGCAAGAGAGAAATAGAGGAAAAGGAGGAGGAGGAGGAGGAGGAGGAGGAGGAGGAGGAGGAGGGGGAGGAGGAGGGGGAGGAGGAGAATAATAAAGATATCAACAGGATGAAAAATAGAAGGAAAACTAGATATGCAGATATGTTTAAACACACCCTTACCCACACACACACACACACACACACACACACACACACACACACACACACACACACACACAAATGATAGAAAGGATGGATAAATGAAGATAGAGAAACAGTATTATGAGATCTAAACTCGGGCCCAGTAGACTACAAATTGGTAAATACAAATAGGTAAACACACACACACACACACACACACACACACACACACACACACACACACACACACACACACAAAGTAACACCAAATAAACCCAAACACATAAATGTTTACAAGGTAACACCATGCCCACTGATACCCCCCCCCCCCCCATGGCCATCAGGTGGAGGGCACAAACATAATCGGCATCAAGAAAGCCATCACGCAACAAGCCGATGCAGTGGTGGTGGTGGGCGCCGACTACGACAGCAACGGCCTCTCTGACCCTCTCTTCTACAACGGCGCGGGGGTGGCAGCGCTGCTCGAGGTGGCCCACGTCTACAGCTTCAACACCGACTGGTCTGGACGCTTCGCCGATAACTTCACTACCATCTTCGTGGCCTTCGATATCAACACCAAGCACTACAAGGTGAGGGAGGAAGGAAGGAAAAAGAGCCCGAAACGTTAGATAATACGAGTCTTAGGCACATATTCTTAAACGTATGGGGCTCCCATTACGACGATTTCCTAAGGCCGCAGAGAAAACTAACCGGGTTTTCATGATTGACTTTCCCCGTTGAAGGTGCAGAAGTCGTGTAAAAGTATCACTTATAGGGTAACTAATCAGTACATGAAAATCCTAGAAACTTCTGCGTTTAATAAAACGAGTCTAAGCACATCTGTCTTCACCTGCAGGGATCATCGGGGCGTCCGGGCGGCTACTACTTCGTCAACAAGTGGCTGTGGAACTACATCGATCACAACGTCCACTACTTCGGAGGCGCCGTCATCCTCGACTCAATTATGAACGTACAATATGAACCCAACACCCAAACCCTGACCCAAAATTTCCATAACGTGAGTGATATATATATATATATATATATATATATATATATATATATATATATATATATATATATATATATATATATATATATATATAGATAGATAGATAGATAGATAGATAGATAGATAGATAGATAGATAGATAGATAGATAGATAGATAGATAGAAAGATATATAGATAGATAGATGGATAGATATTGACAGATAAAAACACTTTTTTCATTTTACATACGTTTTTTTTTATGCTTTGGCCTATGGCGCCGATAGGCTGTCTTGATGGGGCCTGGAGGTCGGCTCCCAGTCTGCTGTGGCGCAATCAGTGTTTATAGTGGCGCCATCTTACTTGGCTCATGCTGTTCTCCGGAGCTCACCTTTGGTCCTCTTTGGCAGAGAATCTACGTAGTGTCCGGGTTGATTGGTAGTCTTAGGGCACTCGACGATGGCACTCGATGCCGGGTTATCATAACAAACTGGACGCGAACCTGCGTCCTCCTGAACGCCGTGCCCGCACGCTGTCCGCTCAGCCACCGAGAGAGATATGAAATGAAAGAGGAAGAAAGGAACTGACAAGAAAATAGATAAATACATAGATAGAAAGATAAGCGGAAAGGATGGGAAAAAGAAAACAGATGAATAGAGAAAAGTAAGGAATAAAAGCAAAATTAAAGAGAGAGAGAGAGAGAGAGAGAGAGAGAGAGAGAGAGAGAGAGAGAGAGAGAGAGAGAGAGAGAGAGAGAGAGAGAGAGAGAGAGAGAGAGAGAGAGAGAGAGAGAGAGACCCCCCACAATGTTTCTTTACCTTTGCCACACGACAGAATTGTCTACATCTGCCGAACTCCTAACGTAGTACTCTAGTGTCTATCCGTCTGTCTATCTATCCATTTATCTATCTTTGTACTTCGCTACCTCCCTACCTTCCTCCCTCCCTACTTACCTATTACCAACCTTTGTCCCTCCTCACATTTCACTGGTCAGATGTCTTTCATATACATCTTCCCGTTCATTCCAAGTAAACGTCAAGTTTGCTAATATGTTTCTAAATGTTAAACAGCCTTACCATCTTCCTCCCCCACACACAGCTGTTCCCTGACACGTACCAGAGAGTAATAGAGAGCGGTGGCAAAGGCGACTTCCTGGCTATGGTGTCTTTGAAGGGGTCTGAGGACTCCACCAAGCTGAGCGACCAATTCTCGGGAGCCTACTACAAGGTGAGTGTGTGTGAGTGTGAGTGTGAGTGTGAGTGAGTGTGTGTGTGTGTGTGTGTGTGTGTGTGTGTGCAACGTAATTTTGATGGCTTTCATTTTTTAAGGTGTTTTTGGTAGTAAAATCATTGCAGCATGCATGACTCTCTCTGCACTTTCCTTTATCTACTTCCCTACCTACCTATCAACCAACCTTACTATCTACCTACAAATCTCTCTTAACTGCCCAACTACCTAACGATCTACCTCTTCCCACACCCTTCCCTCAGGACCGTCGAGGGCAGCGTTACAGGCTGGAGAACATGGTGATGATTAACGGCGGCTCATTAGATCCGATGATTGAGCTTATCGTCGAGTGTGACAACATTCACTTCTGGGCCTTCAAGGATGACAGGAACAACTCCATCGCCCTGCCAGCTCTCCTCCTTACAGACACCGGTGAGTTTATTAGTTACCTTTCAAGAGAAGAGTCTCAAGACACGTCTCCACTCGAAAAGGACCTCTCTTCTGGCCTGTTTCCTTATGTAGGAGCAACGTCTTAGCGGGCTTTGTTATTGCTATTTTTGTTTACAGCCCTTGAGCGGCCCCCTTACCCCCAAAACAAACAAATACAAAAATAAATCAATAAATGAATAAACTGTAGCGCCTCCGTGGTCTAGTGGTCAACGTGCTTGGCTACAACTCCGAGGACCAGGGTTCGAATTCAGGCCCGGGCAGTCGGCGTGCAGCCAACCCAGCTGTTCATCCTCCATTTTAGGCTGATCGATAAATGGGTACCTTGGGAAAACTCGAGAAGGTAAACTGTGGTAATCCCGGATTTCACATTGGCCCGTCTTCCGGGTAATTGGTTGTTAACTACAACAGGCTCAAATGGCCAACGGATCGGAGATGAGCACCGCAGCCACACGCAGCTATAGTGCATGCACCCACCGTTGCCCTACCTACCTTGACTCAAAATCTTGACTGAGAACTTCATAGTCGGTATTCTTAGACACTTCCTTCTCTTACATCAATCACATTTAAAGGCCAAAAAAAGAGGTTGGACGCGTCCCCATGAGTGTTTGTTTACGTTCATAGTGCAGAAGCTTTGTCAAAATACCACCAGGATCATAAAACTACCCATGGAAATGCCCACAAATCCTCACGCCCATGCCCACCTTTTCCCCTATTTCCCCTGACTCACCACACCAATGCCCATGCCCTCACCTTCCGCCCCTTATTCCCCACGGCCACGTCCATCTCCTCACCTACCTACCCTTCGCCCCCACCTCACCTGCCCCCTCTTTAGCTTTCACCACACCCCATCTTCCGTAACCCCCCTTCTACGTTCACCTCCTTACCTACCTCCCCTCACTTACCCCTCCTTACCTACCTCCACCTCACTTGACCCCTCTTTTTCCTTTCACCACACCCCATCTGCTTCCCTAACCCTCAACACCCACCTCCACCTCCTCATCTACCTCCCCTTACCCCCCCCCCAGCCACCTTCCGCAGCAACCCCAAAGAAGGCTGCTCCACCTGCCGGCCTGTGGATCTACTGACGGAGGAGAGGCTGGAGTTCGTCAACGCCACCGTCCGGGCCACCACTCGCTTCCTCCTCGATCGCCAGGCTACCCTGTTGCCGCCTAAAGGTACGACACGGTTGATTGAGCTACCTGGTAATACCCGTCTACCTGTCTATCCATCCGTCTCTCTGTCTGACGGGAGAAGTTTTACTGATTTATTTAATGTGACTCATCTTTTTTAGTGATTTAAGGAGTAAGTGACTGATTAACACACACACACACACACACACACACACACACACACACACACACACACACACACACACACACACACACACACACACACACACACACACACACACACCACCAACAACAACAACAACATCACCACCAATAACAACAAAAACAACAGAAAGGACAACAAAACAACACAGCGATAATCTATTCAGTTTCAAAAAGGAAAACCTCGAAATAACACGAAACAAAACAAAAAAAAAAAAAAAAAAAAAAAATGCTTATGCTGATGCTAATGATAAAAATAACAATACATAATAATAATAATAATAATAATAATAATAATAATAATAATAATAATAATAATAATGATAATAATAATAACAATCTCCATCTATCTACCCACAGAGTCCAACGCTGTGTCGAGTCTCCCATCAATCCTTATGACTGCTCTAATGATGTGTCTAGTCCGCCTCTACATGTAATGCGAGGGAGGAAAGGAAGGAAGGAAGGAAGGAAGGAAGGAAGGAAGGAAGGAAGGAAGGAATTAATTCCTTCGTCTCCACATAATTCACACAACAGCCTTGGAATCCTTATATACCCAAGCAAAAGAGATTAGCGACCATACCATCCTTTTTCAGCATCTGAACCTCTTGTAACTCTCTTAGATCCCTTTCTTGATCATGGAAAGCGATATTAAGAGTGACTTTGTAAATCATGAATGTGTAAATACCAATACAAAAACCTGAGTGACAAATTAACAAGTGTATTAAAAACCAAAGGCATGGTAATTATATTGGATTTCTTTATATGATTTCCAGTCCTGATCGTCTTTTATTTTCGGAATTGTAAGTTTAAGAATTTTCTCATCCTTTATTTAGAGTTAAAACGCCTATGTTCTTAATTACACAGAAAAATGAAGTTGAAGTTTGATTCTTTTAAGTTTGACATCAGTTTTAAGTTTATTTTTAGCTCTAAGGAAGGTGTGTGTGTGTGTGTGTGTGTGTGTGTGTGTGTGTGTGTGTGTGTGTGTGTGTTGTGGTGATGGTGGTAAGGGTCATTGTTATATTTTTTTCTCTCCACACAGTCAACTCGATACCTATCTTCCTCCTCTTCCATCTCCTCCTTTCCTATTACCTCCCTGGCTTCTCCTCCGTCTCTCCCAGCACACCTTACAGTTATCCTCCTTTGATTTACCTTCGTCTTCGTAAAGTCTGGGTTAGGCTGGGTGCAAAGAGTGGGTTCCATCACGCGGGAAAAGATTCATTCTATTGAGTTGACGGAGTGTTCCATTTCTGAAAGATTAATAACATGAGGTTCTGTTGTCTATGTTATCAGTAATGTTTTCAGGTCATAGTTGCTGTCTAGTCGCCGTCTCGATCCTTGTTCCACCTGACTGACTAGGTAATAAATATGTGTAAGTCAACCTTTGCTTTTTTTATTGGTCACTACGATTTCTTTTTCCCTCATATATAAAATATAACTTCACATATAACAGTGACCTTTGAGCTCCATTTACAAGGGACCAATGACTGACTGACTAGATGATTGAATGACTGACTGATTGACTGATTGGCTAATTCATTGGCTTGGCTAACTGATTCGCCGACTGACTAAATGACTGGCTAACTGACTGCCTGATAAACTAAGTGAGTTACTAAATAATTGCCTGATTAACTGACTGAGTGGCTAGGTGACTGAATGGCTGACAATTACATATTCTTATGAGTTAATTTTCGAAGTGCATTTTGGGCACTGGAATCACTCATGTCCATACACGATAAAAAGTGTAATTGGTCATAATCAAGTGTGTTTTGTCCTCGTGAATCGTAGATGTAAGGAAATACAATACTACTGATGAGAGTAATGGAAGTAGGAATAACACAAACGTCTACGTGTTTACCTTGTCATAAATCACTTACAAAACACTAGTAAAATAAAGGAAATGTGGTTTGTTAGAAAATATGATGCGCTTGATAAAAAAACAACTTATTCATGCCCCCCCCCCCCTTCTCTCTCTCTCTCTCTCTCTCTCACACACACACACACACACACACAGATGATTGGCTAGGCAGCTTACTACTGATAAATGATTAGACATGGATTCTGAGTGTGTGTGTGTGTGTGTGTGTGTGTGTGTGTGTGTGTGGAGGGGGGGGGGGTAACCCCCGAGAAGGTAATCATCAGGACTCAACAGAGAAAGCAAACCACACACACATAATAAAAGAAAACTCAAGCCTATTTATTGATGCCTTAACCAGCCAAATGAGAGAGAGAGAGAGAGAGAGAGAGAGAGAGAGAGAGAGAGAGAGAGAGAGAGAGAGAGAGAGAGAGAGAGAGAGAGAGAGAGAGAGAGAGAGAGAGAGAGAGAGAGAGAGAGAGAGAGAGAGAGAGAGAGAGAGAGAGAGAGAGAGAGAGAGAGAGAGAGAATTACATAGAATTACATAGAAAATCAGACCACACAGACCCCATGGTCCAGACTAGGTGGTCTGTCCTTAAACCTAAGTGAATCTACACTAATCAGATGGCTCCAAAACGTTGCTTTTCTACTCTAGCTAATATTAAGTTCAAGGAAGTGACGGTCGAGCTTGTTTTTAAGGGAGTCAGTCGTGTTACACTGGACCACTGACGGTGGGAGCTTATTCCATTCTCGCACTACAACGTTGGTGAAGAAAAATTTGGTGCAGTCTGAACTTACTTGTCTAGATTTGAGTTTTATGCCATTGTTCCTCGTTCGCAAAGTGTCATCGATCATAAACAATTTTGTTCTGTCTACATTCGTGAAGCCATTAAGTATTTTAAAACATTCGATCAGTTTCCCTCGGAGGCGACGTTTCTCAAGAGAGAACATGTTAAGGGTGGAAAGCCTTTCTTCGTAGGATTTGTTGCGCAAGGAAGGGATCATTTTTGTTGCCCGACGCTGAACACCTTCTAATTTAGCAATGTCCTTTGCATGGTGAGGAGACCAAAACTGTACCGCATATTCCAAGTGGGGTCTGACTAAACTATTGTAGAGCGGACGTATTACATCTTTATTCTTGAATAAAAAGTTTATTTTAATGAAGCCCAACATTCTGTTCGCTTTATTTGCTGCATCGATGCATTGATGTGAGAATTTGAGGTTGAGCGATTTTGACCCCCCGGTCCTTAACGCATTGAACGATTGTGAATTTAACGCCGCGCATTTCGTATTCGAACTTATTTCTTGTTCCAACTTGAAGGACCTGGCACTTGTCTACGTTAAAGGGCATGTCCCATCCATCCGACCAAGGTGAAATTTTGTGCAAATCCTCTTGGAGGCTTTCCTGTCTTCGTCAGTGAGAAGTTGAGAACCGAGCTACCAACCTTTGTGTCGTCTGCAAATTTACTAATGCGATTATTGAGTCCAACATCCACATCGTTGATGTAAATAATGAAGAGCACTGGGCCAAGAACCGAGCCCTGAGAGAGAGAGAGAGAGAGAGAGAGAGAGAGAGAGAGAGAGAGAGAGAGAGAGAGAGAGAGAGAGAGAGAGAGAGAGAGAGAGAGAGAGAGAGAGAGAGAGAGAGAGAGAGAGAGAGAGAGAGAGAGAGAGAGAGAGAGAGAGAGAGAGAGAGAGAGAGAGAGAGAGAGAGAGAGAGAGAGAGAGAGAGAGAGAGAGAGAGAGAGAGAGAGAGAGAGAGAGAGAGAGAGAGAGAGAGAGAGAGAGAGAGAGAGAGAGAGAGAGAGAGAGAGAGAGAGAGAGAGAGAGAGAGAGAGAGAGAGAGAGAGAGAGAGAGAGAGAGAGAGACACTCAGAAAAAGATAGACACATCGACCGAAACAGAGTCACAGACACGCATACAGAGGAAACCCCAATGAAAGAGAAACACGAAGAAAGACAGACAAGACAGATAGGAAAATAAACACACAGACAGAAAAGGGCTGACACATCTCTTAACTCACCCACAAGAAACAAATAAACGAAAAAACAAACAATCAACAACTAAATGCCTTATCAATGTAAAACACCCATATAATACTAAGAGTCAGGGTGTGGCAGGTTAGCGAAGCTTACCAGGCCAATCGAGGTGTATAAGATCCTTTTAACACCTTCACTTTCCTACGTCATTACCTGTCTGATTCATAGTGTGTGACGATCGGTCTTTTATTATTTCAAAACAACATATTTCTCTCTCTCTCTCTCTCTTTCAGGCAACACGCCCACGGCTTAGTAAACATTAAAAACAGAGGGAAAATACGCTGACACATTTATGGCCACAAAACTCAGTGGTGACGACAGGCGGCATACTAGCGATAAGGGGTCATAAAGGCGCCGCAGAGGAAGCGAGAAGAGGGAAGAAGGAGAGGCAGTCGAGAGGAGAACGTTGAGAGAGACACTCACTCCACACCTGGAAATT
Organism: Eriocheir sinensis; assembly: GCF_024679095.1. Lineage (NCBI taxonomy): Eukaryota > Metazoa > Arthropoda > Malacostraca > Decapoda > Varunidae > Eriocheir > Eriocheir sinensis. The sequence goes on along the minus strand of NC_066515.1, from coordinate 18,548,992 downwards.
CGCCCGCACCTGACCACACCGGAAGATGAAGTTAATTATCGTGGCACTGCTCGTGCTTGCAGGTAAGAAAAGGGAAAGTGAGAGGTGGAAAGATGGATGGAGACAGAGTGAGAGAGCCGGCTTGTGCGACTGAAAGGGGGACACTGTAATAAAGGAAAGGCATACGAAGGGTATAGAAACGGCATTTTTCGTGTCTCAAATAGTGTACCCTATGGGGGTATAAAAGAACTCTGATGTACCTGTGACAGCATACCCTTGCCATGGGTATAACATATTCTTCCAATACCCTTGCCCAAGGGTCTAGTTAAGGCAAAGGATACACCGCGAAAAGGTATTCTAGATGATTATATGTCATCATCACCACTACAACGACCACCACCACCACCACCACCACCATGACCTTTCCTGACCCTTTTCAGCCTTACAACACCCTTATTCTCCTCCTCATAAGCACCTTAGTACCTTTCACACACCATTATTAGACCTAACATCATCCATTTTCCTTTAAACCTTCTTTACTCCAATTCTTTAACACAACGATCATCTTCACACACACACACACACACACACACACACACACACACACACACACACACACACACACACACACACACACACACACACACACACACACATAATCAATCACTGGGGGCATACACCGGGGGCGCGTCGCCTCACCCACCCTACGACGAAAAAGGAGTGAGGCAACAAAGAAGTGGGTAAAGAAGTAAAGGTATCAGCAAGTGAGTGAATAAACGAGTTACTCCGCCACTCACACCTTCCCTTTTCACCTCGCTACAGGCACCGTCAGCGGAGATTTCTTCGCTGAGGTGGACCTCAAGCAACACATGGAGACGTTCTTCAAGGACCGCTACCCCATAGAGGACAACCGGCCCACGAGGGAGGCCGCGAGGGAATACATCAAGAACAAGTTCTCATATTATGGCCTCGAGGTGCACGAGCAGAAGTTCAACACCACCATCAACACGGACCCGAGAGGATTTGGTTCTAACACTGTGACGGTGAGTGATGGTTGGGGGGTGTTGGGGGGAGGGGGGAGGAGAGGGGGTCAGGGGTGAGGGTAGGGTATGTGCATGTGTGTGTGTGTGTGTGTGTGTGTGTGTGTGTGTGTGTGTGTGTGTGTGTGTGTGTGTGTGTGTGTGTGTGTGTGTATTAAGATGTAAGGAAGAATTGAAAAGTGAGAGGGAAATAGAGGAAAAGAAATAAAAGGAGGAGGAGGAGGAGGAGGAGGAGGACACTAAAACAAAATACAAAAGGAAGGATTAAAAAGAGAAGGAAAAGAATAAAGATACAGAGATACGTTTAAACACCCCCCACACCCACCCACCCACCCAACCACACTCACAAAGTAACACCCCATCCACAAAAACCACCCCCACAACTCCCGTCCACAACTAACTCCCCGCCCTATGGTCAGGTGGAGGGCACAAACATAATCGGCATCAAGAAAGCCATCACGCAACAAGCCGATGCAGTGGTGGTGGTGGGCGCCGACTACGACAGCAACGGCCTCTCTGACCCTCTCTTCTACAACGGCGCGGGGGTGGCAGCGCTGCTCGAGGTGGCCCACGTCTACAGCTTCAACACCGACTGGTCTGGACGCTTCGCCGATAACTTCACTACCATCTTCGTGGCCTTCGATATCAACACCAAGCACTACAAGGTGAGGGAGGAAGGAAGTAAAAAGAGCCCGAAACGTTAGATAATACGAGTCTTAGGCACATATTCTTAAACGCATCGGGTTCTCATAACGACCATTTTCCAAGGTCACAGAGATTAACCGGGTTTTCATCGGTGATTTTTCCCGTTCAAGGTGCAGAAGTCGTGTAAAACTATCACATGGGTCACTAAACAGTCCATAGGAAGCCCAGCAACTTTTACATTTGACAATACGAGTCTTAGCACACCTGTCTTCACCTGCAGGGATCATCGGGGCATCCGGGCGGCTACCACTTCGTCAAAACGTGGCTGTGGGACTACATCGGCAAAACCCCCAGCTTCTTCGGAGGCGCCGTCATCCTCGACTCAATCATGAACGTACAATATGAAAACAAAACCCAAACCCTGACCACAGGTTTCAATAATGTGAGTGATAGAGATGTGATAGAGAGAGAGAGAGAGAGAGAGAGAGAGAGAGAGAGAGAGAGAGAGAGAGAGAGAGAGAGAGAGAGAGAGAGAGAGAGAGAGAGAGAGAGAGAGAGAGAGAGAGAGAGAGAGAGACCCTCGCAATGTCTCTTTACCATTGGCACACCTGAGAATAATTGTCTACACCTGTCCTTACGTAGTACTCTAGTGTCTATCCGTCTGTCTATCTGTCAATCCGTCTATATATCTATCCATTAATCTTTGTACTTCCCTACCTCCCTACCTTCCTCCCTCCTTACTTAACTATCTACCAACCGATTATACCAGGGAAACGTCAACTTTACTAATATGATTCAAAATGTTAAACAGCCTTATCATCTTCCTCACCCCCGCCCCCCACACACAGCTGTTTCCTGGGACGTACAAGAGGGTGTTAGACAGCGGTGCCAAAGGTAACTTCCTGGCCATGGTGTCTTCCAGCGGGGCCGAATCCAAGCTGAAGGACCAGTTCTCGGGAAACTACAACAAGGTGAGTGTGAATGCGTGTGTCTGTGTGTGTGTGGGGGGGGTGGGGGGAGGATTGCGTGTGTGTGTGTGTGTGTGTGTGTGTGTTTAGGCGCTGACTATAGCGCCGGAAGGCTGTCTTGAGGGGCCTATTGGACGGCACCAGCCCATTACTGACGCAGGCGAATCTTAGTTATAGTTACCGCCGTGATATATGACTTTGCTTGCCCCATGCTGCACCCTGATGCTCCATTTGAACGAAGTCGCTGCAGTTAGGGTTGATTGAAGATCCGAGCATCACGTGGGTAATCTTCTGCCACTCGGCGATGACTTGAAAAATCAGCGAATTTTGGTGGGACTCGAACCTATATAAGTCACTATCAGACTATGCGCGCTACGCCTGCTGGACGACCACTCGGCCACCGTGTGTGTGTGTGTGTGTGTGTGTGTGTGTGTGTGTGTGTGTGTAACTTAATCTTTATTTTTTTTTTGGGGGTCGTAACATAACTGAAACATGCATGACTCTCTCTCTCTCTGTGTGTGTGTGTGTGTGTGTGTGTGTGTGCTTTCCTATATCTACCTACCTACCTTCCTCCATTCCTATACATACCCACCTACCTACCTACCTACCAACCAACCTACCCATCTACCTACCAAACTCTAATCAACTACCTAACGACTACCTTTTCCCCCACCCTTCCCGCAGGACCGTCAGAGGCAGCGCTACAGGCTGGAGGACATGGTGATGATTAACGGCGGCACAATGGATCCGATCATTGAGCTTATCGTCGAGTCTGACAGCGTTCACTTCTGGACCTTCACGGATGACATGGGCGAGCCCATCCACCTACCCGCCATCCTCCTTACAGACACCGGTGAGTTTGTTAGTTATCTACCTACCTATCTACCTTGACATAAATCTGAACTGGAAGCCTGATATCTCCTTTCTCACTAAATCAGTTTCCTAAAGGTTAAACGTTCTGTATTGTCCTTATCCCCCACACTCACGCCCTCACCCTCACTTATCTCCCCACACCCACCTCTTCACCCATCTCTCCCTTATCCCCTTCCACGCCCATGTCCACCTACCTCCCCTTCGACCCCCAAACACAACACACCCAAACACACTTGTCCATTCTTTTCCTTTCACCACATCTGCTTTCCTAACCCCCTCCCCTAACGCCCCACACCCACGTCCACCTCCTCACCTCCCTTCTCTTCCCCCCACGCAGCCAGCTTCCGCAGCAACCCCAAAGACGGCTGCTCCACCTGCCGGCCAGTGGATCTACTGACTGAGGAGAGGCTGGAGTTCGTGAACGCCACCGTCCGGGCCACCACTCGCTTCCTCCTCGATCGCCAGGCCACCCTGTTGCCGCCCAAGGGTACGACACGCTTAATTGAGCTACCTGGTGATGCCCGTCTACCTGTTTATCCATCCGTCTCTCTGTCTGACGGGATAGACTCTTTTACGTTTTTTTTTTTTTTTGTAAGGTCTCATTTGTTTTAGGGATTCAAGGACTAAGTGACTGATTAACACACACACACACACACACACACACACACACACACACACACACACACACACACACACACCGCTCCGTAGCACGATCGGTTTGAGCGCTGCGCTGCCAAGCTTCAAAGCCTGACTGGGCGGCGGTTCGAGCTCGCTCATTCCGGATTCTTTCCGTTGACTAGGAGTGGTTACTATCCCCCCCTTGAGCAAGGGGAATGGGGTGTGTGGTGTGTGAGGTTCTGGCAGTACCCAGAGATCGACTATAAGGAGCAACTTGCTCATGTCGGGAGGGTACCTGCTGGCGATTACGAGTCAAAACTCGTGACAGGCCGTGGTGAATTACACACACACACACACACACACACACACACACACACACACACACACACACACACACCTTCGTATCTGTCCCTGTAGCCTTACCAGGTCTAATCTAAGTCCCCGCATGATCAGTCTTACGGAGGGATTTACAGGGAGCTTGGCGGTAATGTGATAAGGTAATGGATGGGGAGTCACTTTCAACACCTCACTCACCCACTTATTCACTCTCTCACTCACTCACTTACTCATATAAGTTCATTCACTCTCCCTCACTAATTCCCTTAATCAGTTACAAACACACACACACACACACGCACACCTACACACACTGTACGCAATCCTTCTGAAATGAAGTCAATCACCACCAACAACAATAACACCACCATAATAACAACAACAACAATCTACTCATTTTCAAAAAGGAAAACTTCAAGACGATGAGAATAACGAGAAACAAAATCCAAACACAAAATACTACAACTACTACTACTACTACTACTACTACTACTACTACTACTAATAATAATAATAATAATAATAATAATAATAATAATAATAATAATAATAATAATAATAACAACAATAATAATAAACTCTATCTATCAATCCACAGAGTCCAACGCTGTGTCCAGTCTCCCATCAATCCTTATGACTGCTCTAATGATGTGTCTTGTCCGCCTCAACAAGTAATGCGAGGGAAGAAGGGAGCACAGAAAGGAAGGAGGGAAAGACGGAAGTGAAGGAAGGAAAAAAGTGAAGGAAAAAAGGAAGTGAAGAAAGGAAGAAAGTGAAGAATATGAAGGAAGGAAGGAAGAGTAAATGGGGAGAGAAGACTCAATGAGCTGACGAATGAAAGCAGTGAAGCGATGAGAGAAGATGGGATGAAAAAAGGAATGGAAAGGAGGAAAAAATGGAATGGAGGAAAGGACCCAAAACTTCTCCTGGGATGAAAATTAAAACAAGGATGAAAAAAGGGATGGAAAGGAGGGTAAGATAGAATCGAGGAAGGACTCAAAACTTCTCTTGGGATGAAAATGAAAACAACGATGAAAAAAGGGATGGAAAGGAGGGTAAGATAGAATGGAGGAAGGACCCAAAACTTCTCTTGGGATGAAAATTAAAACAAGGATGAAAAAAGGGATGGAAAGGAGGGTAAGATAGAATGGAGGAAGGACTCAAAACTTCTCTTATCTTTCCACCTCTCTTTCCGCCCTTTCTTTCATAGCTCATAACTTCTTCCCTCCTGTCCCTCCCTCACTATCAAACCTCATATCTTTCCTCTTTCCTCCACTCCCTCCATCCCCTTACAGCTCTTACCATCCGACAGAGAATAAACCACCTCTCCTTCTCCTCCTTTCCTTTGTCTCAACTTGATCCACACGGTAGCCTTGGAATCTTTAAAATCCCAAGCACAGGGGATTAGCAACCACTGCAACCTCTCCTTATTATCTGAACCTCCTGTAACACTCTTATATCCCTTGCTTGATCATGGAAAGGCATACTAAGAGCGACTTTGTAAATTATTAATGTGTAAACGCCAATACAAAACCTTGAGTAACGAAATAACGTCTTTATAAAAACAAAACAAAATAATATTGGATTTCTTTTCTATGTAATTTCCACTTTTGATCCTCTTTTTTTCGGGGTTCGTAGTTGTAAGAATTTTTCCATCTCTTATATGGACTTCAAACCCTCATACTCTTAATTGTAGAGCAAGCTGAAGTTATAAATTGATTCTTTACGTTTTTTTTTTTTTTAACTCTAAGAGGAGACAGTGTGTGTGCACAAAAAGTAAACATTGTGTGTGTGTGTGTGTGTGTGTGTGTGTGTGTGTGTGTGTGTGTGTGTGTGTGTTGTGGTGTTGGTCGTAAGGGTAAGACATATGCATTGTTTTTTTCTTACCAAACACTATTAACTCAATACCTCGCCTCCTCCTCCTTCTCCTCCTCCTCCACCTCCTCCTCCACCTCCTCTTCCTTTCCCATCCCTTTCCTTTCCCTGGTTTCTCCTCCGCCTCCCCCACCAAACCTTACAGTTATCTTCCGTTGATTTCCCTTCGTCCCCACAAAGATTGGGTTAGGTTGGGGGCAAAGATTGGGTACCATCACGTGGGAAAACAGTGATGGCTTATAGGGAGTGCGGAGTGTTCCATTCTCTGTAAGGTTAATAATTTGAGCTTCTGTTGTCTATATTATCAGTAATGTTTTCAAGTCATAGTTGCCATCTAGTCGCCGTCTCGATCCTTGTTCTACCTGACTAACTTGGTAATGAATATGTGTAAGTCGCCCTTTGATTTTTGTTGATCACTCTACGTTTTCTTTCCCCCTCAGTGTAATCATTAGTTGAATTCCATCTTACAAGAGACCAATGAATGACTGATTGGATGACTGACTGATGAATTTACTGATTGATTAACTGACTGATTAACATATTGATTAGCTAACTGGCTGATTTGCTGACTGACTAAATGACTAGCTGACTCGCTAACTGCCTAACTAACTGACTGACAAACTAACTGAATGACTGGTCGTCTGACTGATTGATTGCCTGATTGACTGACTACAGGACCGACTGGCCGACTAACTGACCGTTTAAGCAAATAGACGATGTAAGAAGAAAACATGGTAATGGTAAACGTATCAGTGAGACATAGATGGACACGTAAGGCTTAAATAACGAGGGGGGGGGGGGGGGGGACGTGGTAAGGAAGAAGAAGAAGAGGAAAAAAGAAGAGGATGAAGAAAAAGGAGATGAAGAAAATCAACAAAAACAGTAATAACAAGATATCAGAAGAACAAGATGAACAAGGACAAGAAAAACAAGAACAAGAGATTAGAAGAAGAAAAAGAAGAACAAGAACAAGATATCAGAAGAACAAGAACAAGAACAACAAGAAGACAGGAGCCGAGATAACATACAAAGATCAGCAGACTCAGAACCACTGACTAAGGAACACCACAAGAGGCCTGACAAGATAGAGGGAGATACTAGCAAGATACCTGGGAATGGAGGCAGGGAGGAGTGGAGAAGAAGGGGAGGAGGGGGAGGGGTGGGGGTGCAGTCATGTCCCCCCGCCATTAGTCTAGTCAGCAAGGTAAGATCTGTTAACAAGGAGCCAAGTTTTCTCCTCGCTACAACGAACTAAAGACGAGAAGCAGATGGAGGTACTGGTCACGTCCTTACTTCTGGCAGGTAAGGAACGGACACGAACGAACACACACACACACACACACACACACACACACACACACACACACACACACACACACACACACACACGGTCCATAGTGCAGTATTTAGCAAGTTCGCCTCACATTCGAGAGGTCCCAAGTTCGATTCCCGGGAGTTGTAGAGACGGATGAAAAGTCAGCAGTGAATGGGTACAGAGTGTCTATTTAGGGTTGTGCCTCGCCTATCGTGTGTGTGTGTGTGTATTGGCTAGGGATCATGAGTCGAGCACGCGATCATACCATGGTGAATGACACACACACACACACACACACACACACACACACACACAGACGGCCTAATCTCAAAACAACTATATGATGCTTTACCCAAATGACGCAATATAAAAACAAAACAGAAAAGTACTTGACCTACTTGAGAGAGAGAGAGAGAGAGAGAGAGAGAGAGAGAGAGAGAGAGAGAGAGAGAGAGAGAGAGAGAGAGAGAGAGAGAGAGAGAGAGAGAGAGAGAGAGAGAGAGAGAGAGAGAGAGAGAGAGAGAGAGAGAGAGAGAGAGAGAGAGAGAGAGAGAGAGAGAGAGAGAGAGAGAGAGAGAGAGAGAGAGAGAGAGAGAGAGAGAGAGAGAGAGAGAGAGAGTCATGCAGTCACCCACCCAGCAGAAACATGTACAGAAGCGTGACCCCATTTGATAAGGAGGCAGCCGGGCGATAACCACACACGATAACAAGCTCCGTATCTCTTATCACCACTGGCAGTATGAGACCAATAAAAATTAGGGGACCACATGCAGACACCTCACACAACACTGATAACTTTACTCTATGAATCACTACCTGGGATCGATGCATAGGGGATAGATAAAGGGTGGATAGAGGGTGAATAAAGGGAGGATAGAAGGTGGATTGATTGGTGACTCGTTGGTGAAAGAGGGAAGTGAAGGAAGAGGTAAAAAGAAGTGAGGAATGAGGAAAGGCAGGAGAAGAAAAGGGATGAAGGAAACGAGGAGAGAGAAGGAGAAGGGAAAGTGGATAGGTGATTAGTGGGAGGGATGAAGGAAGAGGTAAAGAGAACTGAGGGTTGAGGAAAGGCAGAAGGAAAGGGACGATAGGAGAGGAAGGAGAGGGATTATGGAGGGTGGATGGCTGATTAGTGAATGAGAGGGATGAGAGAAGAGGTTAAGTGGAGAAGTTAGGTCTGAGGAAAGACAGGAGAAGGAAAGAGACGAAGGAAAAGAGGAAAGTGAGGGATAAGGGAGGAGTTGGAATGGTTTGGAGAGAGAGGCAGAAAAAAAGGGAAGGAAAGAAATGGAAGAAATGGGAGAAATGGAATGAAAGCTGGATAGGAGAGATGAATGTGTGGTTGTTGAAGTAGAGAACAGGCAGGAAGAGATGGGTGAATGGATGAATAGAATAATACTGGCGAGACTAATGGGTAAGATAACATGTGAATAAAAAAAAATGTTACCAATCTAATTTGGGGAGGCGGTGGCTGAGTCGACAGAGTGACGGCCCCGCGTTCGGGAGGACGCGAGTTCAATCCCCGGCCGGTGCTATCAAGCTGGGATTTTTCAGTCGCCGCCGAGTGGCTTAAAACTACCCACATGCTGTCCAGAAGACCACCTATCAACCCGGACTCTAGATTCTAGGATTAAAGATAAGCTCCGGGAGGGCAGCATGAGCCAATGCAAGATGGCGCCACTATAAACACTCGCCTGCGCCAGAACGGGCTGGGCCGACCATCAGGCCCCACCGGGAAGAAGCCTTTGGCCGACAATCAGGACCCACCGATAAATCGCCAACCGGCGCAATAGACCGCGACTTTAAAAAAAAAAATAAAAAAAAAGGGATACAAACAAGACACATACAACACAACACACAATAACGAATAGACGAAAGAATACTAACAGAATATACAAGGAAATGTATCAATGAAACAATACAAGAATCACTATACCTATAGCAACCACAACCACCACCACTAACGCCTCCATTATTTAATCTCCTCCAATCCACCACCACCATCAGCAGCACCTCCATTCTGTAATCTCCTCCAATCCACCACCACCACCACCATCACCTTCACTCTTTAGAATCACCACCTATCCACTACCACCACCAACAACACCACCAACATCTCCACTCTTTCATCAACTCCTATAATGTATCCCCATTATCTCCACTTTCCCTTTCTTCCTATCCATCCACAGGCCTCCACGTGACGTCACAGGTGGAGGGGGTAGAGGTGGACGTAGCGAGCCACCTGATGCACCTCACCACACACAGGTACCCAAACATGGAACACAATGAGGCGAGGGAGCGAACACTGGCCTACATCACCGAACGGTTTGAAGAATACGGACTAAGAGTGGATCATCAAGCTCTCAGCGCCTTCGCCTCCCCTGATCCCACGAACCCCTTCCTCTGTCCTGATCCTTCTTACAATGTGAGGTTGTGGTGATTATAAGGTAGTAATGGTTGATACTGTTATTATGGTATCTATGAGGTAGGGTTCCAGGTTGGAAGTGGCGGTAGTAGTAGTAAAAAAAAAAGTAGTAGTAGTAGTAGTAGTAGTGGTAGTAGTAGTGGTGGTAGTAGTAGTAGTAGTAGTAGTAGTAGTAGTAGTAGTAGTAGTAGTAGTAGTAGTAGTAGTAGTAGTAGGTAGTAGTAGAAGTAGGTAGTAGTAGTAGTAGTAGTAGCAGTAGTAGTAGGAGTTCTCCCTGCTCAGGTCGGCCATCCTATGTCTCAGGGGCACCAGACACTCTGGCCCAAAAGCCACCAACATCTCCAATATGGACTATGAAGCCACAGTGGTGGAGAGTGACATTAGGGTGGGTCGGGAGTGACTTGAGTAGGGAAGGAAAGGGGGATCTAGACGTAATAGATGATAGGTGATTTAGTGTCAGGTAGTATTAGTGATATGGTTGGATGCCACAGTCATTAGCGAACAGAGTTGGGGATAATGACCTCCAAGCTATGGAGCCCTCCATGATTGTGTCGGGAAAATAAACATGGGTGGAGGTATCATTTATGTATTAAAAAAAAAAAAAAAAAAAAATAGTAGTAGTAGTAGTAGTAGTAGTAGTAGTAAAGATAACTCTTTTTACAATCTTTCTACCCAAGTTATCAGAGTTACACATCTTAATCTAATGCAGTGAAGCGTACTAATAAAAATCTCTCTCTCTCTCTCTCATTTTCATCCCCTCCAGGTCCAGGGAGCATGTACTGTATCGGGGGTCAATGTAATAGGCGTGTCAGGACCGGAGAGGGAGGAGGCAGGGGCGGTGGTGGTGGTGGGCGCGGCCTACGACACATCGGGCGTGGGTAGTCCGCTTTACGATAACGGCGCGGGCTTGGCTGTGCTGCTGGAGGTGGCGCGGGTGTACCAGAGCTCTGTGTCACGCCCACGCCTGTCCACACTTTTCGTTGCTTTTGATTTGAGTGTGGAGAGCTACTATGTGGTAAGGGAGGGAATGTTTTGTGTGGAGGGGAGGGGTTTGTGTGTGTGCGTGTGTGTGCGTGTGTGTGTGTGTGTGTGTGTGTGTGTGTGTGTGTGTGTGTGTGTGTCCGTCTGTCTGTCCCTTTCTCTCTCTTATAATTAATATTTGTCTTTTTTTAATTAATGAACTGATATATTAGTTAAGGTAGTCCACAAACTATTTACATGAATCACCAATACCACACAGCTCCACCATACCATAGCTCCACCCCCATTACTACTACAACCACTACCACCGACAACAACCAACACCACAATCACCATCTGTACACCAATCCTAACAGACGAAAGAAGGCAGAAACGAAGAAGGAAAAGTAGATGAAGATGATGGCAGTGTAATTGGAGCAAGAGAAGAACAACAGCACAGTGAAGACGGAAGAAGAGAAGGAGGAGGCGGAGATGGTGGAGGTGAAAGACGTAGCAGTGGCGGTGGTCTCCCAGGTGGATGGAGTCTGGTGCAAGATTACCTGAGGAGTTACCTGAAGCAGAACACCTCATGCTTCGGCGGGGCCATCGTGTTGGGGCCCCTAATGAACGTGAACCACCGCGACCACTCCCAGGGGCTTGACGACCGCCTGCAGGAGGTGAGATAGATGGAAAGATAGATAGACAGATAGATAGATGTTTTAGAGAAGTATATTATCCTATCACCTTACAAACGCCTTCTTTTACTACTAATACTGCAGCTGTTCCCCGGCGCCCAAGAGCAGGTAGCAGCAGGGGGCCACAGGGGGGACTTTGTGGCCATGGTGACGAAGGGAGGCGACGAGGACGAGGTCGCCCTTAACCTGGGACGGCGGCTGACAGAGAGTTACAGGGAGGTAAGGACTACTACTACTACTACTACTACTACTACTACTATCTTTTCATTTTAGGCATCAGGTAAGAGTTTCACGTTTCCAATTTTTTCTCTGATTCTAGTTACAGTAAAATGAATACGATAATAATGAATGCACCATAATAATAATAATAATAATAATAATAATAATAATAATAATAATAATAATAATAATAATAATAATAATAATAATAATAACAACAACAACAACAACAACAACAACAACAACAGATGGGCGGAAGACTGGTGGAATTAAATCTTGGTAATCGGTCACACAGCCTCCTGCCCCCCTCCCTCCCCACACGCCAGGCCGCGCACTTCTGGGACTCCACACGAAGGGGGAAAGCCGCCCCCCTGCCCGCCGTCCTTCTCACTGACACAGGTAAGTATGGTATTCATGCCCCCCCCCCCCCAACAAAAACAAAAACAAAACAAAACAAAAAAAATCTCAACTGATCTTGATTCAATGCAGTTACCCCTGAATACGTTTGAAGACGACTCCGTTTTCTTTCATTTGAACCTTAAGCCCTCAGTACAGATAAGATAAATTAAATAGAAAAAAAAAGTCAAATAAATGATAAGATGAAATAAAATAAAACTAGAACTATATCCTTTTTTTCCCTCGCCGTGATTGCACCATCAAATGTTCCGCCATTCTTCTTTATATTAGTTTTACTTTGGTCACTTTACTTTCTCGCAGTATCTTTGTATATTGTCTTTAATTTCTTTTTCCGTCCCTATTCACTTTTTCGTCCCCTAAATCTTACTGTCCCTCTTTACTTTCGGCCACTTTGCTTTCTTACATCTTTATATTTTTTGCTTTTAGTTACTTTTTACCGTCCCCATTTACTTTCCCAACCTTTCTTTCATCATCTTTACAATCATTCTCACACAATCTTTCCAATCTTTCTCGCACATTCATTCCAGTCTTTTCAATACTTCTTGCATCATCTTTCCAATCCTTCTAACACCATCTTCACAATCTTTCTCACACATTCATTCCAACCTTCTATAAATTTCTTGCATCATCTTTCCTCCACTCCTAATTATTGGGCAGTGCGTAACATGCAAGGCAATACGAGCATGGAGGATAACTTTTCTAATCTTTCTAACGTCATCAATCCAATCTTTCCACTCTTTCTCGCACCATCTTCTTAATCTTCCCCTTCTTTCTAGCACCATCAATCCAATCTCCTCAATCTCTCTCGTCTTCCTCGCGCCATCTTTCCTTCGTTCATAACCACGCGCAAGATACAAAGCCATACTAGCGCCCAGAATCACTTTCCCAATCTTTCCTTCCAGAGGAGTACCGCCAGTGGCCCCCCGACACCCCCGGTCCCTCCTACCGCCTGACAGGGGAGCAGCGCGCCTTCCTACACACCACCGTCACCAGCCTCGCCCACTTCCTGGTGTGGCGGGACCCTCAACAAGGTCAGAACGAAACTGAACTAAGCTATACCGTATACACATTTACCTTTGCTTAGGCCCGTATTCTCAGACACCTTTGGTTCTCCAGCAGCTATTTTCCACGGTCACAAAGGTGAAAAGTAAGGTTCTCAGGACTGAGTTAGGAGTATTTTTCACGTTCATGGCGAAGAAGCCATGTCAAACTATCACTGTACTTATAAAACTACCCATGGAAATACCCACAACCGGCCACAGTAACTTTTACGAAAGTCTGATTCGATGTAAGGTGAATATGGAGATGAGCGAATAGTCTCCTCCGCCGCCAATGACAATAATGGCGCAGCGCGTTGCGCATCACACGTATTTATCGTAAACAATTAAACTTCACAAATCTAACATAACCTGACCTAACTTAAATATATCTAACCTGATCTAGCCTAACCTGAACCACCAGCTTTCAAAATACGTTGTGCTACGGTATAATGCCACAGAAAAACCTCTTCATCATCCCCTGTCCCTGCACTACCTTCATGTGCCCATGACTCAGTCCGAAAAATCAAGCTTTCATTGACAAAAATAATGTGAGTTACCAAATGTTTTTTTTTTTTTTTTTTCAACACTGAATACAGTACTGATACGGCCAAGCATCTGGAAAATGAGGCAAACAGTATTAACTAATATTTCAATACAGAAAATCAAGTTTCTTAACTTGCCCATGTAACATCAGCACCATTCGAAAAGACAGTTTCTCCTCCCGAAAGCACATGAACATGGCTGCCGACGACTCGCCGCCGATAACGCCACTCTTTGATGACGTGAATAACATATAGCAACCAATTAATATATGAAGTTTGCCCTTTCTGCTACGGCCATATTACAAGTCGAACCCGATCATCTTCGGGTCCTTATAGGGTTCGTTTAAGGATGACCGCTCGGATCCCGAAGGGGGGGGGGGGAGATTGCTCCCTCTTGCGCGAGGGAACACGGGCCTTTGCTAAAGGCGGCCCGTAGCAGGGAGCCGACAGACCGACTCTATCGGCGATCGAAATCTAGCCGACCAAGTCGGTCTGTCGACGAGGACTGGCGTGTCTCTGCCCGAAGGGCGGCATTACAAGTCACTCATATCACGGGCCAGTGGCTATGGTCCCATAGGGTACCAACCGATGCATTAAATTGTCGAAATCATCGAAATTCACTGTTATTTTATAGAAAAGACATGTATTTGTTTTAATAACGTAAATTTTAAATGCCATTTACAATGTCAATGCTGTTTTAGTAGATATAAATGAAGGGAAAAAGATGACAGGAGGTCTGAGGTTGGGATTACCTTGGAGCAGTGCGCCGCATCTCTGCCAGCCATACGCAGTACTCTCAGGCTACCCTTTATATAAGCTTTTAAAAGATTTTACAGCATGCAGTGCATTATGAAATTGCTATTATCTTATTAGAAAAGGATAATGACATAAAACATACGTCATATAAATGCTCAATTCAGGGTACACTTGTAACAACTCATAGTGTGTTTAACCGAGTCCTCCCTCTTTACGTTTTCTCTCACGCCGTTGAAATGGCGCTCCGTTCTCTATGATGCTTCAGAGTGCCAACCTCAACTTGTACTACATACCACACAAGCTAACCCACTTTTGGGGGGTTGGTCATTCACAAAGCGAGTGTTTATATATCTAATAGTAACTAATGCTCGAACAATGATGCTGGCAACATCTAATAATAACTGATATATCAGAGTGCCAACATTCATCATCACTCATACCTCCCTTACATTAATAACTTTTGGGGCTGGCCACTACTAAATGTACTGATGGGGAATGCACTCTTAATAAAGGCTAAATAACTTGACAAACAAGTGAAAATCCACTTCACTGTCGTGCAATGTCACTAATCTTTGCTTGACACCACTATAATAAACTATCTGAATATGCAGGCGTGTTGAAGGTTGACACTGGAAGGACAGAGGAAACACTAGCTGTCTCTAATCGTTATTGTGTATGACTGAAACATAATTCCTACCTGTCATGAAGTTCTTTCCACAGACTCCAGTGTTCAGGGGTTGAGGTCTGGGCTCTGTAGATCCTCGATATCCAGACTTCTTCTAACAGCGATCAACTCCCTCCGTTCACCTTGACGCGTTGGTATTTTAGGCAGGCGGTAAAACGATAAACTTGGGTGTTTATCTGAATTATTTTCACACTCAACAACGCAGCAAAGATGTGGTATTTCTGCTTTCAGACGGGTCACCAGTACGTGCCGTGAACACCACAAAATGAGGCTAGAAACTCGCGTCCCGTTAATCCAGTGGCCACAAAACCTCCATGCATGGTCCCCCATCAAGAATCGGGCTGATCCCGCCAACCCAGAATGCACCGCGTCCGTGACACTGGACGGTACCCTCGTGAGTATGATTTATAACACACGACGCTTGACAACGTTGGAATACAACGTTGTCAAGCGTCGTGGTATTTATACAAAATTTTTGTTATCCTAAAAACGAAACAATCTTAACACTATATGACCTTATTGGAGTATCCAATTATTTAATTCAATTCATTTAAAGGTAGTAAATATCTGACATATGAGAGGAAGCGACAGGTGTTGGAGAGTGTGTGGCAAGGTGCGGGGCGAGGCTAACCCCGCAGCCGCCACTACCCCACCCGCCATTTTCTCTTGGAAATACTATAACATCCTTATAACACATCATCCTAACATGACGGCAGCTTTGAAAGCGTCGTGAACACTCCTAATACCTTACACAGCGGTCATACGCAAATCTGCTGCTGCTGTCTCCACGTGATAAATCATACTCACGAGGGTACCGTCCAGTGTTTGCCGTAGCTGCTCTTCGATCGTGTTAATTTAAAATGGGCTTTCTTGACAGTCTGATGATAATTTCATAAAAACATCACTTATAATAAGGGTCATTGTGAAGAAATGGATGAAAATGTTCTGGCGGGGGGGGTACCGTATGAATCTCTCCCGATCGTTCCAGCAATGCTGCCTGACCCTAGCCGAGGCATGACACTCGTAATACTACCACCCGATGATCCTCGTACCAAAGGCCCTTCGGGTTTGACTTGTAATATGGCCGTTAATGGGGGAAGGGGTCATCTTACCCAGGGGTCCGTCTTACCCCACCTTCCCCTACATCATTTTTTTTTTTTTTTTAAGTTTCTATAGTTTTCCAGAAGCTATTTATTTCCACCCTGCAGGTAAATATGGAGAATCACTACGCGCCTCCAATATTTATTAGCCTTTAGGTGATGAAAAGTAATCTTCCCTCAAAACGGTTTTCAGGACTGATAAAATTAAATACAACACAGAAGAGAGAGAGAGAGAGAGAGAGAGAGAGAGAGAGAGAGAGAGAGAGAGAGAGAGAGAGAGAGAGTTGAATCTCAAGGCTCCACCCCGGCCTTGACATAACTTGCCTTCACGTACCTTCTCACGGCGTCCTGCACACCTGTTCGACTCCTTCACACCTCCCAGACACACTCCGCGTCTCACATGATCATCAAGTAATGGAGACAACGCCGCGAGGGTCAAAAACACCACAAAACAGCCCCGCCCGCCCCCCCGCCCACGCCTTCCCGCCATTGCCGCGTAAATAAACTAACGGTCCGTCTCGCCTTCGGATCGGTCCCTATTATTTTTGCTTATTTAGACTTTCCATGTGTCGTTGAATATAAACTAACTGGTAAAACATGCTAAAAATGAATAATAAATACTCTCTAATGCATTTTAGTCGCGAAAACAGAAATAAAATGAAAACTTGTACGATAATAAGGACTGAATACATCCAAGACTCAGACCTAGAGAGAGGTTTTCTCTGTATTCAAAGGAAAATATACAAGTTTTAGCAACCAATTCACAATCATATGAAGGAGTCTGGAGACATAACATTTACAGCAACATGCACCAATATACACACATGGCAGCCTCGTTCCATGCCCTCACCGTCCATAAATCATAACTAATTCACAACACATGGAACTTTCCAATACCATTCACTCAATACTTACTGCACCATTCACCCAACACCAAGGCTCAGTACACCTTCTTTCACAGGACAAACTGACTGGCTGGTGGTTGGCTTGCTGACGACTCTTGTGGCTTCCTGGATCATCAACGGCCTGCTTCTCCTGCACCTATGGCGTCTGTGTGCCTCCAGCCGCAAGGGGAAGCCGAAAGAGGCTGACCACTGCTCTGCCGAGGTGCTCATCTCAAGGGGCGTGAAGTATAGGCCGGAGGATTCGAACTAGTGACCGCCCCTACCTTCAGCCATCCCCCTCTCTCTCTCTCTCTCTCTCTCTCTCTCTCTTGTGGTTGTTGAAAGAATTATATGTATTTTTTCATTGTATTTATTGTCTATTTATATTTTTTTGTTTGTCCGTGGTATGTAGTACTGTGTCATACTGAATACAAAATCTTGACTTATTTTTTCCTGTTTTTAACTTATTTGTTTTATGCAGCGAACAAAATCAGTGATTACAGCAACTACCACTACTATAAGGCCCGCAGCTGCTACTACTACTACAGTTACTACTACTACTACTACTACTACTACTACTACTACTACTACTACTACTGCTGCTGCTGCTGCTGCTACTACTTCTACTATAAATGGCTGCTTCAAAATATTTATACAGGGGGAGATGGGTGATGGTGGTACTGTGTTTGGACAAGGATGAGACTGGTTGGGTTTCTTAAGAATAGGAAGAAGTCTTTGGTAAAAAAAATGCCGACTCTGGGCCACGACAACCCAGCGACTCGGGGTATGCGAGGTCTTGGATGTGAAATACTGATGTGAAAGGGTCGCACATGGTCGGAAAGAGGTCTAGAAACGATCGCCGGATGCTGATTCGGCACCGTGTGAAGGGAGCCAAGTCACTGGTTTGTCGTGGCCCAGAGTCGGCACAGTGTGAACGGGGATTTAGTGTTTGTTTTCTGGTCACACAAAGACCTCACTAACATTGACACTGGTTACTCTTTCACCAGATCTTACGGAAGCATTACATTCTTCTTTATTTCATGGAGAATGGAAAATCAAATGAAGAGAAAGAAGAAAGAAAAGAGAAGGAGGAGAGGAGAGAAAGAAGATGGAAGAGAAAGATACAGATAAAAAATAAGAAGTAGGAGAGGAAAAAAAACTAAAGTACAAAGAAAGAAAAAGAAGGAGAGGGAAGAGGATAAGAAGGAGAAAAAGAGAAGAAAAATACAAAGAACCTGATATATGAAAAAAAAGAAAAAATGCCCCCTGATAAAACCAAAAGAACTATCTACTTATGTATGAACAGATAGATAAACACACTACATTGTACCCTAAAAAAGCCATTCCATACATACATACACACACACACACACACACATATATCCATAATACATACAAAGACACATACACATACATACGTAAACTTTACATATACACAATTTCGTCGTAAAAACATGCAGTAAGTACAAGTAGGAACAAGTACCCATTTGTTCTTGCCCTAGAAATCAGCGTCACACAGAGTTAATAATACTGAAGGTTTGCTCTTTGTCAGGGTTTAGTTAAGGCATTAGTGGTGGGAGGAACTGAACCCCTTTACTCTAGAGCTCAAGACTTGTTGGGCTTATTAGAGTTAAGAAAAGGAGTTATTGAGAACTATATTACATTGTGTGTGTGTGTGGGGGGGGGGGGGGGGGATTGTGCGGGTCAGTTTTTCTTTTTCTCTCTTTCGTGTATGGGTAATTTTTTCTTTGTGTGTGTACAGATCAGGGTTTGTGTGTGTATATGTGTGTGTGTGTGTGTGTGTGTGTGTGTGTGTGTGTGTGTGTGTGTGTGTGTGTGTTTATATGTGTGTGGGCGTGCAGGTCAGTGTTTGTTTGTTTGTGTGTGTGTGTGTGTGTGTGTGTGTGCGTTTAGGTCAGTGCAGGATCGCCGCCACCGCCGCCAGCAGCCACGTCATCGCCAGAGTCACGCCGACAGATGCACCACCTACAGGAGACAGAAGAGAGAGAGGGAGAGTGAGCGCCACCACTTTTTACAGTAACGCCTCATGAATACACGCCATTATTAACTTCCTTTCACCCTTCTTACTCCGTCTACCCTTTCCTGACCCGTTCTGACCCCATTTTGATCTCTCCTGACCTTTCCTATCCCCTCTTCACCAACAAAGGATACCTAGAACCCACTGGTGACCTCCCCTTACCTTTTCTGACCCTTCCCTTCACCATCCTCACCTTTTCTTGCCTTCCCAGACTTGTTCTGACCCCATTTTGACCCCTCCTGACCTTTCCTATCCAATCTTCACAAACAAAGGATATTCATGACTCACTCGTGACCTCCCCCGTCTCGCCTGGTCGCCGTCTCTCCGCCTGCATGTCAAGGAGGGTGTACAGGACGCCGCTACATGTGAGGGCGAGGGACTGTTTGCGTTGCCTCGTCAGGAAGGCCTCGGCGGAGCAGGGCAGCGGGCACTCTTCGGAGCTTTTGCGGTAGAAGTCTGTGGATGAGGGTGGTGGTGAGGGTGGTGGTGGTGGTAGTGGTGATGGTGGTAGTGATATGCGTAACTATACCAGAACAACTAACGAACCTTCGCCTTGCAGCTATAGCTATTTTGAAAGGCCACAAGGGAGAGTCGTCGGGCTCTCATGAGTGTTATCACGTTCATGGTGCAGCAGAAGCCTTGTCAAACAATCATAAATCTATCCTTCAAAATAATACCCACAATCTCTATGAAAACCTTTTTGTTTATTGCCTTATTGCCCGAAAGCGAACATTACATCATATACATACATTCATAGCATTAGTAAGGCATTAGACCGCTGAGCTGAAGCTCCCTAGCAGACAGGAAAATAATAAATATGTTAATTCAAAGTAATGCAGAGTATTACGGAGTACGGACTGGACCGGTCCACGTACCAGTGTCGGTGAGGAGGAGGGCGGGCAGGGCGGTGAGCTGGTCGGAGGGTTGGAAGGTCCAGAAATGGTAGTGTGCCTGGTGGTTTATCATCTCGAGGGTGGGGATGGACACCGGCGAGTTCGTGTGCACCACCAACTCCTGCAGCCTTATCAGCCCGGCCTTGCGGTGCTGAAGGGAAGGAAGGAGGGCCACGCAGGGTCAGGAGAGGTTAAAGAGGTCAGGAAAAGTCAGATGAGGTCAGGAGGCAGAGGGGGAAGGACGGAGACGAAGAAATGGTTTAGAAAAGGTCAAGATGTCACAGGAGGAATAAAGGGGTCAGAAGGAGTGAGAGAGAAGGTAATGAAAGGTCAAATTGGGTCAGAGAAGGAAAGAACAGTTGTAAAAAAAGCTACCGTGACACGAAACTAAAGCACATCCACCTACCCACCCACACCCGCACCCACCACCGTTGCCAGATTATCGTACTCAGAGCCTCATATTTACCGGTTTCTGAGCCATAGCTGTTGCCAAAAAACACCAATAATAAACCATTTTAACGCTAACTATATATGAAGGCAGTTATTGGGGTCGAGGAGGCAGTTTTGGGGTCGGAAATCGGCAAACATAGGAGGCTGAGTACGACAGTCTGGCAATGTTGGCGCCCCCACACATACCCCCCACCCCCACACCCACACACACGCACACACCTTCAGGTAGTTCCCGGTGAAGGTGTCTTTGAGTCTCTTGCTCTGGGATGTTCCCCGTGTCACCAGGGCCAGAAAGTCGCCCTTGTTCCCGTCCTCGCTGATCCTCTTGTACGCCGAAGGGAACGCCTGCGGGAGGGAGAGGTGTGAGGGACGGCCAAGAAGGGAAAGAAGAGGAGGAATACAAAATTGAGAGTTGTGAAGGACGACGAAGAGAATGAAATGAAGAAAATGATGTGTGAGGGACGATGAAGAGAAGGAAATGAAGAAAAGGAGGAGGAAGACAAGACTGAGAGGTGTGAGGGACGGCGAAGAGAAGGAAATGAAGAAAAGGAGGAGGAAAACAAGAGTGAAAGGAGTGAAGGACGACGAAGAAGGGAAAGAAGAGGAGGAGGAAAACAAGACTGAGAGGTGTGAAGGACAAAGATGAGGAGAAAAGAAGATGAAGAGAAAAGGAAAACAAGACTGAGGAAAGAGGACGAGGAAAATGGGGGTGTGAGGTGTGAGGGAAGAGGATGAAGAGAAAAGAAGATGAAGAGAAAAAGGAAAACAAGACTGAGGAAAGAGGACGAGGAAAATGGGGGGGTGAGGTGTGAGGGAGGAGGATGAATAGGAGGAGGAAAACAAGAATGAGAGGTATGAGGGAAGAGAAGGAGAAGGAGGAAACAAGAACAAGAGGTGTGAAGGACGAGGATGAAGAGGAAAAGAAGATGAGGAGAAAGAAGCAGGAATGAAAATGGAATGGATGCAAAAAATTGGATAATGGATAAAAGAGGAAAATAGCATAACGAAGAGAGGAAAAACCGACCCCCCATTATCTCTTTTCAATCTATTTTCGTCTAGTTATTTCACTTTTTTTTTAAGATCCGAATCCTTCCTCTTCTGCTACAGAGTCATTCTTTCCATTATCACCCTATTCCATCTCCTTCCTTCCCTTTCTTTATCATGGCTTCATTTGGCCCTCCTGACGTTTCCCTTTCTTCTTTCACTCTTTCTCTTTACCCCCCTCACACACACACACACACACACACACACACACACACACACACACACACACACCTTGCCGATGTCCTGGGGGAGGTACTACGAGTTGACTTCCATCCCTTTTCGCCTCCTTTCACCTTCTGTATCATGCCCTAAGTTGCCCCTCCTACCCCTTCCCTTTCTCCTTTCACTCTTATCTTTCCCCCATCCCCACCCCCCACACACACACACACACACACACACACACACACACACACACCTTGCCGAAGTCCTGGGGAAGGTACTGCGAGTTTTGGTCCATGTTGATCTTCGAGATGGAGTCCAGGATGATGGCCCCAGCGAACTTCAGCAGTGACTGGTTGAGGTGCGGCCACAGCCACTGGTGCACGAAGTGGTAGGCGCCGGGCTCACCTGTGCTGCCGTCCTGCAGAAAGGTGACAGGTGACAGGTGTAACAAGATAAGGAGAAGGAGGAAGTAAGAGATGGAGGAGAAAATAGATAACAAAATGATTATAAAGAAGAGGAGAGGGAGAAAATGGAGGAGAAAAGTAAAGATAGCAAAAAAGAAGATAAAGAGGAGGGAGAAGGGGAGTAAGAAGATGGAGAAGAAGAGCAAAGATAGCAAGAAACAGATGATGAAGAAGTGAGAATAAGAGAAGCAAGAAGATAAGGAGGAGAGGAGGGAGAAGGAGATTAGGAAAAATATACAGATGACAAAAAAAAGGATTAGGAAGAAGCAGGAATAAGAGAAGCAAGAAGATAAGGAGGAGAGGAGGGAGAAGGAGATTAGGAAAAATATACAGATGACAAAAAAAGGATTAGGAAGAAGCAGGAATAAGAGAAGCAAGAAGATAAGGAGGAGAGGAGGGAGAAGGAGATTAGGAAAAATATACAGATGACAAAAAAAAAGGATTAGGAAGAAGCAGGAGTAAGAGAAGTAAAAAAAAAAAAAATAGAGTGGGCGTACATAGAAAGAATAGGAAAACGAAGAAATATACGGGACAAAAAAAATCTACTAACAATATCTTGGTTCATAAAACTACTCATGGAATTACTAAAACTACTGCCTCTACGAAAGCCTAATCAAATGTGGGTGTGTAAGCTCCGAAACTTGATTGATTGATGGATTGATAGTTTATTGTTGCAAGTAAACAACAAAGGAGAAGGGAGGAGCATGCCGTCCCAACCCCCAGGCAGTACAGAGTGTGATTATACAACTAAGGATACATGTGGAAGTAGCACCAGGAAACTAAAAAGATACAATGGTAGGGGAAACTTGTGAGAATACGTACCCGCCATCCCCCTCACGCACAAGCACAAACACACACACTCACACACTATCAGACTATCACTAGGCTCATAAAACTACTCATGGAAATAGTAACACCACAACCTCTACGAAAGCCTTACCAAAATGTTGATATGTAAACCCTAAAATGAGAATATAAACCACAGAACCCCTCTCTGACCCCTAACCACCCACGCCACACACAAACACACTCACATACACACCAAAACTCCCTCCTCTTCCCCAACACACAAACACACTCACATATTCCTGCGTGTTGAGATCAAAAGCCACGAAGATGACGGTGCTGTTCCTCGTGAAGACCCCGTCAGGCCCCGTGGCAGCCATGTAGTTCCTCGCCACCTCCAGCATCGCCCCCACCCCCGCTCCGTTGTCCTCGAGGGGGTGTCTGTTGAGGGCGGTGTCATAATCGGCGCCCACCAGCAGCAGCGGCCCCCCACCAGCGCCCTCAGACACCCCGATCACGTTCTCGCCGGCCACCTGTGTGTTAGTGCGGGAAGGTGTTAGTGTTAGTGGTTTTGTGATCTTTTTGTTGTTTATATGTTTTTTTTTTCTATTTTTGGTACTCATTATTTTATCGCCTCACATTTCTCTTTCTTCTTCTTTCTTCGTTTTTTTCTTTTTTGTTATTTATATCTTTCTCTTCCTCCTCCTTATCGTCCTTGTCTTTTTCCAGTCTTCTTTCTTTCTCTTTCTTTGTTCGCTAGTATTTTTTCACTCTTCTACTTTTTCTCGTTCTATGTATCTTTCTCCTCCTCCTTCCTCTTCTCCTTCTCTTCCTTCTCTTTATTTGTCTTTTTTCTTCACAACCCTCTCTTCCTCCCTCTTTCCTTCGCATTCCTTTATTCTCAGCATATTCCTTCTCCGCTCCTTCATCTTCCCTCTTATCCTTCCCTTCTTGATCCTTCACCTTCTTCTATTACCATCGTTATACACTCTTCCTTCTCCTCTTTCTTCCTCCTCCTATAAATATTTAAAAGATCACAGGAAATTCGAGGAAGTGAAACGACGAAACTAAGTGCACGGATCTATCACCAAGGCCCCCCCCACCTCTCTCTCTCTCTCTCTCTCTCTCTCTCTCTCTCTCTCTCTCTCTCTCTCTCTCTCTCTCTCTCTCTCTCTCTCACACACACACACACACACACACATCAGTTTCCCGCCTCCGTCACCTTCGCCTTCCCTCAGCCTCCCCTTCAGGGATAATTGCCATCCTTCTTCAGACAAGGTTCTGCTCGCGTCTTTCCCGTAATATTTTTTTGTCCAGCAGTTCACGCCATGGGTAACAGCACCTCTCATCAGAAGGTGGACGCGGCCCAGACCCTGCAGAAGGGATGCTGCAGGCCGGATGGCTTCACCCTATCGTACCGGAAGAGCGGCTGCTTTAGGAGATGGCGGCAGTTCGCCGCCTACAGGTTCCTCCCAAACGGCTGCGCCGGGGGGGAGGTGTGCCAGGCCGAGGGCGACCTTTGCGTGCCCTTGGCCAAGCTCTTGAGGAGGGACGCCAGCACGGCCGTCCTAGTTGAGTACACCGTCAGCAGGAAGGTGGTCTTCACCTCCAGGACGACACTCGGCGAGCTCCTCAAGAACATGGACTTCCTATACCTTCCCTTCGTCCGTGGTGGTGCCGACGACGACAACGTGTGCAACGGGCGGCCCTGTGGCGAAGAAGTGGGCCCTACCGTGAGTCCCGGGGCAGGCGGGGAGGAGAGGGCAGCCACTGACCCGGAGACCCCAGCCCAGGCTGCTGGGGCTGCGTCTGTCACTGCCCGGAGCAAGGCCTCGCCCTCCACCTCTCAGACTCTCCGCCGCCGGGCACCTACGAGGCCCGAACTGCAGCTTCGCAAAAGGGGCTTCCACACCTTTACCACATCGCACACGACACACATCCCCCCTCCCCAATCCCCAGGAGAAGGAGGCACTCACAGGACACCACACGCCACGCCACGCCACACGCCACAGGCACACCCTACGCCCTACACCTGGGCGGATGCCTTCGTGGATTTTACGGCGGTATGCGGCGTCGCCCTGTCCGCATTCCTGGTTTATAACCGCATGCTCTGGTGAGGAATCGCGGCCGTTGCCTTACCCGTTATGCAACCGGCGCGTGCCCAAACGACCCAGACACCCCCCACCCCCCACCAACCCCCATCCCCTCAACCCCATCCACCCATTGACTAAACACAACCAGCTGACCGATAACCAAGACCACCCACACCTCCCCTTCCCTCTCCCCAGGACGAGGAGGCTTTGAGACACCACACCACACCACACCACACTACACCACACTACACAACACCACACCACACACCTCCCCTTCCCTCTCCCCAGGACGAGGAGGCCTTAAGACACCACACTACACCACACACCTCCCCTTCCCTCTCCCCAGGACGAGGAGGCTTGCAAACAGCTTACAGCACACCACAACACCACACCACACACCTCCCCTTCCCTCTCCCCAGGACGAGGAGGCTTTCAGACACCACACCACACCACACCACACCACACACCTCCCCTTCCCTCTCCCCAGGACGAGGAGGCTTGCAAACAGCACACAGCACACCACAACACCACCACACCACCACCCCAAACTTCCCTTCCTCCTCCCCGGGAAGGAAGTCTTATTAACATCCACCAATCAACAATAGCCACAAAAAACAATAGGGGGGGCAAAGTCCGACTGTCACTTCCTCGCAGTGCCCCCCGGGTAACGCTAACGACAGCGGCGAGGCCACGACAGGCCAGCACGCCGGTGGTGGAGGAAGACCCTTGCTTTAGAGCCTCGTGCCCGGCCTCACAAAGGAACACAAAGGAAGAACAAACAACAGCAGACCTGCTGGTCCATACGAGGCTGTTTGTGACAAGCTACACTAACTATCTAATCAAAGGTGGAAGATGAAGGACAGCAAAGGCGAAGGCTCCTCCCCACCCCCCCATCCCTCCATCCTAAGCTGGCAGGAAAGGAAAAAGAACCATGCAGCATGGAAAAACTGCATGGAAATTATGTAGGAAAGAGGAAAGAACTACCATTACTGCTACCACTAACCGGCGATAAAAGCGGACAAGGACACCAGTATTCGAAAGAACTTAACGTTATTACGACAATGAGTAATATCTTAGTTGCTGGTTGGATTCAAAATACTTGTCTAATCTATTCTTGAAGGCCGTAACTGTTGTACTATCAACGACATCACAGGGTAGAGAGTTCCAAACATTAACGACTCGATTGAAGAAGAAGTGTTTAGCTTCGTGCGACGAGAATCTTTTACCACTTATCTTCAAATTGTGACTTCTTCTTGTTCTATTTGATCGATCAATTGTAAAGTAATCTTCTGCATTAATATCACTGAATCCTTTAAACATTTTAAACACTTCTATTAGATCGCTTCGCATTCTTCGTTTTGATAGGCTGAATAAATTTACTTATTTAAGCCTTTGTTCATATGCCTCGGAACGGACGGATTCTACGGCATCGAGCCAGGAACGGAAATGGCTTACGGGACAGACCACGCAGCAGGCTAAAGGTAGCGAGGCTGAAATGTGGAGCTGTAGGAGAAAGAGAAGAACTAGTTGACCTGATGAAAGAGAAGCATTGGGATGTTGCAGGTCTGGCTGAAACCAGCGCCAAACATCAGGGCAAAAAGATACTACACGAGAATTATATAACGCTTTCTGGCGGGGCAGGAGATGGACGGCACGGAGCGGGGTTTGCGATGACGCCTGAAACAGCGGAGCGAACACTGAATGTCGAGTGTGTCCGTAACAGGACCAGCGGGGTGACAGGCAAGTTGAAATAGCAAGAAATAGATATAATAATAATAATAATAATAATAATAATAATAGTAATAATAATTATAATAATAACAATAATAACTAGCGGGACCCGTGGATACACCACGGTAATGCTCGTAATCCTCCTTCTCTTCCTCTTAATCCTCTTCTAAATCTCTTGATCCTCTTCCTCCTCCTCCTAAACCTCTTGTAAATTTCTTAATCCATTTTTAAAACTCGTAATCCTCTTCCATTTCCTCTTAATCCTCCTCTTAACCTTTTAATCCTCTTTCTTTTCCTCTTAATAATTTCTTAAACCTCTTAATCCACTTCAGTATCCTCTTAATCCTCTTCTAAATTTCTTTATCATCTTCCTCCTCCTCGTAAACCTCTTGTACACCTCTTAATTTTCTTCGAAAACTCGTATTCCTCTTCCATTTCCTCTTAATCCTCTTCTAAACCTCTTAATGTGATTCGAGTCGGGTTTTGCGCGGGTTGAGTCATGGCCTAGAAGGCCTTGGTTGAGTGCTCCCTCACGGTGGAGCTGCTGGTGTTCTCGCTTTCGCGTTTTTTGGCTTTCGAAGAGCCACTTGGTCACAGAGCAGCCTCCCGAAACGGGCTGCTCCAACAGGGTTTAAGTGGATGACATCGGCAAGGACAAGTCCGAATCGTAGTAAAAATTGTTCCACAAGTTAGCGAACTGGACGTTTTCTTGTGATCAAAGGGACTGAAGTCTGTTGTTCGTGCTGAAGGCCTTACTGTAAAAGCTAGATTCGGCACCGACCCTCGGGAGGGTTCCTGAGATTATGATGTTACTGGCATCCGTTTTTCGTTTATACTGCTTGATCATGCGGCGGTATTTATCGAGCAGTTCCTCAGAACGGGTTGTCTTTACGTCATTTGTGTGGAGGAGGAGGAGGAGGAAGAGGAGGAGGAGGTAGAGAGAGGGATGCAAGGAAGGAGAGAAGAGAACGAGGAGGGAGAGAGAGAACGATAGGAAAGGATAGATGAAAAAAGAAAGGAGACAAAGAAGGAAAGGAAAGAAAAAGAAGGATAAGAGAAGCAAAGAGAAGGGAAGGGAAGGGAAGGAAAGGAAGGAGGGAAGATAAAAAAAATGCACATAAAGGAAGAAAAAGAAGAGAATAAGAGAGCAAAGAAAATAATTAGAAGAAAACACGAGAAGCAAGAATGAAAACAAAAAAAGAAAAGACAAAATGAGGAAATGAAAGTGAAAGAAAATACAAGAAAATGAGAAAATGGAAGAGAAACACGAGCTGAAAGAGAGAAAGAAAAAAAATGAGACGATGAGGAAGAAGCTAGAGAAAGAAAGAGAGGCAATGCGGCGGCGGAGGAGGAGGAGGAGGAGGAAAAGGAGGAGGAGGAGGAGGAGGAGGAGAAGGATGATGATGAGGAGGAGGAAAAGGAGGAGGAGGAGGAGGATAAGGAGGAGGAGGAATAGGAGGAGGATGAGGAGGAGGAGGAGGAAAAGGAGGAGGAGGAGGAGGAGGAAAAAGAGAAGGAGGAGGAAAAGGAGGAGGAGGAGGAGGAGGAAAAGCAGGAGGAGGAGGAAAAGGAGGAGGATTAAGAGAGGAAAATGTAAGAGGAAAAGTTGAAGAGAAAACAAGAGAGAGAGAGAGAGAGAGAGAGAGAGAGAAAATGTAGAGAGAGAGAGTTGAGAGAGAGAGAGAGAGAGAGAGAGAGAGAGAATACCTGTCTTTACCTATCCTTCCCTAAACTAATTAAAAACAGACTAAAAAACAGGTACAATAATGATAATAATAATAATGATAATAATAATAACAATAATAATAATAATAATAATAATAATAATAATAATAATAATAATAATAATAATAATAATGATAATAATAATAATGATAATAATAATAACAATGATAATAACAATAAATAATAAGTGATAAAGAAAAAAGGAAAAAATAAAATTAAAGAAGGAAAGAAAGATAAAGAAAGAAGGAAAGAAAGAAAAAGGTAAAAAAAATAAGGAAATAACTAAAAAAATGAAAGAAAGAACAAAACTATAAATAAAAAAAAGGAAAAGGAAGGAAAAATGAAAGGAAGAGAGAAAAAGGAGAAAGAAAAAGTTAGAAAGAAAGAAGTAGAAATAACGGAGGAAAATAAAACAGAAAAAAGAGAAGAGCAGTAAAAAAGACAATAATAATTAAATGAAACGAACAAAAAAACATCGATTCATACTTCCATTCACGGACGAAACACGAAACGAAAGTCTTGCTCGCGTTTCACCGGGAATCCAATTTGAAACTTCCCTTTTCATCCGGAGAGAGTGAATGAAACTTGTTATTTACCTCATATGAGAGATAGAGAGGTTCTGCAATACGTTGAGAAAAAATCTGATAAAACTCAACAATAACTCTCTCTCTCTCTCTCTCTCTCTCTCTCTCTCAATCATGGAGGCTCTCAATCACGTCTACCTTCTCTTAACCATCAAAGTTACCCCGACACACTTTATCCCATTTTCTGATTCTCGAGTTTATTTCTCTCTCTCTCTCTCTCTCTCTCTCTCTCTCTCTCTCTCTCTCTCTCTCTCTCTCTCTCTCTCTCTCTCTCTCTCTCACCGTCCTCTGCTGTCCCTGGTGCCAGACCGTCGTGCTGAAAGTATGAACCGCCACTTCGAGTCCGTACTGCTGAAACTGTTCCTTGATGTAGCTCCTCGCGGCCTCCCTCGCGTTGGGGTCAGCGCCGAACGGGTGTCGAACGCTGGTCAGCTTCTCGAGGTGGTACTGCATCTGGTGAATGTCCTGCCCCGCCGACAAGCCAAGCCCTGCTACGGTGCGGGAGGACGAGGAAAAGGTTAGGATAATACGAAAAGAGAAAAAGGAGAATGATAAAAAGGAGGAAGAGGAATAGAAGAGAGGGAAGGTTAGAATAATGAGTAAAGAGAGAAAGGGAGATGAGAATGAGGAAAAGGAGAAGGTTAGAGAAAGAGAAAGAGAAGGTTAGGATAATATATATGAGTAAAGAGAGAAAGGAAAATGAGAATGAAGAAGAGGAGGAGGTTGCAGGAAAAGGAGAGAGGGAAGAGTAGGATAATGATTAAAGAGAGAAAGGAAGATGAGAAAGAGGAAAAGGAGGTTGAAGAAGGAGAAAGAGGTCAGGAAAATGTGAGTAAAGAGAGAAAGGGAGGTGAGAATGAGGAAAAAGAGGAGGTCGCATGCACTAGAAGGAGAAGGTTAGGATAATATGAGCAAAGAGAGAAAGGAAAATGAGAATGAAGGAAAAGAGAAGGAGGCAGTTGATAAAAGGTGAAGAGTAAAGTTGGGATATACGCTAAAGCTGCGCGTGGCTTCGGTGTTCGTCTCCGTCACACTGGCAGAGAAAGATGAAAAGATGGTGGAGGAAAAACGGGAGGAGCATAAGAAGGAGGTGATGAGGTGAATAGAGGAATAATGAAAAAAAGGAGGGAGTCAAATAAAAGAGAAAAGTGGAAAGGTAAGAGTGGGGGGATAGAAAATAGAGGAAGAAGAGAAAGAGAAAATAAAATAAAGGAAAGGAAATAAGGAAGGATGATAGGAAGGACAGAGAAAAAAAGGGACCTCTTAGGATGGTAAATATCTGTATGTGTGTGTGTGGGTGTGTTCGTGTGTGTGTGTGTGTAAGAATGATTAGAATATGATATGAATGTAAAAGAAGACGAGAAAGTTAGGATAATGAGTATTGAGAAAAAAAAGGAGAATGAGGGAATGAAAAGGCTGGTGATAAGAATGTTAATAATATGATATGAATGACAGGGAATGAGGACAGAAGAAGATGAAGATGGGGAAAAAATGATAGATGATGGTGAGGTTAAAATGTGAAATAATGTAGATGACGGAATGAATAACAAAAACGGAAGTAAAAGATGGAGGAATAATGTTGAAGGGAATAGAACAAAGGCAGCTATGGGAAAAGAATGATGATGATGATGATGATGATGATGATGATGATGGGGATAAAGGAAGATAAGATAAGGATGAGAGAAAAAGTTGGAAAATGATAAAAAGAGGGTGTGATAAGGGTGAGAAAAATAAGATGATGAAACAGGAAAGTGAGAACAAAAGAAAAATGGAAGATGAGGGTGACGAGAAAGGTGAAAATGACAATGAGAAGGATAATGAAGAGGAAGATGAAGAGGAAATAAGGGAGGTGAACGGAATAAAAAGAGTACATTAAAATAAATCATGACAATAAGGGATTAGATGTTTGAAATGAAATATATAATGAAAGTAAATGATGAAAGTAGTGGTGGTGGTGGTGGTGGTAGTAGTAGTAGTAGTAGTAGTAGTAGTAGTTGTAGTAGTAGTAGTAGCAGCGGTAGAAGCAGCTGCAGTAGTGAGTTATCAGACAAGCGATAATCTCTCTCTCTCTCTCTCTCTCTCTCTCTCTCTCTCTCTCTCTCTCTTTTTCCGAGGACACATATTAGATGTCAGTAATGAAATAGAGAGAGAGAGAGAATGAATGAATGAATGAATGAGGAAGGAAAGGAGGATAAGGAATTTGAGTATTACAAAGAATTAAAAGAGCAGGAGGAAGGGAGGAAGGGAGGGAGGGAGGGAGATAGGGAGAGAAAACAATGCCTTGAAACATCCGGCACAACACAACGCAACACATTGGAATTTATTATGAGTGAGGAGGAGGAGGAGGAGGAGGAGGAGGGAGAACTAGGAAAAGTAGAAAGACAAATATATAATTGTGATTAAGTAGAATATGAGGAAATATACGTAGTAGCAGTTTTAATAGTAGTAGTGATAGTAGTATTAGTATTAGTATTAGTATTAGTAGTTGTAGTAGTAGTAGTACTGTAGTAGTAGTAATAGTAGAAGTAGTAGTAGTGGTAGAAGAAAAAATAAATCGAAAAAGAAGAAGTTTGATTTTTTTGCTTAACCGAAGAAATGACAAGAGAAAGGATATGATAACACACACACACACACACACACACACACACACACACACACACACACACAAATACTAATAATACTACAACACTAAATATGCGAGATAAAAATAGACCAATAAAAGAAAATATAACATAAATTCACAATCATAACAGAGGAAAGAATTGCGTCAGAGGAAGCCAGCCTATCAATTTATCTATCGGTCTACATATACCCTTCTATCTATCAAGTTACTGGGTTTGGATCTGCAGGAAAAGTGTATGTGTGTGTGTGTGTGTGTGTGTGTGTGTGTGTGTGTGTGTGTGTGTGTGTGTGTGTGGTGACTAATGGCGTAGGAAGGGCGAAGGGGTGTGGAAACTAACGAGTAAACAGTCTAGTGGTGTTTATAAATCCCTGTGGCCGGTTGGTTTATTTTAACTCTCTCTCTCTCTCTCTCTCTCTCTCTCTCTCTCTCTCTCTCTCTCTCTCTCTCTCTCTCTCTCTCTCAAGGACACACAAATTAGATTTTAGTTATGCAATAATTCATGCATTTCAGAGAGAGAGAGAGAGAGAGAGAGAGAGAGAGAGAGAGAGAGAGAGAGAAGGCAGGGGAGGGGGGTCGCCATATTTAATGAGTTCCTCCGCCACTCAGGTGAGGTCCATGCGTGTCCTCGTGGCAGGTGTGAAATCCAGGTATATAGGGAGTCACACGTGCACCCCCCCTCCCCCCCCCTCTCTCTCTCTCTGTACCCTCTCACCCTATCTTCCTTTCCCCTTTTTCTCTCTTTTATTTGATTTCCTCCTTTTCTTATTATTCCGTTTCTTTGCTTCCCTCTATTCATCTCATCACTTCTCATTATTTTCTGCCTCTCTCTCATTCTATTCAGCCAATCATTTTTCCTTCTTTTCCTCTTCTTTCTCTTTCTATGTTATTTTTATTTCCTCTTCCCCTTCTTCCCTTCATTTACCCTCCTTTTTATTTGCTCTCTCTCATCTCACTTTCTTTATTTTCTCCTCTGCTTTCTTTCTCTCTCTCTCTCTCTCTCTCTCTCTCTCTCTCTCTCTCTCTCTCTCTCTCTCTCTCTCTCTCTCTCTCTCTCTCTCTCTCTCTCTCTCTCTCTCTCTCTCTCTTAATCTTTTCTCTTTTCTCTCATTTTCATTCTTCTCTTCCTTTACTCTTCCACAATTTTACTTTTTTCTCTCTTAATTGGTTGTCATTTCCTCTTCTCTCTCTCTCTCTCTCTCTCTCTCTCTCTCTCTCTTATCTTTGCAGCGTCATGAAAGCCCAAGCTGCTTTACTATCTCTCTCTCTCTCTCTCTCTCTCTCTCTCTTATCTTTACCGCGTCATGAAGGCCCAAGCTGGTTCACTATGTCTATATAATCACTCTTTACTTCCTCTCTCTCTCTCTCTCTCTCTCTCTCTCTCTCTCTCTCTCTCTCTCTCTCTCTCACCTTTCACCCTTCTATGTTCCTCCATCCCTCCTTTTCCTCCCTTCTTTTGATTTCTCATTATCCGCCTTTCTTTACATTCAGTTTTCTTCTTTCCTCCCTCTTTCAAACAGACTTCCTTTCATTTCTTTCTTATTTCTGTTTTCCCTTTCACCTTTCACCCTTTTGATATTCCTCCATTCCTCCCTTTTTCTCCTTCCATCCTTATCTATCTTTCTCTCCGTCTTCATTATGTTTTATCTCTTCCTCCCTTCCTCCAACACACAGACTTCCCTTCATTTATCTTTCTCTCCTTCGTCCCTTTCCTCTTTCCCTCCATCCACCGTTTCTCTCATTCCACATCCTGCCACAGTCTTTGTTTACATCCCCTCTATCTCCTTCATTCGTATCTCCCTCTCTTTGTTTCCTACTCATATCCTGTCACTCTTATCTTTTCTTCCTTTCTACGTAATTGTATATATCTCTCATTGCTTCCTTTCCATATCCTAAAAGTCCTTATCTCTTCTTCGCTTCTCCATTCTTTTATTTCTTTATCCCTCCTTCCTTTCCATATACTGTTCCTCCTTGCTCTTCCTTGCTTTCCACATCCGGGTATTCTCAATCCCTCATTCATTCTCTTTTTTCCCTCCACCCTTCACTCCATACGTTCATTCTTCCATAGTGATTTTGCGTAAGAAACATATGTGAAGGAGCTGGTGTAGGAGGCGTTAAGGGTTTGCAGGATACAGAGTCGTAGGCTGAAGAAGGAAAGGATTGTTAGTTGGAAATGATGGTAATGAGGTGGCAGGACCAATTACAGTTGCAGCAAGAGGAACGAGATACTAGGAAAAATTTAATTGGTGTGTGTGTGTGTGTGTGTGTGTGTGTGTGTGTGAGTGTGTGAGAGAGAGAGAGAGAGAGAGAGAGAGAGAGAGAGAGAGAGAGAGAGAGAGAGAGAGAGAGAGAGAGAGAGAGAGAGAGAAGGGTCTATGGATGAGTTAAAGAAGAAAAAAAAAATGAAAAAAGTGAAGGAAAGAAGTGAAAAGAAAAGGAGAGAGAGAGAGAGAGAGAGAGAGAGAGAGAGAGAGAGAGAGAGAGAGAGAGAGAGAGAGAGAGAGAGAGAGCAGAGGGCACAGGTGTTACACGGACATTCATCATCGCCAGTGAATACCTTCCCCTGCAGATATATATTTACCTGCACAGAAAGTAAGAGAAGTAAAAATAATATCGGGTATGTTGGAATGGTAGGCAGCCACTCCACACCTGCCCAGCACACAGGTAGGCAGGTGTGGAGAGGTGATTATGATTGAAAAAAATTATGCCAAGCTAAAAATAGAATAAGTAAACACCACATTAGAATAAAATGTGTGGATTTAGATAACTACAACAAATAATGCAAAGTGTTAAATAAAAATAAATATAAACATAAACATAAACATAAACATAGTAATAATAATAATAATAATAATAATAATAATAATAATAATAATAATAATAATAATAATAATAACAATAAAAATAATAATAATAAGAATAAGAATAAGAATAAAAAGAAGAAGTAGAAGATGATGAAGAAAAAAGAAAAGAAAAGATGAAGGAGACGAAGAAAAACAACGGTAATAATAATAATAATAATAATAATAATAATAATAATAATAATAATAACAATAATAATAATAATAATAATAATAATAATAATAATGAAAATAATAATAATAATGATGATCATAATAATAATAAATTCCCCCCCCCCCAAAAAAAAAAAAATCATCATACACTATCAAAACACGACATCCTACAACACACACAAAACCATTACAATAACAATAACTGAAACAAAACTAAAGTAACACAAATCAAAACACACACACACACACACACACACACCAAAAAATAACAAGAGCAACACAAAATCGAGGCGCAACACACGTACCCAAGAAACACAGCAGCAGGAGCGTCCAAGTGTTGTTCAGTAGCGTCATTCTGTCACGTGTGGGCCGCGGCAACACCTGGGCAACACACAACCGAGATCCTTCCCTCACCGCTGCTAGCAACACACTGGCTGACTGACTGGCGAGGACTTCTATTAAACTCACAGCTGCACACACACACACACACACACACACACACACACACACACACATTTCGTAGGCGTGATATAAACATGAGTACTTGCATCCTTTTAGAAGACCGGAAGAAGAGTTATTTTCCCCCACTCTCTCTCTCTCTCTCTCTCTCTCTCTCTCTCTCTCTCTCTCTCTCTCTCTCTCTCTCTCTCCCTTTATTTGGTTCTCTCTTCTCTCTTTTATTTTATTTGGTTCTCTTATCTTTCCTTCATTCTCTCTCTCTCTCTCTCTCTCTCTCTCTCTCTCTCTCTCTCTCTCTCTCTCTCTCGCTTTGTTCCTAGATAAGAGGTGAGAGATAAGGGAAGGAAGTGTAGCAAGGCGTGAGGATGATGGGCGGATGAAGGCCAGCTGTAATTAGGAAAGGTGAGAGGGAGGGAGCGTATTGACAGATAGATAAGAATGGGGGGTAACTCTCTCTCTCTCTCTCTCATTACCTAGAAGTTAGCCCTACGCGTATCCTGTTTACCTTCTTGAGCATTTCAAACACTGCGTCTCCCATGGGAAAGCTCTCTCTCTCTCTCTCTCTCTCTCTCTCTCTCATTTCTTTCATTTGCTTTTCTTCCTTTATTTATTTATTTTATCTAATTTGTTCATACAGACGTTCCTTCACCCCCTCCCTCTCTCTCTCTCTCTCTCTCTCTCTCTCTCTCTCTCTCTCTCTCTCTCTCTCGTCGGGGCAATAAAACACAACCTTAACATTGGCTTACAAAATTTATATTCGTCTCCTATGAGCAGGTCGCGGCCGCCGGCTCCAGGACTTCACCAGCGATAGAGAGGCGCTGATTGGTCCCTTGTGCACCGAGGGAGTGATTTGATTGGCTGATGAAAGCTCTCGATCGAGGGACTACAAGAAAGCTCTCGGGTGGGGGCTAAGTAGTAGACCTGAAGGGCTGGCACTGCGCGAATGTCAATGTTTCGAGGTTAGCGCTGCGTCAGGCCCCTCAGCAGCCCCCTTGCACGCCCCCCCCCAGCATGTTTAGCGAGTGGGTGTCTTGGGGTGAGGCTGGGGGCTGCGGGGGGGCGGGGCGGCGGCCGGGGTGTGGCTGGCTGGCTGGCTCCGTCCTGGGGTGGCCGCAGTGACAAGCGTGTACATACAACACACGGCGATATTGTTACGAGTATTGTCGACGGGACCGTGTAACGCCGCGCCCGATGCCCTCCTCCTCCTCCTCTTCCTCCTCCACTTGTTCTTCCTTTCTCCCTCTCTCTCTCCTCCTCCTGAAGCAGTTCCTCCTCCACATCCTCCTCTCTCCCTCAAGACAGTGACGAAAAAGCAGTCATACACAAATCTCTCTCTCTCTCTCTCTCTCTCTCTCTCTCTCTCTCTCTCTCTCTCTCTCTCTCTCTCTCTCTCTCTCTCTCTCTCTCTCTCTCTCTCACAGCCTGTCATATCCTGGTTACTTAGGTACAAAAAAATATATGAGCACAAATGGTAACATCATTTTGGTTCTTTGTCGACGGCGAGACGCTAAGAGGGTCACACGAGCGCCCTTTGACCCGCCTCTAACCAATCACAGCAAAGAACACCAGTGACCTTGACCTCCCCGACACAGGTACTAGGGGTCATATTTTGGGGTCATTTCACCGGCGAACCTTAATACTGAAAAATAATCACGTAAATTCTTACTGCTTTTTTTTTTTTACTATTCACTAACACACACACACACACACACACACACACACACACACAGAGTTCCCAAGCCAGTAAGTAATGGGAGTGCTTGAGAAACGCAAAAGTCACCGCCTTATATAGACCAGCAGCTGGGGATGGCCAAGGAGCGGTTTCAGGTAAGACTTATGATAACAAGAGCAATGACCGACGACAACCTGAAGGCCCGTATTCTTAAACGTTTCGTCACCCCAGATCGCCTGTTTGAAGTCTCTCGTAGAAATTGCTGCAGGGGTTTTCATGGGCTTTTTGGTGATGCGACTTATGCACTTTGAACGGAAAAATCATTAATGGAAATTCGGGGTCATATTCTTAAAACATTTCGTCGTCCCAGCACACACTTGACAAGGCCTTCGTATATAGGAGGGGTAGTTTTATGAGGCTAGTGGTAGTTTGACCGGTCTTCTGTACCATGAACATGGAAAACACTCATTAGAACCCGATTAATCTCGTGTTCGGCCTTTGGAAAGAGTTGATGTGAGAGGCGGAAGCGTCTGGGAATACCAACCCCGATTATTCTTCACTGTGGCGTGGGAAAGAGTCGCAATGGGAGGCTGACACGTTTAAAAATATGGGCCTAAGAGAGCGCCGTTACCTTAAAATCTAATACCACAGAGAATGAATGCTCGACTGACTGACAAACTATAGCTGACTGCTTTTACGTAATCCCTAAACTGAGAGTACTGGTAATAATAATGACTTACTAAAACCTTAAGATAATACCACAGCGAATGAATGCTCGACTGACTGACAAACTAACTGACCGCTTTTACGTAATCCCTAAACCGAGAGTATTTGGTAATAATAATGACTTACTTAAACCTTAAGATAATACCACAGAAAATGAACGTGTGACTGACTGGCTGACTGGTTACTCCTCACACAACCCAGGATCAACAACAACAACAATAACAACACTCCGCCCACTGCCTTCCGAGAGAGAGAAACCAAAAGAGCCGTGTTCCTAAACGTCTCGGCGCCTCAGTTCGCCTGTTTGACAAGCCCCTCGAAGTTGCTGGACTTTTCATGGACTATTTTGTGACCCTGGTGGTAGTTGTACACGACCTCTGCACCTTCAGCGGGAAAAGTCACCCATGAAAACTCGGCTGGTTTTCTCTGTGGCCTTGGGATATCATCGTAATGGGAGGTTGTTACGTTTTAGAATATGGTCCTAAGACTCATTATGGGTCGTATTATAAGACATTTCACCGCCCAAGAACACATATTTGACAAGGCTTTCGTAGCAGTTATAGGCATTTCCAGGAGTAGTTTTATGACCCTGGTAGTAATCTGACCCTTCTGCTGTACCGTGAACCTTGAGAAACACTCATTAGAAACCGATTGGCCCCCTCTTTGGCCTTTATAAATAGCTGATGTGAGAAGAGAAAGTGTCTTGTAATACCGACCTATTATCAAACGGTTCGGGCTCTGTCACGACCGTTTTTGGAGGCCACAGAAGAGATGCGCCGGGTTGTCATGTGGGTTTTTCCCCTTCACGGCGCGGAAGCCTTCCAAAACTACCGCCGGGCTCAGGAAACCATCCATGTATACCCAGACAACTTCCGCGAGAGCCTTTTTAAATAGGTGTACTAAGGTTTAGAAGTGACAATATGGACCCGAGACCTTCAGCCATCACCGTGAGGCCCGAGAAGGAGGCGACGCGCGGGGCGGCACACGACAACATAAAGACGACTTAATCTTGCACTTGAGGTGAAATCTGCTGTGCAACACGAGTGCCTGGTGAGGGCCGAGCAGGGGCTGGAGGCTACCGTGAACTGGGCCCTCCGGCGTCACGAGACCGAGGACACCACCAAGCACAGCCGAATTGGAGGTTACGCCGACGATACCAACGATAGGTTCAGGCGTGTCCTGAGTCTTGGTGTTTGGGCTTCATGATGACCTAGCAGTACCAAAATGCCATTAACTATAGTCACCGTACACTACACTGGTCCAGAACACCTCCCTTCTCCTTCCATGGTAACATCGGGTCATATTCTTAAACATTTCGGGGCTCACACACCAACATTTGACAAGGCTTTCGGAGGAGTTGAGGGCCTTCCCAGGGGTAGTTTGATCCTTCCTCTGTGCCATGATCCTAAAACAACACATCATTTTTTTTCTCAATTAGTTTCCTTTTGGGTCTCCTTAGGTAATGTGAGAGATGAAAGCGTCTGAGAACACCGATCATTGACTCTAACTTTATGCTCCTTTCATCCTACCAATCAGTTCACACTATGGAGGAGGGGGCTTCTGCGTCAGCTTATAGTGTACGTTGACTAGGGTCCGTTTTTTCCAACATTCCGAGGCTTACACACACACATTTCATAAGGCTTTCGTCGAGGTTGTGAGTATTTCCATAGGTAGTTTTATGAGCCTAGTGATAATCTGACAAGGCCTCTGTACCATGAATGTGCAAACACTCACGAGAACCCGACTTATCTCTTGTGTGGCCTTAGGAAATGTTTGTTGTGGGAGCCGACAGCGTGTGAGAAAAGGGACCTCACTCTCAGGACGTGTGGAGTCGAGGGTGAATTATTAAAGGGGCTATTACACTGGGCAAATTTTTCGTGGATCTTCAGTCAAACCACGATTTCCGCTAGCGTGGTTCTCATATTTTCGTGGTTTTCTGACGTGTCCACGATCTTACAAAGCTACGGTACATTTCAACGAACGACGACGGTATTACTCACCATCATCATCAGCAGCAATAACAAGAAACAAATGAGAACCACGCTAGCGGAAATCGTGGTTTGACTCAAGATCCACGGAAAATTTGCCCAGTGTAATAGCCCCTTACAGTTCCCTCGTTTCTTTGAGCTGGTGGCCGCGGTCTCGGGACTCCAGAGGCACAGTTCGATGTCAAGAGCCCGGCGGTAACAAGCTCGGGGTTACTGAGAGATGCTTACACTAACACGCT
This sequence comes from Eriocheir sinensis, assembly GCF_024679095.1. Lineage (NCBI taxonomy): Eukaryota > Metazoa > Arthropoda > Malacostraca > Decapoda > Varunidae > Eriocheir > Eriocheir sinensis. Next base: position 18,508,932 of record NC_066515.1, on the reverse strand, counting down.
AATGCATACAAATATATGACGGTAAAACATGGAAAATATTCTTTTATTCTTACCCAACACTAAGGGATATACAAGATCTATGTATATATATAGTTTTTTATCGGTATTTTTTTTCGCTAAATCACTCCTCCTCCTCCTTCTCTTCTCCCTCCTCCTCCTCCTCCTCCGTCCTCTGCTATCCAGTAATTACAATGTTCCTTACAACTAGGAGTAATAAGCGTCTTAATTGCTCAGCCGCATCCGCCACGTAAGGAAACAACCGCATCCTCCGCCTAGCGCTAGACTGAGCCGCGTCACTGCCACGTCATCACTACGTCACCATACGTCACTACCCTGGACTGAGGCGGCTTAGCGAATAGACCAATCATGGCCTTCCTCTGCGTCCCTCCAGCCAATCAAGGCCTACATCTGCGACCCTCTGAGCCAATCACAGGCCTTCCTCTGCGTCCCTCCAACCAATCACGGCCTTCCTCTGCGTCCCTCTGAGCCAATAACAGGCCTTCCTCTGCGTCCCTCTAAACCAATCACAGGCCTTCTTTCCTCTGCGTCCCTCTACACCAATCATAGGCCTTCCTTTGCGTCCCTCTAAACCAATCACTGGCCTTCTTTCCTCTGCGTCCCTCTACACCAATCATAGGCCTTCCTTTGCGTCCCTCTAAACCAATCACTGGCCTTCTTTCCTCTGCGTCCCTCTACACCAATCATAGGCCTTCCTTCCTCTGCGTCCCTCTAAACCAATCACTGGCCTTCTTTCCTCTGCGTCCCTCAAAAACCAATCACAGGCCTTCCTTCCTCTGCGTCCCTCTAAACCAATCACAGGCCTTCTTTCCTCTGTGTCCCTCTACACCAATCATAGGCCTTCCTTCCTTTGCGTCCCTCCAAAAGAAAATCATGAACTCTTTGTTAATCTTATTTCTTTGGTATTTATTTTTTCTATGATAAGGAATAAAATCGAACCCCATGTACCTTTTTCTTCTTCATTTTAAGGTCTTTTTACTAGTATTATTTGAGTATTTATCGTCCTTTGGGTTTGTTTGTCTCCACTGCCACCCACTCCTCTCTCTCTTCTTGCTGAGTTCCTCCTTTGAAAACCGTAAGAAAACCGCAGTATCCCGTTTTTCTTGTATACGTTATCCCATTTTCTATTAATCATGTTAAGTCAAGCATTACGTCACTCTTTCATTACGTCTCGCATCTCATTTCAATCTGTGTCTGTCATTTAGAAGCCATTCAATCCTGTAAGTCTGTCTGTATTCCTGCCTTTCTTTGTCCTGCACTGTTTATTCATATCTGTTTGTCTCCCTTCCTCCCTGCCTGTCCCGTTTCCTTGCCCTCCTACTGCCTCCTTGTCTTTCTATCTGTCCGTAAGTCTGTCTCTGTCTGCCTGCCTTATCTATCTGTAAGCCTGTTTTTATGTTCCTCCCTCCATGGCTTTTGTTTGTCTGCCTGTCTGCCCCGTTTCCTCGCTGTCTGTCTGTTACCTTGTCCTATCTCCTCGCCTTTCTGTCTATCCGTAAGCCTGTTTCCCTGTCTATTTCCTCGCTGTCTGTCTGTTACCTTGTCCTATCTCCTCGCCTTTCTGTCTATCCGTAAGCCTGTTTCCCTGTCTATTTCCTCGCTGTCTGTTTGTTACCTTGTCCTATCTCCTCGCCTTTCTGTCTATCTGTAAGCCTGTTTCCCTGTCTATTTCCTCGCTGTCTGTCTGTTACCTTGTCCTATCTCCTCGCCTTTCTGTCTATCCGTAAGCCTGTTTCCCTGTCTATTTCCTCGCTTTTTATATGTTACCTTGTCCTATCTCCTCGCCTTTCTGTCTATCCGTAAGCCTGTTTCCCTGTCTATTTTCTCGCTGTCTGTTACCTTGACCTGTCTCCTCGCCTTTCCGTCAATCCGTAAGCCTGTTTCCGTCTATTTCCTCGCTTGCTCTTCTGTTTATCCACCTGTCTCTGTCTGTCCCGTTCCCTCGCCCTCCTCACTGTTTCTCTTTCCGTCTCCTCTCCTGTCAATCTGTTTGCCTGTCTGTCTGTCCCGTTCCCTCGCCTATCTGTCTATTTTTAAGCCTGTTTCTTAGTTTCTTTCTCACTCACTCTTCTGTTTGTCTGCCTTTCTGTCCCTAATGCATGTCACTCCCGTTCCCTCGCCCTCCTCACTGTTTCTATTTGTCTCCTCTCCTGTCAATCTGTTTGCCTGCCTGTCTGTCCCGTTCCCTCGCCTATCTGTCTATTTTTAAGCCTGTTTCTTAGTTTCTTTCTCACTCACTCTTCTGTTTGTCTGCCTTTCTGTCCCTAATGCATGTCACTCCCGTTCCCTCGCCCTCCTCACTGTTTCTCTTTCTGTCTCCTCGCCTCTCAATCTGTTTGCCTGCCTGTCTGTCCCGTTCCCTCGCCTATTTGTCTATTTTTAAGCCTGTTTCTTTGTTTCTTTCTCACTCACTCTCTGTCCCTAATGCCTGCCTGTCCCGTCCCCTCGCTCCTCTCTCTTCCCGTTTCCTCGCCCATCTGTCTATTTTCAGGCCTGTTTCGTAGTTGCTTTCTCACTCACTTTTGTTTGTCTGCCATTCTGTCCCTAATGCCTGCCTGTTCCGTCCCCTCGCTCCTCTCTCTTCCCGTCTCCTCGCCGCCCGGGACCCCGAGTAATACTGACGGTGGCGTGGAGTTGAGCAATCTGCACCTCACGTCTATGTAACTTTAGGGTCGGATTGGAATGCTGAGTGCGGACATGGGATCCTGTGGTAAGTAAGTCTAGTGAATTAAGGTATACATACGAGCTCACACACGGAATCCTGTCCTCTCTCTCTCTCTCTCTCTCTCTCTCTCTCTCTCACGCACGGATAGATGGAGCCAAAGCCATAGAGTACAGTGCTGGATGGATACGTACAACACTGTGAGCGCTATGTACGAAAGCCAAGACTACGGTTGCCAAAGAGTAATGGTTCCTACACATGAATATATCGGCGACGCGGAGGTTTGGAGGCCGTTCAGCGAAGAAATGGTTCCCTCTCTTGCACACGCGCCTTGGGAGATGAACGGTTTCGCGATGCATGCCAAAGTGATCGGGTCAATACCGAAAGCATTAAGGTTACGCTGATGATGCGAAGGTTTTGGGTCCGTTTAGCGAAGATATGGATCCCTCCCCCTTACACGCGCGTTTTCGAGGCTTGGGAGATGAACAGTTCCTCGCTAAATGCTAAACTGATCGCGTGAATGCTGACGACGCGAAGGTTTTGAGTCCGTTCAGTGAAGAAATGGTTGCCTCTCCTTCACACGCGCGTTTTCGAGGCTCGGGAGGTGAACAGTTCCTCGCTAAATGCTAAACTGATCGCGTGAATGCTGACGAAACGAAGGTTTTGAGTCCGTTTAGCGAAGATTCGGATCCCTCTCCCTCACGCACGCGTTTTCGAGGCTCGGGAGATGAACAGTTCCTTGCTGAATGCTAATCTGATCGCGTGAATACTGACGATCGACGCGAAGGTTTTGAGTCCGTTTAGCGAAGATTCGGATCCCTCTCCCTCACGCACGCGTTTTCGAGGCTTGGGAGATGATGGGTTCCGCGCTGCACGTCAAACTGATCGCGTGGGTACCAAATGCGCGAAGGTTTTGACTCCGTTCAGCGAGATAGCGATTGCATTACAGACTCGCGGGTTCGTGGTGCTTCGGAGGTGAAAGATTCCTTCCCTGAACGCAAAACTAACGCCGCTGAGGAAATATAACGAGCAGCAAAAACATTCGCCCTGCCTTCACCTCTCAGCTGACATCGCCACGGGTAGAAACAGCCAGCTAGAAAAAAAAAAAAAAAAAAAAAAAAAAAAAAAAATAGCCCATTGTTTTCCGCGAAGGCTGAGTTCGCGATGAGGCCGCGCAACGTGAATTCCGCGTAAATAACAATAATACTCGTCACGTCCAGTTAGCGATGGAAGTGAAACGCACGTAATAAGATTTTTTTTAAGCCACTTTCTTTCAAAACTTATTGTTTGGTCTAACATAAAGCGAGATACCTCTCTGGCCAACTGTTCCACGTTAGTTTGTTAGTTAGTTAGTTTGAAGAGAGATCCGTGGAAAGGTGTGGCGGGTTTGGCTGACTGACTAAGGTAAGAAGAACGTTTTCCATGCTACACACACACTCACTTTCACTCACTCACACACTCACTCACACACACACACACACACACACACACACACACAGGGTTAATATTAGCTGCCATCTGATCGGTTTGCCTACAGATAAAGTCTAATCCAAGAAATAGCTCTTACCAAAATACAGTATATATATAATATTGTCATAGAATATTTATAATCCTGTCACAACGTGTGCTTATGGGCTAACAAGGGATTAAAGGGGTGATTTAACATAGACTTTCCCATTATAATTTATCTCTTCAACAGCAACAGTAATTAACACGTTTGGGTCAAGTAGTTGTGGCGAGTTGTGAAGGGGGGGGGCTGCCTGCTGTACCCTTCCCCCCTCCCTTCCCTTCCCTCCCTTCCCTTCCCTCCCCTCACTGGCCTATTTCCATCCTCCTCTCTTCTCTTCCTCTTCCTCTTCCTCGTTCCCATATCCAACTTCCTGTCCTGTCTATACCTTTCTTTCAGGTCTCTCTCTCTCTCTCTCTCTCTCTCTCTCGTTATTGTGAGTAATGTCATGAATTCTTTAATACTTGGTGGTTATTTTACTCTGCAGTTCTTATGAATTTAAAGTCGCCCCCAAAATAAGTAAATGAATAACATAATGTCTGAATGATCTGGAACCATTCACATTATTGCCTTTTCCAATCTCTTAAATGCGCCCTTAACCTTAAAAGAAGTGGAGGTGAAATGAATATACCAATAACAGGAATGACAATAACAATAATAATAATAATAATAATAATAATAATAATAATAATAATAATAATAATAATAATAATAATGGAGGCACCGGTTTCATGAATACTTTGAAATGAAAACCATCGTCATGCATCATTATACTGGCTGGTAATGGTCCAAGTATTTCTCCGTTCACCTCTCAAGGGCCCATGAATCACTGAACCATCGCCATCAACATCCCCGTCATCGCATCACTGTCAGCACTACCCAGCTGTTAGTGCTACGGCCGATGATAATGTAGACTATGTTAATAAAATCTACGCAAGACTCAGCGCTAGCCATCTCTCTTCACAGTGTAATAAATAGCAGTAGTAGTAGTATGTAGTAGAAATAGTAGTAGTAGTAGTAATGGTGGTCATAGCAGTAGTAGTGGTGGTGGTAGTAGTTGTATCAGCAGGGGAAGGTTACATTGTTACGTCAAAGTGTTATGAAGTCAGCGTTACCACACAGTCTCCCTTTCCAGTGCCGTCTCCTCCCGTCACTCGTCTCTTCCTGTTATCTCCGTCCCAGCCCTCATCACCCCCTCCCTGCTCCCTGCCACTGCCAGCCTGTCATGGTCAAGGCGGCAGCTCTGTGCCCAGCTCACAGCCACACTGCCATGACCTTTGCACGACCTCACAAGCACCGGCAGGAGGCAGGTGGTGGTGTGGGAACACATCTCACACACACACACCACACAGCCAGTGATGGTGGGGTGTGGGTGTGAGAGGGTGAGGGCATGGGGTGTGGCTGCTCTACAGGGTGGAGGGGACATGCACTCCACTTTAATATGTGTGAGGCCATGGCGGTGGCCTGTGGGTGGTCTTGTGGCTGCCCAACCAACACACCACCCAACAGGGACGCGGCGCCTTGCACAACAGTAACGGACGTGAGCCACGAGTACAGTGAGAACAAAACACGGATGTGACTTCCCAGGCAGCACGTGTGGCATGAGGGCTGTGCTGGGGCCATGCCGGGGCCACTGCAGCCCGCCAGTGGGTGGCCTCGTCTCCCGGCCATCGCCCGCTGTCTCAGGGGCAGAATGATGCGCCTCGGACATGCTTCTAGTCCTTGAGGGGGAAGGGGGAAGGAGAGGAGGGAGTGGCAGGGGAGGGCAGGTGACTGCAGGTGTGCCAGTGCAGGGGTTGGGGTGGGGAAGGCCTTACCTGAGGGTGCAGGGGCTACCTGTAGCCTACATGCAGGGGGAGGGGGGGTTAGGTGAGGTGATACAAGGGTGGCTACCTGTAGCCTGTGGGGGTGGTGGTGGTGGTGGTGGTGTAGGTGAGCGGCTACCTGTAGCCTGTGACGCGTGAGGGACTATCAAATATTGCTTCAAGGCAGGAGGGGGAGGGTGCTTGGCTACCTGTAGCCTGTAGAGGTCCTGAGGCAGGTGTGTGGCTGTGAGTTCCCTACATACTTGTATTTATAGAGTTGTGATATACAGGGAGTGAGCTACACTCAGGGGTCCTGTGAATGTGTGTGTTTATGTGTGTGTGTGTGCATGTGTGTGTGTGTGTGTGTGTGTGTTTCTGTCTGGGCGTGCATGCAACATGCAGGAAGGGATGGGATGTGCAGTGATGGTGGTGCAGCTGGAGTGATGGTGCGGGGGTGTGAGGGGTGATGCAATGGCTATCTGGTGGTGGTGCTGTGTTATGGTGGTGGTGGTGGTGAGTGCTGTGTGGCGGTGGTGGTGATGGGGAGGGAAGGCAAGGAAGGTGAGGAGGGGGACAGGTATGGCAGGGAATACCAGGGAAGGCAGAGGAGGGGAGGAAGGAGGAAGGACATGGGTGGAGAGAGGCTTGTGGTGGTCCTGCAGCCCGTCACTGGGACACGGCTGGACACAGGGACCAGTGGAATGCATTAACATGGTTAGTCTGTTAGTCCTCAAGATGACACACTTGGAGGCAGTGGTGGAGTTCCTTGGTTCCTCGCGTGGCCAGCTGGGTGGAGGTTGTGGTGGGGTGGGGCTGTGGTGGTGGTGGGTAGGGGCATTATGTGGCTGGCTCCGGGCGTGTGGGAGGGGTGGGGGGCGGGGACTCGTGCTCCACGCTGCTGCCCTCACTGATCAGCGCTGCCACCTCACCTTTCTCCTCAAACATGCGCACCTGTGGGGGGAAGAGGCGTGTTGATGGGCCGCAGGTAAGCAACAGTAAGAGCTACACAGACACACAAAACAAGGGCATGATGAGGAAGCACATGAGTGTCAAAGATTACAGATGATTCTGAAATGTCAAAGGTATTAGGCTCCCCCCCCCTACACACACAAGAGGAGAGTATCAAGACACCTCTCCTGAAATTGACCTCTCCTCTGGCCTCTTGTTCTGTTTCCTTTTGTCAGAGTTGCATCTAGCGGGCTTTTTTTGTTGCCATTTTTGTTTTTGCCCTTGATCAAGCTGCCTCCCTTGCTGTAAAACACACACACACACACACACACACAGCCCACCTGGTGCACATTATCGCTGTGGAGGCGCCGCCAGGTGAAGGGCTTGCGGTCGGTGTTGACGTCTGAGTTTGAGGCGCTGTAGGTGGGGTTGGTGTAGGTGAGGGCACCTCCCTTGGGCTCATTCACATTCTTGCTCTCGCGTTTGAACTTCCACCAGGCTACCACCGCCATCATGCTCAGCACTGACAGGATCAGCACCAGCACCAGCACGCCCAGTAGCGGCACCATTCCCGGGGCGTTGTCTTGGTCCCAGGGACGAATGCCAGGCGGTTCCGTGCCCTTGCTCCAGACACCCCCGCTCTTCCTTGTGAGATTGACCTTGAACATTGGACCTGTGCAGGGGAAGGGACACCATGAGTTGGGATGCTTTAAGAAGACTCCTATGATGGTTTTTGAACTACGTGTTATGAGTTTATAAAAAGGAATCTGAAGGAGGTATGGAATTGAACTCGTCAAGTATTTGTTATTTGTTATTTGCTGATGACACAGTGCTCATTGCAGACAATGAAAGTGACTTACAAAATTTGGTCAGTGTTTTTGATAGTGTATGTAAAAGGAGAAAGCTGAAAGTAAATGTCAACAAAAGTAAAGTGATGGTTTGTGAGCGGAGCAGAAGTGAGGTTGTGGATTTTGTATGCCATATAGAGTGGGAACTGAATGTGAAAAAGAATGCAAAATAATTTTGAATGGTGAAGAAATGGAGGAGGTTAATGAGTTTAAGTACCTTGGATCAGTTATGTGTAAGCATGGTGGTACAGAAGGAGAGACAAGAGAGAGGGCATTGCAAGGAAGAAAGGTGGTAGGGTCTTTGGGACATATCATGAATGGCAGAAGTGTGAGCATGGAGGTAAAGAGGGATTTGAGAAATACAGTAATAGTACCAACCCTCACATATGCAAGCAAAACATGGGGCCTGGTGACATGGGGCCTGGAATGAAAGTCAGAGGTCTAGACTACAGGCAGTGGAAATGAGTTATTTGAGGGGTGCTTGTGGTGTGAGTAGAATGGATGGAATGAGTAATGAAAGTGTGTGTGAGCATTTTGGAATGTGTCACGTGAGTGAAAGGAAGAAGTGTGGAGTGGTGGAAGAAGTGAAGCAACAGACTTTAAAGTGGTTTGGCCACATGGAGCAAATGGAGGAGAGTAAGATGACCAGGAGGGTGTATGTGAGTGAGATAGAGGGAGGGAATGTTAGAGGATGACCTCCAGTGAAATGGAGAGATAATGTGCAGGAGTATGTCAGGGAGAGGGGTGAAAGATCCTTGAGAAACTTTGAGCAGGCAAGGAGGGAGTGTCTGGATAGAGAGAGATGGAAACTCTTTTGCCGTGGCCATCCCCTGGTGGGAGCTCCTAGAAGCAGGCGTCAAAGATGAATGAATGAATGAATGAAGTATTACAATTAAGGTGTGTGAAAAGAGAAGGTACAGAATTATACTCATCAAGGATTACAAGGCCAACAGGAGTGTGGGGATAGACGATACATAATTTAAGTCAAGGATTACAAGGCCAACAAGTGTATAAGGATAGACACCACATAATCCTACTCAGGTCATGGATTACAAGGTTTACAGGTGTGAGGACTGAGGATACAAGGTACAGAATAAAACTCGACATGGATCACAAGGCCAACAGGTGTGAGGGTCAGGTGACTTACGGTCTGAACACCCGCGGCCGTCCAGAATGTCAGGACAGGCACAGCGGCGGCCGGAGGGCAGGAAGAAGCAGAGGTGTGTGCAGCCGCCATTACGGTCACCACAGGGGTTCCAACCAGGCTGTGAGTTGGCTTCCACGGCCTTCACCTCCATGATGCCCTGGGGGGGAGGCAGAGACAGCACTTTAGTATAGCACTCGGTCTAGTCTCAGACACTAACCCTTGTCTCTCTCTTCTCTCTGGTCCTTGTTTCTAATTGATGCTCTATTTTTTTGTTCCTGTTCTATTCTAAATACGTTCCTTTGCCTATTTTGCTTTGTCTCTCTTCCTCTTTCTCTTCATCCATGTCTCCTCCTATTTCTCATCCTCTCTCTCTTCTCTCCTCTTCCATGCCATCCATATTTTAAGTGATGGTCTAATTTTTGTTTCTTTCCATTTCCAATTACCTTCCTTTGTCTCTTGTTTTCTCCCTCTCTCTTTCATTTCATCCATGTCTTTCCCTATTACTCATCTTCATATTTTCTTTTCCTTTTAAATCTATTCTACTAGTCCTCCTCATCCCAAAGAATTACCTCAATCATGCTCCTTTGTCTCTTTTGTTTTCTCTCTCCCTTTTTCCCTCCATCCATCTCCTATCTCTCATCTTCCTCTTATTTTCTTCTCCCCCTCCATCTACTCTACTACACTCCTCCTCCTCTCCAAGACTCACCTCAATCCTGCTCCTCACCATCTTCCTGTTCTGGCCAGAGGTCTTGTCGGCCCTCTCAATGGTTGTCTTCTCCCAGTTGCTCCAGTAGATGTGGTCACCGAGCTGAAACAGGAGCTTGGTGTTTAAGTTGAGCAAGCTTAGATGTAAAAAAAGTTGAGAAATTCAGTTTACCATATAGATCTATTGACAAACTTAGCGTCTATATCCTAAAGTAGCTTGAGCGAGGAGTATTTACAAGTTTAAAGAGAAACAGAATACAAATAAGAGAAAAAAGAGAGGGAATAAGAGAAAAGAACGGACATGGAAACAGGACAATATGAGCTTAAATTAAGTCCTATAAATTACACTAGATACTACACACACACACACACACACACACACACACAGACATGCACGTTCCTCACCAACGTCAGGCCAAAGGGATGTGGAACTTCTCGGATCAGAGTCACAACGTTCTCCCCATTCAGGTCGGAGGAGTCGATGGTTTCAACCTTTGCGTCGTTCCAGAAAATCCTCTTCATCTGGTAGTCAATGGTGAGTCCGTTCGGCCAGCCACTCTTGCGGTCTATGATGCTCCTCCGATCCGAGCCGTCAAGGTAAGAACGCTCGATTTTTGACGGCCTGCCCCAGTCAGTCCAGAAGAGCAGACTGTGGGAAGGAGGCTGGTTAGGAAGGAAGGAAGGAAGAACTGGAAGGAAGAAAAGAAGGAAGGAAGGAAGAAAGGAAGGAAGGACTGGAAGGAAGAAAAGAAGGAAGGAAGGAAGAAAGGAAGGAAGGACTGGAAGGAAGAAAAGAAGGAAGGAAGGAAGGAAGGATAGAAAACTACAAACACCATTTTTTATAGCTCAACCAAGTCAGTTCAAAATAGCAGATGGAAGAGTGACATAGATATAAATAAGTGTATTAACCCTTAAAGTACGGGTGGCAAGATATTTCTCTGGATGCTGTGCACGGGGAAAATTTAGACATTTAAAAGAGGTGGAAATGGTGTCTTTGCAATAATTGTATATTCATCTAGTATATATGGTGGTGTAATAAAACTTCTATCATAATAATAATAAAAAAGTTATGACAGTCAAAAATATTGCGCATTTTCTCGTGGCCGTGACCTGTCGAGTGGAAGCACCCCACTCTCTCTCTCTCTCTCTGTCAATGTCACTACCATATCAGTCATCAGAGTCACTGTCACTTTGATTCGCCCGTGCTCTACTTCCGCCCGGAGCAGAGGAACTGCTTGAAGCATCACGAGACATGCCAGATGTATTCTGAACAAAAGTGGAAAATGATCTGTGGCCTTTGGTAGGGCGCGCGCTGAGACGAATGAGGGTGTGTACGGATGCCAGATGCCTCCACCATTCTTCTGAGTCAAGAACTGGCAGTATATTTGAAACGTAGGGAGCGTAGAGTGTGATGATTATATATATGATCCCCGTATGGGTGGGGCGTGTGGTAGCGCACTTATGTATACGATCGCTGTAATCTAAGGGTTAAGTGATGAAGGATATAATTTATTTACTAAGACTGAAGGTGGCTCATTCTATTTTCCTGGTGCCTCTTTCCCTCTCTCCTTATCTTTCTCTCTCTTTATCTATCTTTCAGTTGTTTCTCTCCCTCTCTCCTTATCTTTCTCTCTCTTTATCTATCTTTCTGTTGTTTCTCTCCCTCTCTCCTTATCTTTCTCTCTCTTTATCTATCTTTCTGTTGTTTCTCTCCCTCTCTCCTTATCTATTTTTGCTCCCTCCTTTCCTCTCTTTATCTATTTTTTTTATTGCCCCTTTCCCTCTCTCCTTATCTTTGTTTCTGTTGCTTCTATCTTTCTGTTGATTCTTTCCCTTTCTCCTTATCTATTTTCCTGTTGCCTCCCTCCCTCCCTCCCTCTACCCCTTTCTCTCTCACCCTTCGCCGGGGAACACTGCAATGGCACGTGGTGATTTGAGGTTGTTGTTGATGACCACTTTGGTCGAGGAGCCGTCGAGTCGCGCCACCTCCAGCACCTTGCGTATGGAGTCGGTCCAGTAGATGTTGTTGGCCACCCAGTCCACCGCCAGGCCGTTCGGTGTTGAGTAGCCAGGTGAGAGGATCGACCAGGGGTAGGACATGTTCTTGAGCGACACAACCCTGGAAGAGAGTAATGGTAGTGGTGGTGGTAGTAGAAGTAGTAGTAGCAGTCATAGTAGTATTAGTGGTAGTAGTGTAGTAGGAACTGTAGGGTCTCTCTCTTCAGCACCAGCACAGATAAAAGGTACCACTATCATCGCCACAAGCTCACAGGTACTCCATTTCCCAAGCACCCTCACCATCACTACTCTTCATTCCCTCCAACACACCACCACCACCACCACCCATCACCACCAGCACACATCACCACCGCCACCCTCACCACCAACTTCATATGGCTTTCCTTTTGTCATTTTCAGTTTTGAGACACTAGAGGGGCTATTACACTGGGCAAATTTTCCGTGGATCTTCAGTCAAACCACGATTTCCGCTGGCGTGGTTCTCCTATTTCCGTGGTTTTCTGACTTGTCCACGATCTTCCAAAGCTATGGTCGATTTCACTGAAGGATGACAGTATTACTCACCATCATCATCAGCAGCAATAACAAGAAACAAATGAGAACCACACTAGCAGAAATCGTGGTTTGACTGAAGATCCACGGAAAATTTGCCCAGTGAAATAGCCCCTTAATACTCCACTAACTCTACCAACACAACACAGAGCCACATGACCACTACTGGCACCACCTATCCACCAATCCATCAACTATCCCATCACCTGCACCTCCTATGGCTTTCTTTCCGGCATTCACAGTTTTGACGTGTTAGTATTTCCGTAACTTACCAACATTTATTACAGAGCTACATGACCACTACTGCTGCCATCTATCCACCACTCCATCAACTATCCCCTCACCACCACCTCCTTTTGGCATTTACAGTTTTGCATCACTAATATTTCTGTAATTTAACCATCACGATACAGAGGTACTATCTATCATCCATCTATCAATTTATTAATCCATCAACTATCCTCTCACCTTATGACCTGCAGATTCGCCTCTGTGTAGAAGAGAAGGTTCTGCTCATAGTGGACGTTGATGGAGATGGGGCGCGTGACAGCTGGTATGGGCAGAGGAACCTCCCACAGCGGCTTGATATCAAGGGAGATGCGCCCTATAGTCCCCTTGGCGGCGTAGATCAAGTAGATGTCCGGCTCTTCCATGCAGATTGAGGAGTTGCCCTGAAGGAGAGGCAGAGGGTGTGAGGGGGTGGGTAGGAGGACCATTGTGAGGGTGAAGGGAAAATGTAGAAAAGACGAAGAAGGGTATGAAGGGTAGAGGGTGAAGGGAAAATATAGAAAAGATGAAGAAGGGTATGAAGGGTAGAGGGTGAAGGGAAAATATAGAAAAGATGAAGAAGGGTATGAAGGGTAGAGGGTGAAGGGAACAATATAGAAAAGATGAAGGGTATGAAGGGTGGAGGGTGAAGGGAACAATATAGAAAAGATGAAGAAGGGTATGAAGGGTAGAGGGTGAAGGGAAAATATAGAAAAGATGAAGAAGGGTATGAAGGGTAGAGGGTGAAGGGAACAATATAGAAAAGATGAAGAAGGGTATGAAAGGTAGAGGGTGAAGGGAACAATATAGAAAAGATGAAGGGTATGAAGGGTGGAGGGTGAAGGGAAAAATATAGAAAAGATGAAGAAGGGTATGAAAGGTAGAGGGTGAAGGGAACAATATAGAAAAGATGAAGAAGGGTATGAAGGGTAGAGGGTGAAGGAAACAATATAGAAAAGATGAAGAAGGGTATGAAAGGTAGAGGGTGAAGGGAGCAATATAGAAAAGATGAAGAAGGGTATGAAGGGTAGAGGGTGAAGGAAACAATATAGAAAAGATGAAGAAGGGTATGAAGGGTGGAGGGTGAAGGGAACAATATAGAAAAGATGAAGAAGGGTATGAAGGGTCGAGGGTGAAGGGAACAATATAGAAAAGATGAAGAAGGGTATGAAGGGTAGAGGGTGAAGGGAACAATATAGAAAAGATGAAGAAGGGTATGAAGGGTAGAGGGTGAAGGGAACAATATAGAAAAGATGAAGAAGGGTATGAGAGGTGAAGGGAACAATATGGGAGAGAGGAAAGAGTGTGTGATGGGGAAGCAAAGGATATGAAGGAGAGAAAGGATGAAGGGTGTGAGAATTAAGGCGAAGAAAATAGAAAGACAGAGTAATTTGTTCATGATGGAAGAAAAATAGGCTGACACGACAACAAGTAACAAGCTAGACATCATACCTCCACCATCCTGAGCCCGGTGGGACAAGCGCAGGAGTAACCTCTGGGGTGGCGAAGACACAGGTGGGAGCAGCCGCCGTTGTTCTCCTCGCAGACGTCGTACACCACCGGGGGTCCCTGGGGGAGGAAGTGAGGGCAAGGGTCATATTTATCAAGAAGGTGAGAGACAGAGTAGTGGAGAGAGATAGACAAAACACTGGAGAACTTCAAAATATAACTCAATCGGTTTTAATACAAGATTCCATGAAAACTTAATCCGTTCATCTCTTCGGCTGTCTTCCTTTGTTTATTTAAGGGAGATGCAACTTTGTGGCCATTATTCTTCAGCATGTCTGTCTTCTTTCCTGCATAAGAAAAAAACAGGAGGAAAAGAGAACGAGAGAGAAAGAGAGAGGGATAGAGAGAGCAGCCGGGGACTCACAGGAAGAGCCTTGACGTCCATGAGGCCCGCCAGCCCCTCCCTGATGGTGCTGGTGGAGCGGCCAGTCGCCTTGAGGGTTCGGTTGAGGGATTTGGTCTCCCAGTCGGTCCAGTAGAGCCAGCGCCCCAGAATGCTCACGCCGTAGGGATGCGGGAGCCCTGGGGATGCGGTGAGAACGAGTAATGAGTGTGTGTGAATGGTGGGAGGAAGAAAGGAAAGAGGGAAGAAAGGAAGGAAAGGAGGAAGAAAGGAAGGACAGAAAAAAGAAAGGACAAAAAGAAAGAAAGGACAAAGAGAAAGAAGAAAGGAAGGAAAGGAGGAAGAAAGGAAGGACAGAAAGAAGAAAGGGTGAAAAGAAAGAAGAAAGGAAGGAAAGGAGGAAGATGGGAAGGACAAAGTAGAAAGGAAGAAAAGAAAGAAGAACGGAAGGAAAGGAGGAAGAAAGGAAGCAAAGAAAGAAGAAAGGAAGGAAAGGAGGAAGAAAGGAAGGAAAGGAGGAAGAAAGGAAGAAAGGAAGGACAGAACGAAGAAAGAAAGGAAAGGAGGAAGAAAGGAAGAAAGGAAGGACAGAACGAAGAAAGAAAGGAAAGGAGGAAGAAAGAAAGGAAAGGAGGAAGAAAGAAAGGAAAGGAGGAAGAAAGGAAGGAAAGGAGGAAGAAATGAAGAAAAGAAGGAAAGGAGGAAGAAAGGAAGAAAAGAAAGAAGAAAGAAAGGAAAGGAGGAAGAAAGGAAGAAAAGAAGGAAAGGAGGAAGAAAGGAAGGACAGAAAGAAGAAAGAAAGGAAAGGAGGAAGAAAGGAAGGAAAGGAGGAAGAAAGGAAGGAAAGGAGGAAGAAAGGAAGGAAAGGAGGAAGAAAGGAAGGAAAGGAGGAAGAAAGGAAGGAAAGAAAGAAGAAAGGAAGGAAAGGAGGAAGAAAGGAAGAAAAGAAGGAAAGGAGGAAGAAAGGAAGGACAGAAAGAAGAAAGGAAGAAAAGAAGGAAAGGAGGAAGAAAGGAAGGACAGAAAGAAGAAAGGAAGAAAAGAAGGAAAGGAGGAAGAAAGGAAGGACAGAAAGAAGAAAGGAAGAAAAGAAAGAAGAAAGGAAGGAAAGGAGGAAGAAAGGAAGGACAGAGAAGAAAGGAAGAAAAGAAAGAAGAAAGGAAGGAAAGGAGGAAGCAAGGAAGGACAGAAAGAAGAAAGGAAGAAAAGAAAGAAGAAAGGAAGGAAAGGAGGAAGAAAGGAAGGAAAGGAGGAAGAAGGGAAGGAAAGGAGGAAGAAAGTAAGGACAGAAAGAAGAAAGGAAGAAAAGAAAGAAGAAAGGAAGGAAAGGAGGAAGAAAGGAGGAAGAAAGGAAGGAAAGGAGGAAGAAAGGAAGGACAGAAAGAAGAAAGGAAGAAAAGAAAGAAGAAAGGAAGGAAAGGAGGAAGAAAGGAAGGACAGAAAGAAGAAAGGAAGAAAAGAAAGAAGAAAGGAAGGAAAGGAGGAAGAAAGGAAGGACAGAAAGAAGAAAGGAAGAAAAGAAAGGAGAAAGGAAGGAAAGGAGGAAGAAAGGAAGGAAAGGAGGAAGAAAGGAAGGACAGAAAGAAGAAAGAAAGGAAGGAAAGGAGGAAGAAAGGAAGGAAAGGAGGAAGAAAGGAAGGAAAGGAGGAAGAAAGGAAGGACAGAAAGAAGAAAGATAGGAAAGGAGGAAGAAAGGAAGAAAAGGAGGAAGAAAGGAAGAAAAGAAAGAAGAAAGAAAGGAAAGGAGGAAGAAAGGAAGGAAAGGAGGAAGAAAGAAAGGAAAGGAGGAAGATGGGAAGAAAAGAAAGAAGAAAGGAAAGGAGGAAGAAAGAAAGGAAAGGAGGAAGAAAGGAAGAAAAGAAGGAAGAAAGAAAGGAAAGGAGGAAGAAAGCAAGGAAAGGAGGAAGAAAGGAAGGAAAGGAGGAGGAAAGCAAGGAAAGGAGGAAGAAAGCAAGGAAAGGAGGAAGAAAGAAAGGAAAGGAGGAAGAAAGCAAGGAAAGGAGGAAGAAAGGAAGGAAAGGAGGAAGAAAGAAAGGAAAGGAGGAAGAAAGGAAGGACAGAAAGAAGAAAGAAAGGAAAGGAGGAAGAAAGGAAGGAAATGAGGAAGAAAGGAAGGAAAGGAGGAAGAAAGGAAGGAAAGGAGGAAGAAAGGAAGGAAAGGAGGAAGAAAGGAAGGAAAGAAAGAAGAAAGGAAGGAAAGGAGGAAGAAAGGAAGAAAAGAAGGAAAGGAGGAAGAAAGGAAGGACAGAAAGAAGAAAGGAAGAAAAGAAGGAAAGGAGGAAGAAAGGAAGGACAGAAAGAAGAAAGGAAGAAAAGAAGGAAAGGAGGAAGAAAGGAAGGACAGAAAGAAGAAAGGAAGAAAAGAAAGAAGAAAGGAAGGAAAGGAGGAAGAAAGGAAGGACAGAAAGAAGAAAGGAAGAAAAGAAAGAAGAAAGGAAGGAAAGGAGGAAGAAAGGAAGGACAGAAAGAAGAAAGGAAGAAAAGAAAGAAGAAAGGAAGGAAAGGAGGAAGAAAGGAAGGAAAGGAGGAAGAAGGAAGGAAAGGAGGAAGAAAGGAAGGACAGAAAGAAGGAAGAAAAGAAAGAAGAAAGGAAGGAAAGGAGGAAGAAAGGAAGGAAAGGAGGAGGAAAGGAAGGACAGAAAGAAGAAAGGAAGAAAAGAAAGAAGAAAGGAAGGAAAGGAGGAAGAAAGGAAGGACAGAAAGAAGAAAGGAAGAAAAGAAAGAAGAAAGGAAGGAAAGGAGGAAGAAAGGAAGGACAGAAAGAAGAAAGGAAGAAAAGAAAGGAGAAAGGAAGGAAAGGAGGAAGAAAGGAAGGAAAGGAGGAAGAAAGGAAGGACAGAAAGAAGAAAGAAAGGAAGGAAAGGAGGAAGAAAGGAAGGAAAGGAGGAAGAAAGGAAGGAAAGGAGGAAGAAAGGATGGAAAGGAGGAAGAAAGGAAGGACAGAAAGAAGAAAGATAGGAAAGGAGGAAGAAAGGAAGAAAAGGAGGAAGAAAGGAAGAAAAGAAAGAAGAAAGAAAGGAAAGGAGGAAGAAAGGAAGGAAAGGAGGAAGAAAGAAAGGAAAGGAGGAAGAAAGGAAGTAAAGAATTAAGAAAGGAAAGGAGGAAGAAAGCAAGGAAAGGAGGAAGAAAGGAAGAAAAGAAGGAAGAAAGAAAGGAAAGGAGGAAGAAAGCAAGGAAAGGAGGAAGAAAGGAAGGAAAGGAGGAAGAAAGCAAGGAAAGGAGGAAGAAAGCAAGGAAAGGAGGAAGAAAGAAAGGAAAGGAGGAAGAAAGCAAGGAAAGGAGGAAGAAAGGAAGGAAAGGAGGAAGAAAGAAAGGAAAGGAGGAAGAAAGGAAGGAAAGGAGGAAGAAAGGAAGGAAAGGAGGAAGAAAGGAAGAAAAGGAGGAAGAAAGAAAGGAAAGGAGGAAGAAAGCAAGGAAAGGAGGAAGAAAGGAAGGAAAGGAGGAAGAAAGAAAGGAAAGGAGGAAGAAAGAAAGGAAAGGAGGAAGAAAGGAAGGAAGAAAGAAAGGAAAGGAGGAAGAAAGGAAGGAAAGGAGGAAGAAAGGAAGAAAAGAAGGAAGAAAGAAAGGAAAGGAGGAAGAAAGCAAGGAAAGGAGGAAGAAAGAAAGGAAAGGAGGAAGAAAGGAAGGACAGAAAGAAGAAAGGAAGGAAAGGAGGAAGAAAGGAAGGAAAGGAGGAAGAAAGGAAGAAAGGAAGGAAAGGAGGAAGAAAGGAAGAAAAGAAGGAAGAAAGGAAGGAAAGGAGGAAGAAAGGAAGGAAAGGAGGAAGAAAGGAAGGAAAGGAGGAAGAAAGGAAGGAGGAAGAAAGGAAGGAAAGGAGGAAGAAAGGAAGGACAGAAAGAAGAAAGGAAGGAAAGGAGGAAGAAAGGAAGGAAAGGAGGAAGAAAGGAAGGAAAGGAGGAAGAAAGGAAGGAAAGGAGGAGGAAAGCAAGGAAAGGAGGAAGAAAGCAAGGAAAGGAGGAAGAAAGAAAGGAAAGGAGGAAGAAAGCAAGGAAAGGAGGAAGAAAGGAAGGAAAGGAGGAAGAAAGAAAGGAAAGGAGGAAGAAAGGAAGGACAGAAAGAAGAAAGAAAGGAAAGGAGGAAGAAAGGAAGGAAATGAGGAAGAAAGGAAGGAAAGGAGGAAGAAAGGAAGGAAAGGAGGAAGAAAGGAAGGAAAGGAGGAAGAAAGGAAGGAAAGAAAGAAGAAAGGAAGGAAAGGAGGAAGAAAGGAAGAAAAGAAGGAAAGGAGGAAGAAAGGAAGGACAGAAAGAAGAAAGGAAGAAAAGAAGGAAAGGAGGAAGAAAGGAAGGACAGAAAGAAGAAAGGAAGAAAAGAAGGAAAGGAGGAAGAAAGGAAGGACAGAAAGAAGAAAGGAAGAAAAGAAAGAAGAAAGGAAGGAAAGGAGGAAGAAAGGAAGGACAGAAAGAAGAAAGGAAGAAAAGAAAGAAGAAAGGAAGGAAAGGAGGAAGAAAGGAAGGACAGAAAGAAGAAAGGAAGAAAAGAAAGAAGAAAGGAAGGAAAGGAGGAAGAAAGGAAGGAAAGGAGGAAGAAGGGAAGGAAAGGAGGAAGAAAGGAAGGACAGAAAGAAGGAAGAAAAGAAAGAAGAAAGGAAGGAAAGGAGGAAGAAAGGAAGGAAAGGAGGAGGAAAGGAAGGACAGAAAGAAGAAAGGAAGAAAAGAAAGAAGAAAGGAAGGAAAGGAGGAAGAAAGGAAGGACAGAAAGAAGAAAGGAAGAAAAGAAAGAAGAAAGGAAGGAAAGGAGGAAGAAAGGAAGGACAGAAAGAAGAAAGGAAGAAAAGAAAGGAGAAAGGAAGGAAAGGAGGAAGAAAGGAAGGAAAGGAGGAAGAAAGGAAGGACAGAAAGAAGAAAGAAAGGAAGGAAAGGAGGAAGAAAGGAAGGAAAGGAGGAAGAAAGGAAGGAAAGGAGGAAGAAAGGATGGAAAGGAGGAAGAAAGGAAGGACAGAAAGAAGAAAGATAGGAAAGGAGGAAGAAAGGAAGAAAAGGAGGAAGAAAGGAAGAAAAGAAAGAAGAAAGAAAGGAAAGGAGGAAGAAAGGAAGGAAAGGAGGAAGAAAGAAAGGAAAGGAGGAAGAAAGGAAGAAAAGAAAGAAGAAAGGAAAGGAGGAAGAAAGCAAGGAAAGGAGGAAGAAAGGAAGAAAAGAAGGAAGAAAGAAAGGAAAGGAGGAAGAAAGCAAGGAAAGGAGGAAGAAAGGAAGGAAAGGAGGAAGAAAGCAAGGAAAGGAGGAAGAAAGCAAGGAAAGGAGGAAGAAAGAAAGGAAAGGAGGAAGAAAGCAAGGAAAGGAGGAAGAAAGGAAGGAAAGGAGGAAGAAAGAAAGGAAAGGAGGAAGAAAGGAAGGAAAGGAGGAAGAAAGGAAGGAAAGGAGGAAGAAAGGAAGAAAAGGAGGAAGAAAGAAAGGAAAGGAGGAAGAAAGCAAGGAAAGGAGGAAGAAAGGAAGGAAAGGAGGAAGAAAGAAAGGAAAGGAGGAAGAAAGAAAGGAAAGGAGGAAGAAAGGAAGGAAGAAAGAAAGGAAAGGAGGAAGAAAGGAAGGAAAGGAGGAAGAAAGGAAGAAAAGAAGGAAGAAAGAAAGGAAAGGAGGAAGAAAGCAAGGAAAGGAGGAAGAAAGAAAGGAAAGGAGGAAGAAAGGAAGGACAGAAAGAAGAAAGGAAGGAAAGGAGGAAGAAAGGAAGGAAAGGAGGAAGAAAGGAAGAAAGGAAGGAAAGGAGGAAGAAAGGAAGAAAAGAAGGAAGAAAGGAAGGAAAGCAGGAAGAAAGGAAGGAAAGGAGGAAGAAAGGAAGGAAAGGAGGAAGAAAGGAAGGAGGAAGAAAGGAAGGAAAGGAGGAAGAAAGGAAGGACAGAAAGAAGAAAGGAAGGAAAGGAGGAAGAAAGGAAGGAAAGGAGGAAGAAAGGAAGGAAAGGAGGAAGAAAGGAAGGAAAGGAGGAAGAAAGGAAGAAAGGAAGGAAAGGAGGAAGAAAGAAAGGAAAGAAGGAAGAAAGGAAGGAAAAGAGGAAGAAAGGAAGGAAAGGAGGAAGAAAGGAAGGAAAGGAGGAAGAAAGGAAGGACAGAAAGAAGAAAGAAAAGAAAGGAGGAAGAAAGAAAGGAAATGAGGAAGAAAGGAAGGAAAGGAGGAAGAAAGGAAGGAAAGGAGGAAGAAAGGAAGGAAAGGAGGAAGAAAGGAAGAAAAGAAAGAAGAAAGAGAGGAAATAAGGAAGAAAGGAAGGAAAGGAGGAAGGAAGAAAGGAAGGAAAGGAGGAAGAAAGGAAAGAAAGGAGGAAGAAAGGAAGGACAGAAAGAAGAAAGGGAGAAAAGAAAGAAGAAAGGAAGGAAAGGAGGAAGAAAGGAAGGAAAGGAGGAAGAAAGGAAGGAAAGGAGGAAGAAAGGAAGGAAAGGAGGAAGAAAGGGAGAAAAGAAAGAAGAAAGGAAGAAAAGAAAGAAGAAAGGAAGGAAAGGAGGAAGAAAGGAAGGAAAGGAGGAAGAAAGGAAATGAGGAAGAAAGGAAGGAAAGGAGGAAAAAAGGACAAAAAGAAAGAAGTAAGGAAAGAAAACTACAAACACTCATTTTTTTATGGCTCAACCAAGTCAGTCACTTCCTCCACTCTTCATCCTTGTACAATTATGAGAATGATGTGTGTAAAGGATGAAGAATAATGAATGTTAAGAAGGAGGAATAATGAGTGAGAATGAATGAAGAGTGTAAGTGAATGGCGTGTGTAAGACTCAGGAGGACCTTGTGAGGTGGTGAGTACGGCCAATGATATACATGGGGCACAAGAATAGCAAGGGAACAACTAACTGACTGCTCTCTCTTCTTTCTATGACTTACTAACTGACTGACTAACTAACTTATTAACCCATTTCCTACAGTCAGACCTAACCAAGATACAGGAATGGAACAAAAACTGGCAGCTACAATTCAATGAAGAAAAATGTAGACTCCTGCACCTTGGGAGGGGATATCCAGCACACCAGTACCACATGGGAAACACTCCACTATCCACCACAGAGGCAGAGAAAGACCTGGGACTGTATGTTACCAGGCTACCAGTGAAGGCGAAATACGTGCCAATCGCAGCGGACGGGTTAACTAAGTGACTGACTACCTAACAGACTATCTATGTAACTGACCAACTAACTAACGGACTGACTAACTTACTAACTGACTCCTTGCTCCTCCCTCCCTACCTGCGATGACGGTGCGCCTGTTGTAGCCGTCCAGTCCAATGGCCCCGATGACATTGGTGCTCGCATCTGTCCAGTACAGCTCCAGGTCCTCCCAGTCCACAGTCAGTCCGTTGGGCCACACCACATCTGTGTCCACCAGCACCACTCTGCTCCACCACCACCACCACCACAGCAAACATCAACACCACCACCATGCAAAAGAACAAAGAACAGGAGGATTTTTAGCCCCTCAGCTCCAAGCCCCACACCTCCATCAACCAAGCATTAAGTCACACACATCATTTTATTTTATCCTTCCTTACCCCTAACTGTCCTCCCTCCACTACCCAACCCACCTATTGTTTCCATCCATGTCTGCAGCCTCGATGGTCGGGTACTTCTCATCCCAGTCTGTCCAGAAGAGACGGCCGCTGGGGTAGTGGGTGGTGATGGCCCGGGGTCGCCTCAGGCCCGTGAAGAGCACCAGCCTGTTGCTCCCGTCCAGCTCACTCACCTCCACCGAGTGCATGTGAAGGTCTGTCCAGTACAGCTGTGGGAGACAGTGACAGCATATGAAGCATCTGGAGAAGGGTCATAAGGGACAAGGCCATTTTTTCCTAGTTTGCACTGGGAAAGGCAGGCTACACATCCCAGGAAGAACAATAAACAATTAACTCCAAGGGAACAGTGAGCTCGTATTTGGTGTACTGAGGGTCAATTTTCCCTTGCAAATTATATCTATCAGTATTGAATAAAAGAAGTTGCAGGAAAGGGCAGTGAGTCAAGGCCATTAGTATAGAATAAAGGAAGCTGCGAGAAAGGGAGAAGGGAACCAAGGCCACTAGTATAGAATAAAGGAAGCTGCAGGAAAGGGAGAAGGGAGCCAAGGCCACTAGTATAGAATAAGGGAAGCTGCAGGAAAGGGAGAAGGGAACCAAGGCCATTAGTATAGAATAAAGGAAGCTGCGAGAAAGGGAGAAGGGAACCAAGGCCACTAGTATAGAATAAAGGAAGCTGCAGGAAAGGGAGAAGGGAGCCAAGGCCATTAGTATAGAATAAAGGAAGCTGCGAGAAAGGGAGAAGGGAACCAAGGCCACTAGTATAGAATAAGGGAAGCTGCAGGAAAGGGAGAAGGGAACCAAGGCCATTAGTATAGAATAAGGGAAGCTGCAGGAAAGGGAGAAGGGAACCAAGGCCATTAGTATAGAATAAAGGAAGCTGCAGGAAAGGGAGAAGGGAACCAAGGCCATTAGTATAGAATAAAGGAAGCTGCAGGAATGGGAGAAGGGAACCAAGGCCACTAGTATAGAATAAAGGAAGCTGCAGGAAAGGGAGAAGGGAACCAAGGCCACTAGTATAGAATAAAGGAAGCTGCAGGAAAGGGAGAAGGGAACCAAGGCCACTAGTATAGAATAAAGGAAGCTGCAGGAAAGGGAGAAGGGAACCAAGGCCACTAGTATAGAATAAAGGAAGCTGCAGGAAA
Organism: Eriocheir sinensis; assembly: GCF_024679095.1. NCBI lineage: Eukaryota > Metazoa > Arthropoda > Malacostraca > Decapoda > Varunidae > Eriocheir > Eriocheir sinensis. The sequence continues at coordinate 18,485,986 of NC_066515.1, read as the reverse complement.
GGGAGAAGGGAACCAAGGCCATTAGTATAGAATAAAGGAAGCTGCAGGAAAGGGAGAAGGGAACCAAGGCCACTAGTATAGAATAAAGGAAGCTGCAGGAAAGGGCGCTGGGAGTCAAGGCCACTAGTATAGAATAAAGGAAGCTGCGAGAAAGGGAGAAGGGAACCAAGGCCATTAGTATAGAATAAAGGAAGCTGCAGGAAAGGGAGAAGGGAACCAAGGCCATTAGTATAGAATAAAGGAAGCTGCAGGAATGGGAGAAGGGAACCAAGGCCACTAGTATAGAATAAAGGAAGCTGCAGGAAAGGGAGAAGGGAACCAAGGCCACTAGTATAGAATAAAGGAAGCTGCAGGAAAGGGAGAAGGGAACCAAGGCCACTAGTATAGAAAGGAAGCTGCAGGAAAGGGAGAAGGAACCAAGGCCACTAGTAGAGAATAAAGGAAGCTGCTTGAAAGGGAGAAGGGAACCAAGGCCATTAGTATAGAATAAAGGAAGCTGCAGGAAAGGGAGAAGGGAACCAAGGCCACTAGTATAGAATAAAGGAAGCTGCAGGAAAGGGAGAAGGGAACCAAGGCCACTAGTATAGAATAAAGGAAGCTGCAGGAAAGGGAGAAGGGAACCAAGGCCACTAGTATAGAATAAAGGAAGCTGCAGGAAAGGGAGAAGGGAACCAAGGCCACTAGTATAGAATAAAGGAAGCTGCAGGAAAGGGAGAAGGGAACCAAGGCCACTAGTATAGAATAAAGGAAGCTGCAGGAAAGGGAGAAGTGAACCAAGGCCAGTAGTCTAGAATATAGGAAGCTGCAGGACAGGGAGAAGGAACCAAGGCCACTAGTATAGAATAAAGGAAGCTGCAGGAAAGGGAGAAGGAACCTATGCCACTAGTATAGAATAAAGGAAGCTGCAGGAAAGGGAGAAGGGAACCAAGGCCACTAGTATAGAATAAAGGAAGCTGCAGGAAAGGGAGAAGGGAACCAAGGCCACTAGTATAGAATAAAGGAAGCTGCAGGAAAGGGAGAAGGAACCAAGGCCACTAGTATAGAATAAAGGAAGCTGCAGGAAAGGGAGAAGGGAACCAAGGCCAGTAGTATAGAATAAAGGAAGAAAGGGAGAAGGGAGCCAAGGCCACTAGGATAGAATAAAGGAAGCTGCAGGAAAGGGAGAAGGAACCAAGGCCACTAGTATAGAATAAAGGAAGCTGCAGGAAAGGGAGAAGGGAACCAAGGCCACTAGTATAGAATAAAGGAAGCTGCAGGAATGGGAGAAGGGAACCAAGGCCACTAGTATAGAATAAAGGAAGCTGCAGGAAAGGGAGAAGGAACCAAGGCCACTAGTATAGAATAAAGGAAGCTGCAGGAAAGGGAGAAGGAACCAAGGCCACTAGTATAGAATAAAGGAAGCTGCAGGAAAGGGAGAAGGGAACCAAGGCCACTAGTATAGAATAAAGGAAGCTGCAGGAAAGGGAGAAGGGAACCAAGGCCACTAGTATAGAATAAAGGAAGCTGCAGGAAAGGGAGAAGGGAACCAAGGCCAGTAGTATAGAATAAAGGAAGCTAGGGAGAAGGAACCAAGGCCACTAGTATAGAATAAAGGAAGCTGCAGGAAAGGGAGAAGGGAACCAAGGCCACTAGTATAGAATAAAGGAAGCTGCAGGAAAGGGAGAAGGGAACCAAGGCCATTAGTATAGAATAAAGGAAGCTGCAGGAAAGGGAGAAGGGAACCAAGGCCACTAGTATAGAATAAAGGAAGCTGCAGGAAAGGGAGAAGGGAACCAAGGCCACTAGTATAGAATAAAGGAAGCTGCAGGAAAGGGAGAAGGGAACCAAGGCCATTAGTATAGAATAAGGGAAGCTGCAGGAAAGGGAGAAGGGAACCAAGGCCATTAGTATAGAATAAGGGAAGCTGCAGGAAAGGGAGAAGGGAACCAAGGCCATTAGTATAGAATAAGGGAAGCTGCAGGAAAGGGAGAAGGGAACCAAGGCCACTGGTATAGAATAAAGGAAGCTGCGAGAAAGGGAGACGGGAACCAAGGCCATTAGCATAAAAAGAGAAGCTGCAGGGAAGAGAGATGGGAGCTGAGGCCATTAGTGCAGAATAGAGGAATCTACAACGCATCTCCCAACCCAGACACCCCACACTGTACCTTCCTGCCAGTAGCGTCCACGGCTAGGCCCTCAACGGTGAGGATGGCGGGTCACCACACTGGGTTGCCAGATGGCCTTTGTGGGACACCCGGAAGATGATGGCGGCAGCGCTGTCTGAGAGGAAGATGTCCCCTGCGTGGGCCAAGGAGACACAGTAAGAACAGCACCGCAGGTGTCTCGCAAGATAAACATAAACAACATGACAATTCAGTTTAAGAATGACATGCAGAAAACAAAGGTTGGTATTCTTACATTCCCTTGTTTTATGTCAATTGTTTCTAAATGCCAAAAAAGGTTAAATTTGTCTCCATGAGTGTTCTTTTACATTCATGGTGCACGACACGTTGAATAGTGACCAAAACAGACAAAACAACACAACACCACCAATGGATAACACAAGAACAGAAAAATAACAAAACAAAACCAACATAATAGCAACCAAAACACCACCACCACTACCACCACCACCACCACCACCAACAACAACAACAACAGAGTGTAACACATACCAAAAACAACATAACATAAATACCCCCCCTACAACAAAACCCCTGACGAGCCCCACCTGTCATGGCATCAATATCGAGGGCCACGGCGTGCTGGAGTCCCTGGAGCGGCAGGATGACGTCCACGTGGTAAGGGGTGTCCAGGGAGACGAGACGCACATCCTCGCGCCTGGCAAACAGCAGCGCCCTCTCTGGCCCATCGTAGCAGTTGAGGCGGTCGGGCTGCAGGTGACACACTCGTTAAGGCCCTTTACCAACACTTCTACTTTTTACATACTAAGATAACACTGTCACCATCATCATCATCCTTGACCTATCAGAATGTACCTAGATATCATGGTCACCAGTACTACTACCCATCTACTGTTACCCTCAAGATCATCAATATAGGATCCATCTTCTTCTTCATCATCTTCTTTAACGTCATTATTTTCCCATAAGGAGATGGACAAGGTATGGTCGGTATTTTTAGACGCTTCTGCCTCTCGCATCAATTATTTCCAAAGGCCGAAAAGGAGATTAATCGGATTTTCATGAGTGTGTTTTCACGTTTATGGTACAGGAGGAGGGTCTAACTACCACCACAGTCATTAAACTATCCCTGGAAATGCCCAAAATGCCTACGAAAGCTTTGTCAAATATGTGCTTGGGTGCTGAAGTGTTTAAGAATACGGATCTACGTGGTCTGAATATCTATGTAAATCTATGTCAGCACATCACCTTGAGCTTGATGCCGGTGGGACAGGCACAGCGGCGGCCCAGGCCGAAGGGGCTGAGCAGGCAGAGGTGGGAGCAGCCGCCGTTGATCTCCGCACAGGGGTTTGGGCTGGACGGCTGCGAGCGCTCAAACACCTTCACCTCCATCATGTCCTTGAGGCCCTTCCTGTGATGGGGGGATGGGGATGAGAAGGGGGAAGTGATGGGGAGAGTAAGGGAATATAGGAGGAAGCGCAGGAGTGAAGGAATATTGGAGGAGGATAAGAGAATAGGAAGAGTGGAAGAATGTGGGAGGAAGTAAAGGAGTGAAGGAATATAGGATTTACACAGCTTACTTTTTATCCTTCTAAACTAGTCTTGCATGGCCCATTGACTCCTACTCTTCCTTCCTTTACTTCTTACTTCACTTCTTCCCACTACTAGCTCCTACTTTTCCTTTCTTTCCTTCCTACTTCACTCCTTCCAGCTAGTCTTGCATGGGCCACTAACTCCTACTCTTCCTTTTCTTAACTCATTGATCAGCCCTGTTTTAACGTGCTAGAATCAGCCACAGCCACGAGGGGACACGCACACAATGGTCTGTCTGTTGGCGCCGGTCCTCTTGTCTGCCATGTACATGCTCTTGGCGTTCCAGTCCGTCCAGAAGACCAAGTCCCTCCACAGTGCCAGGCCGAAGGGGTGTTCCAGCTCCCCCGCTGTGGAAGGAGGGGGATAATTAAGAGTCAAGGGAGGATGGGACAGGTTGAGGTGATCATTGGGTAGTAATAAAAAGAAGTATGATGCATTAATCTACATGTTTCTCCATCTTTTATAAGCCTTAGAGAAGCTAGGAATCAGGATCTTTGTTTTTTGTTCTCTCTCTATGTACTCATCTCCCCTTCTTTATCTCCTTTTTTTCTTTGTACCAATATATAGAGTACACTTATTTCTTTTCTTTCTCTGCTTTCCTTCAGTCCTCCCTCCTGCCTTCCCTCCCTCCTCCCTCCATCACAACCCCCAGATCACTACATTATTTTTTCCTCTTTTCTCCCTCAGTTCTCCCTTCCTTCTCTCCACTCCCTCTTCCCTGTCCTCCCTCACCAACCCTTTTCCCTCCAACTCCCTCCCAGCCCTACCTCACCCACCCTCAATCCCTCCTTCCTTCCCTCCCGCACCACCTCATATCACCTACATATGAGCGCCTTCCTCTGGCTGCCATCCAAGGCCGCCATCTCAATAGACTTGGTAGATGCGTCCAGCCAGTACAGGAGCTGCCGGGCGTGATCGATGGCCAGTCCATTGGGCCACTTCAGGTTTGTGTCCACCAAGACTCGCCGCGCCTCCCCATCCATGCCAGCGCGTTCTATCTTGGCGCGCTTCCCCCAGTCGGTCCAGAACATGAGGCGAGCTGTAGAGGGTGTTTTTGTTTTTCAGCAGATGTGTAATAGATGCAGTGTTAGTAGTGGTGGTTGTAGCAGGTAGTAGCAGGTGAAGAAAAAGAAGAAGAAGAAGAAGACAGAGATTGATAATGGTGGTTGCAGCAGTAGCAGCATCCACAGACACACACACACACACATACACACACAGACACAGACACAGACACACACACACACACACATACACATACACACATCCCTCCCTCTCTCTCTCTCTCTCTCCCCCACCTCCTCCTCACCTCTTGGGTCCACCACAATGTCCCGAGGTTTGTCCAGGCTGCGCCAGATGAGGAGGCAGCGCATGGACCCTTCAAGATTGGCCACCTCAATACGACTGGTGCCGCCGTCCGTCCAGTACAGCTTGTGGCCCACCCAGTCCACCGCCACACCGGCCGGCATCTCTGTGGGGAGTGCTGGTGAGTCAGAGGGTCAGGGGAAGGTGGAGATTTTTTTTTTTTGCAGCAAGGGAGGAAACTCAAGGGCAAAAAGCAAAGACAACAAAAAGTCCACTAGACACTGTTCATACAAAAGAAAAAAAGAATGAGAGGCTAAAAAAGGGGTTAATTTCAGTACATGCTAAAGAAAAAACGGTTCAATAGGGACATATATAACACAGCATGTCGGCCAGGCACACTCACTAACCCAGGTCATTGAAAACCCTGATCACACTCTTCCATGAAACAAGACATATAACACACTGCAGGCCGGCCAGTCACACACACACACACACACACACACACACACACACACACACACACACACACACACACACACACCCTGGTCATTGAAAACCCTGATCACACTCTTCCATGAAACAAGACATATAACACACTGCAGGCTGGCCAGTCACACACACACACACACACACACACACACATGCACGCACGCACACACACACACACACACACACTCACCCAGGCCATCCCGCACGACGGTGATGTGGCGGGAGCCGTTGAGGTGTGCCCGGCTGATGGTCTTGGCCTTGATGTCCGTCCAGAAGATCATGTCCTCCTCAGTGTAGGGATCTAGAGCCACAGGTGCCTGTACATTGTTCACTGGGACCACCGTGTCTATCCTCATCTGGGCCATATCAGAGGTGTTGGTGGAGGAGGAAAGGGAGGAGGTGGAGGTGTTGGTCTCCAGGATGTCCTGCAGTGAGATCATCCGCAGGTTCTTCCGCTGGGCAAAGATTAGCGTTCGGTCCGGTCGCTCACTGCAGGTCCTGTGGGGGGTAATGCATGCTGTTGAGTGGTGTGGTGTGGGGTGTTGTGTGGTGTCGTGTGGTGGGGTGTGGTGCCGTGTCCCCCTCACCTTCTCCATTCCCCTTGCGTCCTGATCCCTCGCCCTTTCCCTTCCTTCATTCTCCTTCCTCTCCCCTCTTTCCTCAATTCTTCAGTCCCCCTCTAAAACGTTCTTCCTTTACCCCCTCATCAACACACGTCAACTCACCCCCTGCAATTGTAGGCAGGACAGAAGCACTTGCTCATATGAAAACTTGTCTGTCTATGTGCCTGCCTATCTCTCTAGCCTGTCTGTTTGTGTTTATGTGTGTGCCTACCTCCCTGTGCCCTGTCTGTGTGTGTTTGTCTGTCTGTCTGTGTGCACGCCTACCTGTGGTCTGGGAGGAGAATGAGGCCGTGGGGACAGTAGCAGGAGTAGGAGTCCCTGGAGGAGAGGCACAGGTGGGAGCAGTCGCCATTCCTCAAGCTGCAGCCATGCCTCTCGGACTGCAGGATACCGGGCTGGCGGGTTGGGTGCAGGCTGGCGGAGGAGGAGCAGGGCGGTTAGAAAATGGATGAAGTGAGAAATAAAATAAGGGAAATCAGTGCATTTAGCAAGAGTTTGAGTGGATGAATGGAAACAGAGGATGAACTACCAGGACACATTAAGAAAAGGAGGTTAAAAAATATATGAAATGTATTTAAATAGAAGTGAAAAATAAGTGAAATATAAGTGAAAAGTAAGTAAAAGTAAGTGAAAAATATGTGAAACAAGTGAAATGTAAGTAAAAGTAAGTAAAAATAAATGAAACTGAAGTGAAAAGTAAGTTAAAGTGAGAAATAAGCAAAACATAAGTGAAATATAAATGAAAAAAAAAAGGTGAGTGAAATATAATTAAAAGTACAAGTGAAATGAGAGAGATAGGAAGTACAGCAGCACTCTGAGATGGAGGCAGAGCATGAGGAGAGCAGCCCACCACACCTGCGTATGTCCATGGGGAAGGAGAGGCGGCCCTGCAGCGTGGAATGGCCCTGGCCGTTCCTCTTGTCCACCTTCTCGATGGAGCGCGTGATCCAGTCTGTCCAGTAGAGTGTGTCCTCGAAGATGGTAATGGCGAAGGGGTGACGCAGCCCCTCCAGGATCTGTGGGGGTGAGGGGGTGATGGGGGAGTGTAAGGGTGTGATGGGGGAGCGTGTGAGGGTGTGTGAAGGATGACTCACTGACTAACTGACTGACTGACTAATTGACTGACTGACTGACTGACTAATTGACTGACTGACTGACTGACTAATTGACTGACTGACTGACTAATTGACTGACTGACTGACTGACTGACTAATTGACTGACTGACTGACTGACTGACTGACTGGACTAAACTGAACAGAAGGGTACAACAAGGGTATAACAAGTGTACAATTACAAACACTGGACTACACTGGGCTGGACTAGACTGACTGACTGAGTGACTGACTGACTGACTGACTGGACTAAACTGAACAGAAGGGTACAACAATGGTATAACAACTGTACAACTACAAACACTGGACTAAACTGGGCTGGACTAGACTGACTGACTGAGTGACTGACTGACTGGACTAGACTGAACAGAAGGGTACAACAAGGGTATAACAACTGTACAACTACAAACACTGGACTAAACTGGGCTGGACTAGACTGACTGATTGACTGAGTGACTGGGCTAGACTGAACAGAAGGGTACAACAATGGTACACCTGTAAACACTTCCAACAGCCTGACGAAACAAAAGAGTAACCCCCCAACGCACCATTCTCCTGTTGCTGCCGTCAGTGTGCACCGCCTCAATCACATGCTCCTTGGCGTCCACCCAGTACAGCGTCTCCGTCGGGTAGTCGATGGTGATGCCGTTGGGCCAGTGCAGACCCTCGCCGATCACCACCTGCCGCCCCGACCCATCCAGGAAGGCTCGTTCTATCCGTGGGTTGGAGCCTGTCAGGGGGGCAAAGAAGGTCAAGATGATAATAGAACCTCCACTGAAGATTGATGGAGTCTGCTTTTTCTTCTTTTATTTTTACAGCAAAGGAGGCAGCACATGAGCATAAGTAAATGAGAACAAAAAGGCCTGCTAATCACTGCTTCCCTGCCTTCTCATCTACTCACTCCCCCTTCCTTCATTCCCCTTCCTGTCCCCTCTTTCCTCAATCTTTCAATCCCCCCCACCTACTCCATCCCCTTGCATCCACCTGATCCCCTCACCTTTTCCCTCCCTTTCCCCTCTTTCTTCAATCCTTCAATCCCCCTCACCTACTCCATCCCCTCGCGTCCTGATCCCTTGCCCTTTCCCTTCATTCTCCTTCCTTTCCTCTCTTTCTTCAACCCCCCTCACCTACTCCATCCCCTTGCATCCACCTGATCCCCTCACCCTTTCCCTTCCTTTTCTCCTTCCTCTCCCCTCTTTCCTCAATTCTTCAGTCCCCCTATAAAACTTTCCTCCTTTACCCCCTCGTCAGCACATGTCAACTCACCCCAGTCGGTCCAGATGAGGAGATTCTTGTGGGGGTGCACCAGCAGGCCGCGGGGCTTCTGCAGGTTGGTCCAGATGAGCGGCCGGCGGGAGGACCTGGCGAGGGAAGGGGTGGTGACCTTATTCTTGTGTCTATCAAATCTCTTGCAAAATATGACTCTTTTTTTTTCACTTCAGCCATATCAACACACACACACACACACACACACACACACACACATAAAGTGACATTTTAAAGAAACAATCCAATGAGATATGTCTACAGAACTTATTACAAAACCTATGTGACTCTTTATACACTTCAGTAACTTAGATACAAAAGGGTCAAGACCTCTTACAAAATACGCCCAACACTTAATACACTTTTAGGAGCATCAAAACAAAAGAATCATGACCTCTTTCCTACAACCCAGTAAGGAAAGTCTTTTAATGTAATATCCTCTTCTTATACCACAGTCAATTCACACTCCAGGAACACCTAACAAAAGGATCAAGCCCTCTTCAACCAACGCTACTCACCCGTCCAGATTAGCGACTTCGATCCTCATGGTGATGCCGTCGAGCCAATACACGTGGTCGTTGATCCAGTCCACCGAGACGCCGCTGGGCATGCGTAGGCCCCACCGCACGATTGCTGAGGGAGGCGGTGGCGGGGGTCAAGAGCGAACAATAGTAGAAAAAATAATAGTGATAATGATGATGAATATTCTTGTTGTGTTAATGGGGTGATTGGGTGTGTGTGAAGGGAGGAGAAGGAGAAGAAGGGGTATTCGAGAGAGAAGAGAATCGAAGTGGAAAGATCAAAGAGAAAGAGAGAAGGAGGATAAAGAGGAGAGGCAGAGAGCTTGAAGAAGAAACAGATAAAATAAGAGTGAGAGGATAAAAGAAGAGGAGGATCATGAAGGGGAAGGAGGGGCGAGAAGAAAATAACAGGAGTGTGAGGGTCGGCAAGGAGTAACAAGAAGAATCAGAGTAGGATAACCCAGAAGAGGAAGAGGATTAGGGATTAAGTGGGGAATCGGGGTGGTAATGAAGAGGTTTAAGCAGAATAAGGGGATCAAGGAGAATGATTAAGATTGAGAAGTGGGGAAACCGAAGATAAGGATAAAGAGGACAAAGAGATATAAATAAAGATGGTATTCAGGAGGAAGGGGACGTGGTAGTGCAGACAAGAAATGAAGGTGAAGAAAACGGGAAGATTTAGAAGGTCACTACAGTATAAAGGACTGAGAAGAGCATTGAGGGAGCAGAGGAGGAGGAGAAGGAGGAAAAAAGGTATTAACATAGGAATGAAAGGAAAGTGTGCGGGGATGAAGGAAGGAGGGGTGGAGGGGAGAGGAAGTGGAAGACCATGTGGAGGATACAAGTGAAGGAGAACCAAAGAGAGGAGGAAGCATGTGGGAAAATGAAGGAATGGAAGGGGGGACTGAATGAGTGATTGGTGAAGGGAGGGGGGGAAAGCGGAAGGGAGGTAGAGAGAGGGAGGGAGGGAGAGATAGAGAGGAAGCATTGTTTGTGAAGGTCAGAGAGAAGGGGAGGAAGGAACATGACAATTCAGATGGACAGACAGATAGAGATATATAGATAGACAGAGAGAGAGAGAGAGAGAGAGAGAGAGAGAGAGAGAGAGAGAGAGAGAGAGAGAGAGAGAGAGAGAGAGAGAGAGAGAGAGAGAGAGAGAGAGATAACCTTGAGACACCAAAGCTTTAGGCAACACAGAACATTACATGACAAAGGCAAAATGCGTAGAGCTAAAAAAAAGAAAAAAAAAATCCTCAGCATATTCCACTATAAAACAAAGCAGACCAATTAGCTAAGTTACCTGTCCTCCTGCTCTTCATCTTCCCTCCTTACCTGCTTCTTCCTACCCTCTCCTCTGTCTTTCCCCATTATCTGTCATCTCTCCTTTCTCCTTTCTCTTTTACCATTATCTTTCTCACCTGATTTTTATGTGTCCACTTTTCCCTCACTTGCCCCTTTCAACAATACCTTTCCTGCTGTCTGTCTAACCTTCCCATGTCATCCTTCCCCTATCACATTACCTCCCTTCCTCACCGTTACCTTTTTCCCCCGTGCCATTCATATAAGCCCTCATGATGACGTCCAGGGTGACATCGGACCAGTAGATGAGGCGGCGTTCATAGTGGTAGTCGATGGAGATGGCGTTTTGCAGCCCCTGGGCGATGCTGGAGTAGTTGGAACGGTTCAGGCTGATCTGTGAGGGAGAGTGGGATGAGGGTAAGAGGGTGTTAGAGGGGGTTAGGAGGCTGAGTGATGGTGCTGGAAGGTCAAGGGAGGATAGAAGAGGGTGTTAGAGGGGGTTAGGAGACTGAGTGATGGTGTTGGAAGGTCAAGGGAGGATGGAAATGTGTTAAGAGTGTGTTAGAGGGGGTTAGGAGGCTGGGTGATGGTGCTGGAAGGTCAAGGGAGGATGGAAGTGTGTTAAGAGGGTGTTAGGAGGCTGGGTGATGGTGTTGGAAGGTCAAGGGAGGATGGAAGTGTGTTGATTAAGAGGGTGTTAGAGGGTGTTAGGAGGCTGGGTGATGGTGTTGGAAGGTCAAGGGCGGATGGAAGTGTGTTGATTAAGAGGGTGTTAGAGGGTGTTAGGAGGCTGAGTGATGGTGTTGGAAGGTCAAGGGAGGATGGAAGTGTGTTAATTAAGAGGGTGTTAGAGGGTGTTAGGAGGCTGAGAGATGGTGCTGGAAGGTCAAGGGCGGATGGAAGTGTGTTAATGAGTTGTGTGCATATGACTGACAGGAGCCGATTTTAAGGGGGCTTGAGGCACATTAGGAAGGATTCAAGCTGCTAGGATGATGAAGAATGATATACAGAATTAAGAACATTATTTATAGCAATCTGAGGAGTCTGGAAAGCTCCAAGGACGTCGTAGTGTGATATCAAGAAGTGAGGACAGTATTGATATTGATCTGAGGAGTCTAGACGGGCATGTGAAAGGAGTTATGACCCACCAGTCTAATCTCAGCTCGGTTGGAGAAGATAAGGTAGGCGGGGGGCTGGGAGGCCTTGCAGGTGAGGTGGTCGGGCCGCAGCATGAAGTAGCCGGCGATGCAGGAACAGTTGAAGCTCCCCGGCAAGTTCTCACACGCCTGCGAGCACGGCCTGAACACCGAACACTCGTCCACGTCCTCGCACCTGACGGAGGGAAGGAAGATGGGGGTAGTGATTAAATGAAGTAACTCTCTGTCTGTCTCTCTGTTCATCCATAGACGGGGAAAATGAGTTACTACAAAGGTGATTTACCGTGACAACTGAGGAAACGTCTCTCTCTCTCTCTCTCTCTTTGTTTCTCTGTTTGCCCATGGGCGAGCGAGACTAAACACTACTACAGCAATGATGAATGGTTCTCTCTCTCTCTCTCTCTTTAACTTTGTCTATCTATCACTCTGTCTCTCCACTGACGAGCAAGACGAAATCCTCTCTATCACTCTCTCTGCCTCACCATGTAATCAACAGAGGATCGAAGCTCTTCACAAGAGTGTTACGAGGTTGTACATCCGTGGACAGGTGACATAATCATTGCCTCCCAAGGTAGAGTTAATGAGGCTGTGTTGTCATCATGTGTGGGTGGAGGGGGATGGCGCACCCTGACCCTTATTCAACCCCCCTCCCTCCCTCCCCTGCCACACATTAACTATCTCTACACAGAAGTAAACTTGTACAGGGATGAGAAAGCTAAAACTAGGTCTGAAAAATGCTGGTTGCTGCCGTTTCTGTTTAGCGAAAGATACCATTGTAGAATAACATTCATAAAAAAAGAGCCAAATAATAAAAAAAATATATAAACAATAAATAATAGTCAAAATAGATACACAAGCAAAAAAAAAACAAGTAGAAAATAGTCAAACAATAATGGTAATAATGATAAAAATAATAGTAATAATAATAATAATAATAATAATAATAATAATAATAATAATAATAATAATAATAATAATAATAATAATAATAATGATAATACTAATAATAATAATAATAATAATAATAATAATAATAATAATAATAATAATAATAATAATAATAATAATAATAATAATAATAATAATAATAATAATAATAATAATAATAATAATAATAATAATAATAATAATAATAATAAAATAACAACAATAATAATAATAATAATAATAATAATAATAATAATAATAATAATAATAATAATAATGTTTGGGGGGTAACACTGAATATTCTTTTTATGGATTATTTTTTTATGTCTGAGGATCGCAACAAAGGTGAACGTGACGCCCGGACGAGAACACAATGTGGGGACTCTGCTGTGACGACAAACAATACACACACACACACACACACACACACACACACACACACACACACATACACACACACACAGAATGTGAGAATACTATTTCTATTATAAGAATTATTTATTTATTTATTTATAATTATCATTATAGCAGTACGGTAATAGAAAAATAATAATAATGAAATAATAATAATGATAATAATACTGATAATACTAATGATTATAGTAATAATAACAACAATGATAATGATATTAATATTAATTATAATAACAATAATAATAATAATAATAATAATAATAATAATAATAATAATAATAATGATAATAATAATAATGACAATAATAATAATAATAATAATAATAATAATAATAATAATAACAATAATAATAATAATAATTATTATTATTATTATTATTAATATTATAGTAATAATGAAAATAGTAAATCATAATAAAGCCATACATAACAACCAACAGTTGTGGTGGGAGCAAGAGTAATGGTAAGAACAGTCCTGCATCCACTCACGGCACAGCGGGAAGGCTTTCTAACAATCTCGGGAGTTTCTAACCGTGCCACGTGACCTCCCTCACCACGCAGAGAACGGTGGGCGGGAGCTCTGACCTCGGCGCATGCCCGCTTGACACTGACGACCCAGAGTCCCAGACCAAACTGATGGGCCAGGGCCTACCTCTCAGATGGGCGGGGCCCGCCGCGTCCCGTGGCGGCAGCACCATAGCTACGTCCTACAGGACACTCCGCAACCCAGGTGGCGGGACCTCCTAATTCTACTGGATTTGGTGCACCCTTCACGTCAACCTTAACGAGACTGAAATGACCAATCTACCTAGCCATCTATCAATCCATCCATCTATCTATAACTTCTGAAAACAGTGTATAAGTAATAGTCGGACCAATCTCTCTCTCTCTCTCCATATACATATCATTCACTATCTATTCATCTATCTATCTGCATCTAACTACTCTCTATCTATCTATCAATTAAGGTCTCTCTACCTATATCTATAACTCCAGACAAAAGTATCCACGTGTCACCCGTAGAAAAAAAAGGTGTCTGCCCTCTATACGTCATAGTCAAGCCCTCCAAAAATCGCAAAAATTGCCCAATCACTCGTCTCATGCTTCTGCACGCACTGTTGCCGCGGAGGGAGGCAGCACAGCAACACGGACCTTCAAAAAACAACAAATCTAAGGAAGTCGTTTCGTGCAGAGCCTCACGCATGCATAGATCAGGCCTCAATCGTTCTACTTACCTTCTTTCCTCCTCCCTTCCCTCCCTTCTTAATCCTTACCTTCCTTCACTTCCCCCCTCCCTCGCTTGCTATTTCCTTGGTGCCAATAGTCAAGGACGAGTCTAATACATAACACTTTAACACACACACACACACACACACACACACACACACACACACACACACCATTTCCTCTTTCTTTTTTAACATTATCAAAATTATGACTGTCCAACATTGCCTCGGAGTCTTGATAGAAGGAGGGAAAAAAGAAATGAAGAGAGGAGAAGGGAGGGGAGGGGGCAAGCAATTTGAATTTAAGCCCCATGCAGCCACACTGCTTTTACGACCTAATAACGATCTCCCGCGACCTGTAGGTCGCAGGAGGTCGCACATGGTCGTGCGTGCGATCGTCATGTGTCTCCGTCCGGCGTACGACCGAAAGAGTCGACTGGAGGTTTTTGGTGCTGCACCAAGACCTCCGGCCGACCTCTCAGGCGTCTGCCGGTCGTAAAAAGATTGCCGTCTGGTGGCCGAATGAACTGCGTCTGGACGGCAAGCAGACTGCCACCGGTGGCCGACATATGACCGTTAATTGGTGAACAGCGACCGGATGGCAAGCGGACGCCGTGCGGTTGTCGTCAGATAGTAGGTGGTCGCTGATGTTCGCCGTCCATTTTGCATCGGTCATTGGCCGTGGTCGGCGCCCGGCCTCCCACCACATGGCGAGTTGTGCGAGCTGCTTCTCCTCTTCCTCCTCCTCCCACTCCTCGTCTTTTTCCATCCTCTCCTTTTTCTTCTCCTTTTATTTTTATTTCCTTTGCTATCTGTTACAGTGAATGGCGTTCCTAGAGTGAGTGATGTGCATGTGTTTGGTGACGTGTGTCATGCACTAAAGATGAGCTTCCCCCGAGGCTCATCATTAATTATCTTTTTTGACCGGTCATTACGGGAGATCGCCGTCCGCATTGCGACAGGACGCGTACCGGATCGGCGACCAGTCCTTGGTGGGTATTTTTACCGAGCTCCAAGTGTAAGGTCAATGTGTGAATCTTCCCATGGTCGCCGTTCGGCCACCCACTGGACGGACACTGGACGACCGCCGGTAGCCGTTCGGTCACACGACTGCTCGGCCATCTACGTGGTCGAGAAGTGGTGGTTTGAATCGCAGCATTTTGGGGCCGAGTGGTCGTTATCAGGCCGTAAAGTCAGTGTGACTGAGGCTTTAACTAATCTGACAAACAAAAACGCTGTAAAGAAAAGTTTCATTAGTTTTCTCTGGCAGAAGGAAAGCAGTAACTAGATGAAGAAGACATGAGGGAGGAGGAGGAGGAGGAGGAGGAGGAGGAGGAGGAGGAGAAGGAGAAGGAGGGGGAAGGATAGCAAGCCTTTAGAATTGTACAGTTTGGACAAAAAGCAACAAAAATCCCTATACTTTGGAAACGAAACGAAAGGAAAGGAGAGTCACATGAAATGTTTGCTTGGGCGACGAAATGTCTTGAGAATGTGACCCAGATCGCTGTGTTCTCTCTTCATGGCGCCGCACGTACTGAACGGCGCCGAGGAGACGGAGAAAAACATTAACTTGGGGAAGCTATGCATGGCCGCGGCGCACCACTCCGTCTCTTCGGCGCCGCTCAGTGCGTGCGTCGCCATAGAGAGAGAACACATCGGTCTGGGTTACATTCTTAAAACATTCCGTCGCCCAAGCAAACATTTGATAAGGCTTTCGTTGGAGTCTTGGGTCTTTCCGTGAGTACTTTTATGAGTCTGGTGGCAGGTTGCCTCTTTTTCTGTACCTGAAGGTGAATAACACTCATTAGAACCCGATTAATCTCTTACTGGGCCTTTGGAAACAGTTGATGTGAGAGGCGGGAGCGTCTGAGACAGCCGACCTCAGACACCACAGCGCATAAAACTTGTCCTTCAGAATACATCCTTTTACGCAAGCCGTTTCGTGCATAAAACTTGTCCATCAGAATACATCCTTTTACGCAAGCCGTTTCGTGCAACGCCCCACGCCATGCAGAAATTAGGCCCTGGCAATGGAGTCCTTCGCTCTTCCTTGCCACAGCCTTACATCGTACTTCCGTCAAGAGCATGTGAGGCAAATTATTATTATTATTATTTTTTTATTGAAATCACCTCGAGCCACAGCACGTCACCAGACACTGTTTATAAGACAGATGGAGGCGCAGGGAAGGCACAAACTTCTCCAACGATCGTCCCTGCAGTGTTCTTGTGCTGGTGAGTTGTGTGTGTTTGTGCGTGTGTGTGTGTGTGTGTGTGTGTGTGTGTGTGTGTGTGTGTGTGTGTGTGTGTGTGTGTGTGTGTGTGTGTGTGTGTGTGTGTGTGTGTGTGTGTGTGTGTAGGTTTTTCTGTTTGTCTAATGGACCGTATTGGCTATCCAGGCAGCGCCACATGTGGCCACTCAACTCTAAGCTGTATTTTCCATAGAGTTCAAGTTATAGACTAGAATGTGTCTGAGGCTGTCTCAAGGATACACGGTCATGATGCCGCCGTCGCCCCAAGCCGATAATTGCACACACTTCACTCCTACCTGATTTCAGTTTTTCTCCATGTCAAATAGTAGAGTCAGGAAATCGGGTAGGAGTAAAGTGTATGCAGTCGTTCGCTTGGAGCGGTGGCGGCACCAAGGCCTTGTATCGTGGAGGCAGCCTCAGACGCACTCTAGTATATAACTTGAGTTCTATGGAAAGTACTGCTTTGACAGTTCACTGAGTGGCCACGTGTGGCGCTGCCTGTATAGCCAATACGGTCCATTATATGTCTGCCTGTCTGTATGTCCGTGTGTATCTGTCTGCCTACCTTTGTCTTTTGGTCTGTCTGTCTGTCATTATAAAAGTCCAAAACTACTTTCATGGATGCATATTTTGTATAGCCTCGTTTTCAGCAAATGTTTCCCTCTTAAAAAAAAAAAAAGGGAAAGCTAAAACGTTCTCTTCATCGTTCTCTTCCCGCAGAGTCACCGTGTCGATCATGAAGGGCTTGTGTCTCCTGCTGGCGGCGGTGGTGGTGGCGGTGGCGGAGGTGGAGGGATCTCCGCGCAGGGTCAAGCGGCAGGATGATGATGGCATGATGGACGAGGATGACATGAGCGGAGGAGATGACAGCACCAGAATGCACAACAATGACAGCGGAAAGCAGGGAAGTGGTAATGTGGACCTGGGTCTGGATGTGGGAGTTATGCTAGGCTTGGGTGGCAAAGGCGGGCTTTTCAGTGGTTAGACGGACAGCAAGTACCGCTACTTTTCACCAGAGGCTTAGTTCACCTTGGAAATCTAACCCAGCGTAACAAAACCCAGCCTCACCAAACTCGCTCCAACCCAACTCAACCAAATTCTAACCCGACCCATCTTGTCCGAATTCCATCCAACCCAACCTAACGGAATGCAAACTCAAACAAATTCAAACTAACCCGACCCAATCTAACGAAACCCATCTTGGCCTAACTCAATCCAACCTAACGCAATACAAACCGAATCAAATTTAAAGAATCCGAGCCCAGCCTCGCCTGACCCAACCTCCTGAAACCCTCCCTGCAGAACTGAGTCTTGGAAGCCCAACCATACCGACCAGACACGAACAATCACACTGGATCACTGTTTGAGTCCCCTAACGTTATCCCACACCTGCTACACCTGCTCTGCTCATCTCCTCTCCTATTGGCTAGCTGCACCGTGACGTCACAATTCCCTGTACCAAAAATAAAGAATGCACCAATCAGATCCTTCGATGTTTGCTTGATGTCCGACCCATGTTGGTAGAGATTGTTTAGTGTGTGATGCGTCTGTTGTGATTGTTTGGCTTTTGGTTACTTTAATGTTTGTTTTATATCCAACCCACATGAATAGATCGTTTGGTGTGTGAGTGCGAGTCTGTTTTGGTTGTTTGGCTTTTGTTTACACCGTCTGCGTGTCTCTGTCTTTTTTACCTTCGAACATTGTCTGCACTTTTTTTACAGCAATGGAGGTAACTCAAGGGTATAAAAAAATAAAAACAAACAAGTGTTAATAGTACACAAACTGTGCTAGATCGGCGTCGCATGACCCTCCAACCCCCCCCCAACAATTTATATTATGCAACTAGGGGTTTAAAATGGAAAATGCTGAAAAGTAAAGATGGCGCCACTATAAACACTTGCCTGCGCCACAACGGGCTGGGGCCGACCATCAGGCCGTACTGTGAAGGCCTACCGGCGTCACAGGTCAAGACGAAAAAAAAAAAAAAAAAAAAAAAAGCTGACTTTGTTTATAATGCCATGTTGTAGGGTTCATCAGGGCTAACAAATATTACCATACAATGTCATGTCTACAATTCATGGGTAAGCCGGAAAACAACTTGAAGAGAACAACAACAACACCAAGATGGACAATCTGTTGATCGGCGTCTGGGACGCCGATAAAAAGTTCACTATACGCTGCTCCAACGAAAGAAAAAAAGAACTAGACGCCAGAAGAGAGATCCATTTGGGCCAGCAAACTACAGCACAAAGGTCAAGTGCACTGGAAGGGAAGGTCCACAGATTCCGGAAAAAGGCATAGTTCCGTGATGTTACACCCTTGCTTCGCGTTCAAGAATATCTCAGCAGTCTACCTCTCCGGAACGACCCTCAAGGCATCGCCCTGGTCGGTATTCTCAGTCGCTGCCGCCTCTCACATCAACTACTTCCAAAGGCCGAAAAGGAGATCAATCGAGTTCTAATGAGTATTTTTTAGGTTCATGGCACAGAAAAAGGGTCGAACTACCAGAAGGGTCATAAAACTATCGGCAAAGGCTCGAGATACAAAATTGCGGCGGAATGTAAGAGGTAGCAAACTGACTTGGATCGCTTGAGAACTTGAAGTTAGAAGATAAAACCGATTCATACGTTACTTGTGGTTCTGAAACGTGTCGTGCTCATAACGACTATTTCCCAAGGCCCCACAGAAGTTTAACCGAGTTTTCTTGGGTGTTTTTCCCTGATCACGGCGCAGAAGTCGGGTAAAACTATAACTAGAATCACAAAACATACAGGAACGGAGAGAAAGTAACGCTAGAGAGGGGGGAGGGAGGGGTAGTCAAGGTGAGGGTTAAGCTGGCCCACTTGTCTGTCTTCTGCATGCAAAGGATGTAATGAAGGACGCTTCCCCATACATACCTGACTTTTGCCGTACCTTAAATCCTGCCTCTCTGCCTCTCTCTTCCCCTCAGCGGACTTAACGTGTCTTGTAACTTTCGGTGAAAGAAACAGAAAGGGCTAATACTGGATGATCAACAGATGCTGTAGCATTTGCGACACAAATTCTATAAAATAAATACCCTAAAATGGTCTAAACAACTTATTAGTAAAGATCAAAACATCGAAAATTGATGTGGCCCTGAGTTGGAAATTTATAAGGGCATTCTGCCTTTTTATCAGACGTGTTGCACGCCTCAGCAGTCCGTGGCACTGGTCTGTTCAGCAGTATGAGTATGCGTAGGGTCCCGGATCTTGAAGGCCCAATTCCCTGACCACTCTGTTATTACTCCCTCCTTGCTTCTCTCCTTCCCTCCCTGCCTCCCTTTCCCCCTCGTCACGTCCGGTATGTCGATGCGTTACTAGCGGCGATAAGATTTCGTCTTCACGGTGGTCATTAGACACGAAGCCGAAGGGACACCAAGGATCCCGGCAAGCCGCGCGTAACCAAGAGGGGTGATATAAGATCCTCCGACACCTCAGGGGAGACAAACACTCCAACGTTGCGGTACTTTCTACACATACACGTCTTGGTGAGTGTGTGTGTGTGTGTGTGTGTGTGTGTGTGTGTATACACACCAGTTCCCAATTAGCTAAGTGTGTGAGTCTGTATCTCTCCTGCACTCCCAGCCTCTCGTGGATGCATTCTGCTGTCCTGTCAGAAGTGCTGCACGCCTCAACAGTCCGTGGCACTGGTCTCTGTTCAGCAGTATGAGGTTGTGTAGCGTCCCGGATCTTGTAGGCCCATTTCCCTGACCAGTCTGTAGTTATTACTCGCTCTTTGCTTCTCTCCTTCCCTCCCTGCCTCCACTTTCCCTTCGTCACGTCCGGTGTGTTGGTGCGTTACTAGCGGCGATTAGTCACGGTGGTCATTAGACAGGAAGCCGAAGTGACACCAAGGCAGCCCGGTAAGCCGCGCGTCACAAAGAGTAGTATATAAGACCCCCCGACACCTCAGTGGAGACACATTACGGCATTGGGTTCTTTCTACACGTCTTGGTGTGTATATGTGTGTGTGTGTGTGTGTGTGTGTGTGTGTGTGTGTGTGTGTGTGCGAGTGTGTGTGTGTGTGTGTGTGTGTGTGTGTGTGTGTGTGTGTGTGTGTGTGTGTGTGTGTGTGTGTGTGTGTGTGTGTGTGTGTGTGTGTGTGTCCCCCTAAAGTTGCTTTACATCAATACTTTCCCCTTTCGTTATAAAAATATATATATATATATATATATATATATATATATATATATATATATATATATATATATATATATATATATATATATATATATATATATATATATATATATATATATATATATATATATATATATATATATATATATATATATATATATTTCTTGTGACTAAATTTCGCCTTCCCCTTCCTCTACTGCCTAAAGACCCTTCAGTGTGCCACCCAGCGAGGCGCTGCAATAAGTAGGTGTGGCCCTCTCCACGTGGCCCCAGGAAGGGCCACACAAACAGCCTACAGGCCATAGTCGTACACGTCTCGGCATCCCATTGCGACTATTTCCCATGTAATGGCCCCGGAGATTAACCGGCTTTACTTTTTTTCTGACCATGGTGCCTAAGTCGGGTAAAACTATCACCAGCACCAGAAACAGTCTTTTGAAATCTGAGCAATCTCAACGAGAGGCTTATCAAATAGGCGAACTTGAGATGCCGAAACGTTTAGGAGAACAGGCCTAGTCAGCCTAGTGTTCGAAGGCTTCGGCCTAGTACGCTCCAGCCCTCCCTGCAGGACCTTCCCGGTGAAACATGACACACGGAGCGATGCATAACACTCCCCTCCTCCCTTTACCCACGCAAAGTGTCAGGCCAGAATGAGGGGCGTGTGTCTCCTGCTGGCGTTGGTGGTGGCGGCGGTGGTGGTGGAGGCGCAGGAACAAGACCCAGATGATTACAATGGAGAACCAGGTGATGAACAAGACCCAGATGATTACAATGGAGAACCAGGTGATGAACAAGACCCAGATTATTACAGTGGAGAACCAAGTGATGAAGATGAGAGCGACAGTGATAGCGAGAGCAACGAAAGTGGTACCGAGCGTGGTGGCCCCCCTCCTGACAGTCCGCCTTTTGGTCGCGCTAATGACAGGGCCCGCGCCAGGGCTGGAAAGTAAGACGAAGGTAAGCTGAGTGTCTGGTATGTGCTCCTTACAGCCTGCCTACCCACCTGTCCGCCTGCTTACCTTCGTCCCTCCTTCCCTCACTACACATCTTTCTGCTTGCCTTCGTATATGTCTGTTTCCCTTCCTCCCTGCCTACCTACCTGTGTGTCTGTCTGACTACCCATCTGCTTGCTTGCCTACCTATGTGTTTCCCTCCCTCCCTGTCTTCCCTACCTATCTTTCTCCTTGCCAACCTGCCATCCTCTCTCCTCCTCCCTGTCAGCTTCCCTACCTAGCTCCCTGCCCTCCTCCCTGATTCCTCCATTTTTCCCTCACTGTTTGCTTATGTTCATCTTCCTCTCCCTACCTTCCTCCCTCTCGCCTTCCTTCCCTCCCTCGACACGATTAGAGCCACACTGATGATGGTCTTGCATTGTAGTAGCAGTAGTAGTAGTAGTAATAGTAGTAGTAGTAGTAGTAGTAGTAGTAGTAGTAGTAGTAGTAGTAGTAATAGTAGTTGTTGTAGTAGTAATAGCAGTAGTTGTTGTAGTAGTAATAGCAGTAGTAGTAATAGTAGTTGTAGTAGCAGTAGTAGTAGTAGTAGTAGTAGTAGTGGTAGTAGCATTTATCATTTATCATCATTCTAATTGTTACAGATCCAGACTTCCAGACAACTAACTCTTCATGAGGCAAGACAGCGCCACACCCTGATCCCTTCTCCCATTGGCTCGCTGCACCCACGTGACGTCACACCTTCCTGTTGCACCAATAAAGAGTCCACCAATCAGCCTCGAGTGTTTCCCAAATACCCCAAACGGCCCTGTTGACGCTCCCTACGAATCTTCTTTGTTTCTTTGTTTGTTTGTTGGTTTTGCGGCATAGGAAACAGCTCAAAGGCAAAGACAAAAAACAACAACAAAAAAGAGCAGTAATGGGACAAAGGAAGAAGGAAGAGGAAGGTTAAAAAGAGGACAGAGTAATGATAATAAGAAAAGGAAGAGGAGGGGGAGGAGGAGGAGGAGGAACAAAGAGACAGCACAATGAGTAGATACAAAACGCTGCTCCTGTAAACAGAGAAGAAGAAGAAGAGAACAAAAAGAGAGGCAAGTTTTGGATGGCGAGGTGTCTTGCTAACTGCATGCCTCCCCCCCTCCCGCGGCCCCGCTGCACACGACTTTCTACTCATGCTCATCCCTATACTGTCCAAACCCCTTATGCAAGGGTCAACCAGCATCTTCACTCTTTCATCCCTCACGCTGATAAACTCTGGAACAATTTTCCTTCATCTGTATTTCCTCCTGCCTACGACTTGAACTCTTTCAAGAGGAGGGTACCAGGACACCTCTCCTCCCGAAATTGACCTCTCTTTTTGGCCACTCCTTTGACCTCTATTCTGGAGCAGTAAGAAGCGGACTTTTTTTTATATTTTTCTTTACGCCCTTGAACGGTCTCCTTTGCTGTAAAAAAAAAAAACAAAAAAAAAAACTCCTCTTATCTCTTCTCCATCTCCTTTCCTCTTCACCTCCTCCTTCCGTACTGGCAGGGAAGACGGGAATACAGAGGGAGAGGCAATGGAGAAGGGAGAAGAGAGAGGAAAATAGGGTGCTGTAAGGAAGAGAGGAACGAAGGGAGGAAATGAGTGACTGAGGAAAGGGGGAGAAAGAGGGAGAAGAGGGTGACATAAAAATGAGGGAAGGCATAGGACGAGTACAAGAAAAGATGAAGAACTAGAAGAAGAACAAGAACAAAAACTAGAAGAACAGTAAGGCAATTTTAAACATCTTTCTACTTTTCTTCCTTAGTGTTAGTTAGTTCAGTGTATGACCACGTCGTTTGGTCAGCCTCTTTCAATACTCCAGAGGTCAAAGTTATGTTTCTCTATTAAAGGTAAAGTTGGGAAGAACACACACACACACACACACACACACACACACACACACACACACACACACAATCTACCTACCTATCTATTACACACCTATCTACCTTGCCCCTCTTCTTCGTTTATTTGCATCTACCTCACGTTCTTCACCTTTTTGTATTGTCTGCATCGCTTTCCTTGACTCGACTCTTATTCATGCACTGTTTATCTATCTCTTGTTCATCTCATTCGTCTCCTCTATGTTTGTGTTTGTGTCTGCTTGTTTCTCTTCTTCACCTCGTATTTGTGTATCTTTTGAGTTAGTTTTTAAAGTCTTTCGCGGCCCTAAAATTATCCGTCCATGGGAAGGGAAAGAGAGAATCAAGGTAAAGGTCATGGGAAAAGTAAGAAATCAAACAAAAAGGTAAATTGCTCCTCTGCCGAGTTCTGGGAATCGTAATAAAACAAATAAAATAAATTAATAAATAAACAAAAGAAGAAATAAACAAAGAAAAAACATACAGATAGGTAGGTTGGTGGGTTCTCCTCGCTTACAAACACACACGCACACACGCACACGCACACACACAGACTGCATTTGTTCTCATAATTTGGTCACCGGCGACCTTCAGAAGCTTGACTGCAAAGGATAATGTGTGTGTGTGTGTGTGTGTGTGAGTGTGTGTGTGTGTGTGTGTGTGTGTGTGTGTGTGTGTGTGTGTGTGTGTGTGTGTGTGTGTGTGTGTGTGTGTGTGTGTGTGTGTGTGGGTGGTGGGTGGGCGTGGGTTTGGGTGTGTATTGCTTTCATTCATACATTCTCACAGTCATCATTAGAAAAAAAAGAAAAGAAATACGATGGAACCAAAAATAATAAATCAAAATAAAAGATAAAAAAAAACCTCCGAATCAAAAAGTGAAAAAAAAAAAAAAAAAAAAAAAATCGGTGCAGTTTGGAAACCTTAAATTTTCCGGCAGACTTGATGACTATGTAGCCTGGAGGGGGGGAGGGAGAGGAGGGGGGGAGGAAGGGGGGGGGAGGAGGAGGAGGAGGAGGAGGAGGGGAAGGGAAGGGAAGAAGAGTACAATGGGAGTGATGAAGGGAGGGAAGTGGGGCATGGAGGGAAGGAAGGACAGAGGAAGAAGAAAGAAGGGAGGGAGGGAAGGAAGGAAAGAAGGAAACAAGAGGAAGAAACAAGAGGAAGGTTTAAAGGGGAACAGTAGTGAAGAACAATAAGAAGAGGAAAAAGAGGAGGAAGAAGAAAAGTATGGGGAAAGAGAGGAAGAATAAAGAGGAAGGTTAAAAAGAGTACATGCAGGAAAGAATAATGATAATAAGAGGAGGAAGAGGAAGAACAGCAAAAAGGTAGCGTGGAGAAGATACATGAGCAGAGAAGGAGGAGGAAGAGGAGGAGGAAGGTTACTAAAGGGTACAACGCATTGAGTACATACAAAAAGAGATAATTGGATGGAGGAAATTGAAGGAAGAAAATTACCAGGGAGGGAGGGAGGGAGGGAAGGAAGGAGGGAGGGAGGAGAATGAATTATCAGTAGTATATAAGGGACAACGCACTACCAGATCCCATCACTTATACTTTCTTCGTCTGCCTGTTAAGTCTTCCTCCACTGCAGCGCCCTCTACGGAACACGGTAAGTTAGTTCAGTGTATGCAGCGCCCTCTACGGAACACGGTAAGTTAAAGTCCGGCAAATCTTAAGTGGCGGCTCTGACGTAGACAGCCCGCCAGACACTGGTGCTATGTCTCCAACTGACCTCGCGTACCGTGCCTCTCTCTCTCTCTCTCTCTCTCTCTCTCTCTCTCTCTCTCTCTCCCCGTGTCTCTCTCTTTCTCTCTCACTCGAGTATAAAAACAAATATGTTTTTTTTATGATTGATTCTCTATCTGTGAGTGAATACAAAGAAATTTCTACAACACTTGGCAGCGTTGCCACCGCGTCGTTGTCAGCTCAAGTCAACCCAACACACCGCAGTTGCCAGTTGCTCTGCCTGCTGTAATTATCGCATTTCTGCCATTTTTTGGTGTGTGTCTGCCGTCTGCCATACAATGTCAGCCGTATGGCATAATTATGATAAAATATGGAGACTGTACCTGTACATGGAATGCCAGGGCCGTCAAGCAAATTCTGATGTGAGTCATCCAGGTGAATGGTGAGGTTCCGCTGGGGATGGCCAGGGAGTGGGGAAGGAGTGGTGGCTAAGAACATTAAAATATTATACTTTGACCTTATTTCCACACCACCCCAAGAGGTAAAGAGTCTTGATGCGGTTTTTTTAAAGAGGATTATTATTATTATTATTTTGCATTGTCGTGCACCATACTCCCCGAATGAGCACCCCCCACTTTTCTCGCGTGCACACACACACACACACACACACACACACACACACACACACACACAGAGAGAGAGAGAGAGAGAGAGAGAGAGAGAGAGAGAGAGAGAGAGAGAGAGAGAGAGAGAGAGAAGGGTGTGAGAGGCATGGTGTGCTAGGTCAGTTGGAGACGTGGCAACAGGGTCTAGCGGGCTGTCTACGTCAGAGCCGCCACTTAAAATTTGCCGGATAGTTCAGTGAATGCAGCGCCCTCTACGGAACACGATAAGTTAGTTCAGTGTATGCAGCGCCCTCTACGGAACATGATAAGTAAGTTCAGTGCATGTCCACGTCGTTTGGTCAGCCTCTTCCAATACTCCAGAGGTCAAAGTTATGTTTCTCTATTAAAGGTAAAGTTGGGAAGAACACTAAGAGAGAACAGAGGAAAGTAAATGTTTAAAATCTTCTGCATCTTTCATCATCTTCGTCTTTGTCTTCTTTTCTTCTTCTTTTGTCAAAGTGTGGCGGGGTTTTCTGTTCCTCATATAAATTGGTATTCCCATTTACAGTATCATTTTCCAGGTGCAATATTGTCTATCTCTTTAGCATAATGTTTACCTTTTCTCTCCCGCAATAGATAACACTGATGTTCCGTGTCTTGATTTAAACCGCTCCTTCGTCTCTATTTCACCTTCCTACGACTTGAACGCTTTCCAAAGAGGCGTATCAACACACCTTTTCAAATGATTCCGAAAAGTCTATTGGAACCATATATTGGAATCACGGAAAAATCTATTGGGTCTATTGATTTAAATTATTCCTTCGTCTTTATTTCCACCTTCCTATGACTTGAACACTTTCCACAGGGGCGTATCAAGACACCTTTCCAAACGATTCCGAAAAGTCTACTGGAACCATATATTGGAACCACGGAAAAATCTATTGGGTCTATTGATTTAAACCATTCCTTCGTCTGTATTTCCACCTTCCTATGACTTGGAACACTTTCCACAGGGGCGTATCGAGACACCCTTCCAAACGCTTCTGAAGACTATTTTGGAGTTCTCTGTCACTTTTCAAGTAGTTTTGCGGGCTTTTCCATTTTACCCTTGACTGCTTCCTCTTTTACTCACAATATGAGCAGGTAAACTCTCTTGAACAGCAATGCAGGGAGGAAAGGTACCTTAAAACCTTTCCCTTAACCCCTCGTCACCTCCTTCCTTACAGATGCAAGCGTTCCTGGTGGTTATGGCGGCGGTGTCAGCGGTGGTGGTGGTGGTGGGCATGCCAAGCAGCCACAAGAAACACGAGGGTGGCATGGCCGGGGACTCCATGAAGGACACGTGGGGCATGGTGATGGGCGAGAACTGCACCATGGAGTCGTGGGGCATGGATGATGGAACCATGGAGGAGGGTATGGGACACATGGAAGGGGGGTCCATGAAAGGAAAGGGGAACTGTTCCATGCCCTCCCTCCCCATGGTGTTCCAGAAGATACACGGTGAGTAACACACACACACACACACACACACAAACACACACACTATCTACCTACCTATCTATTACACACACACCTGCCTAGCTTCCTTCTATCTAGCTCTAACCTGTCACTTTACCTGTTTAGTATACCAGTCACCTGTCTACCTATCCCTCTATCTCTCTACCTGTGCTTCCACCTGTTCGCCATACCAATTACCTGCCCGTCTACCATCCACCCCTACCTTCCTGTCTGACCATCTAACGTCTGTCTACAGTTGTACCTTTGTGTGTGTTAGTCTGTCTTCAATTCATTATGCATACCTTATACCCTTCTTATACGTAACATTATACCCATTCTCTACCTCTCTGTCTGACCATCTACCTATCAACCTTTCTGTCTACCTCTCTACCTTTCTGTGTATCTATCTGTCATTATACATTCATTATACCTGCTCTCTACCTGTGTGACCCTCTACCTGTCTACCTGCCCCAGTGATGCACCTGTGTAAGGGCAAGCCGGAGGAGGGGAACTGCACCGCTCGGGCCAAACACTGCATGAACTGGCTGGACCTGGGCATGGACAACGGACAGGACTTCCATCCCAGGGGTACGTGGTGGTGAGGGGGGGAGGGGTTGTAGTGGTGGTGGTGGTGGTGGTGTGGTTGGAATAGTGATGTATTGGTGGTGATCCGATGGTAGAGGTCGTAGTGGTAATTTATGGTGGTGGTGAGGCGAGGAATGCTGTGAGAAGTGGTGATGGGGTGATGATGGTGGTGAGGGGAGGCTGAGTGGAAATCGTGATGATATTGTGATAGAGTGGTGATGATGATGGCAGGAGTAGTGGCGATGAGGTAACTGGAGTAGTGGTGATGATGATGGCAGGAGTAGTGGCGATGGGGTAACTGGAGTAGTGGTGATGATGATGGCAGGAGTAGTGGCGATGGGGTAACTGGAGTAGTGGTGATGATGATGGCAGGAGTAGTGGCGATGGGGTAACTGGAGTAGTGGTGATGATGATGGCAGGAGTAGTGGCGGTGGGGTAACTGGAGTAGTGGTGATGATGATGGCAGGAGTAGTGGCGGTGGGGTAACTGGAGTAGTGGTGATAGGGTGATGGGTTCGTTGGTTGTTCTGCAGTAGTTGTTCTTTATCGTGCCCCTGCAAATCTCCCTCCTATCCCCCCCCACCCCCAAACAGCTGACGTGTGTGAGGAAGGGGACGCCAACTGCACCAAGATGTACCAGAAGTGCCTCGCCCTCCTCACCCCGGCGGAAGGCACCCCGGAAGTGTCCCCTGGTAAGCATGTGTGCCTCTTTGTGCCTCAGAGTGCCATAGTTCATCCTCTGAGTGTCATGTCCACCTCTTGTGATAATAGTGCCTCGTCTTGCTCAAATAAACTAAAGAACGATAAATGAAAAAAAAAAAAACTGTCTCTTAGGGCCTCAGAGTGCCACAGTCCCCCCTTTAGAGTGTCATGTCGGGTGACTCCCTCCCCTCCTCGCCCCCCCACAGTGAGTGTGATCTGCTCAGTCCAGGACCACGCAGACTGCCTGACGCGCATGCCAGACTGCGTGGCCAAGCTGTACCCCGGACGCGCCGCCCCCGTCATGCCCCCCAAAGGTGCGCCGAGACTCACTTGACCTACACCTGTCCATCATACCAGTTACCTGCCTGTCTACCTGTCTAACCATTTACCTTTCTACCTGTGCAACACCTTCGTACACTTAACTGACCCCGAAGCCCCCCCACCCCCCACCGCCCCCATACTATACTGTACCTATACTGTACTAATTACCTGCTCATCTACCTGTCTAACCTTTTACCTTTCTACCTGTACATGAAGCCACCGTACACTAAACTGACCCGAAAGCCCCTCCCTCCGCACTCGGCTCATAAAGCTACACATGGAAGTACCCACAACAACATCTACGAAAGGCTTGTCAAACTATCTCTTCCCTCCCTCCCCGGGCACACAGGGTCAGTGGTGTGTGAGGGGCACGAGGACATGGAGCAGTGCCAGCAGATGGTGAGCGAGTGTCGGGAGATGATGATGGGCTTCGTCAGGATGCTCAGCACGATGGGACCGGAGGAGATGATGTCCATGCTGCCCGACGGGATGGGACACGATATGGCCTACCCCGAGCCAGAGCCAGAGGCGGAACCCATGGGCGAAGGGATGCCCATGCCACCAGCCTGCAGGGACTTCATGATGGAGTGTACGACCATGATGCGTCCTGGGCCGGCTGGACACCCCTCAGGTAACACAGGTGACCCAACGGTGCCAGATTGTCGTACTCAGCCACTTATATTTCCCGACTTCCTACCCAAAAACTGTCTTCTGGGCTCCAATAACGAAACTCATTTATAGTTACCGTTAAAAGAGTTAGATCCTGATGTTTCTTGGCAAGTGTTAGGCGTCAGAAACCGGTAAATACTATGCTGAGTACGATAATCTGGGAACGGTGCACAGGTGACCCAACGTTGCCAGATTGTCGTACTCAGCCTCCTGTTTGCCGATTTCCGACCCCAAAACTGGCTCCTCGACCACAATAACTACCTTCATGTATAGTTATCGTTAAAATGGTTAATTATTGGTGTTTTTGGCAATAGCTACGGCTCAGAATCCGGTAAATACGAGGCTCTGAGTACGATAATCTGGCAACGGTGCGTGACAGGTCCATATTCTTAAACGTATCGGGTCCCAGTGATTTTTCCGTTGAAGCTGCAGTGGTCGTGTAAATCTCTGTAGGGTCACAAAACAGCCCATGAAAATCCCAGAAACTTATCAGATAGGCGAACTGAGGTGCCAATGCGTAGGGCTTCAGCTTCCACAGGTATAGGTACGCCGTTCACGCTAGCATCGGTAATAAGCCCCACCCACTCAGCCCAGCGACAGCCAATGAGATTTAACCTTTTCTTGTATTCACCAGTCACTTGCAGCCTGAGTTAGAAATGGGCGTGGCTTGCTTGTGGACTAGGTAATGAAAACACTCTATATCTATTTACATATCTCCTCTCTTTATATATCTGTATATATATTTATAACTTTATCTCTACCTATCTATCCATTTATCCTCCCTCTATCTCTCTATCTATACTTTTCTCTATCTCTCTACCTATCCATTCATTTCTCCTCTCGCTATCTAATAATTTCTCTATATACATATTTTTCTATCACTATCTCCATCTCTCTCTGTCTCTATCTATCTATGCCTATCTAACTCTATCTACCTATCATTATCTCTATATACCTACCTCCATGTACCTCTCTCTCTCTCTCTCTCTCTCTCTCTCACACACACACACACACACACACACACACACACACACACACACACACACACACACTCCGGTAGCTCAATCGGTAGAGCGCTGCGCTGCAAGGCTTCACGGCCAAACAGGCGGCGGTTCGAGCCCCGCTCAGGCCGGATTCCTTCCGTTGACTAGGAGTGGTTACTGTCCCCCCCTTGAGCAAGGAAGATGGGGTGTGTGGTGTGTGAGGTCCTGGCAGTACCCAGAGATCGACGATAATGAGCACTTGCTTACGTCGGGAGGGTACTTGCTGGCGAAAGCGAGTCCAACTCGTGATCAGGCCGTGGTGAGTTACACACACACACACACACACACACACACACACACACACACACACACACACACACAGGAGGGATTTACAGCGAGCTTGGCGGTACATGAAACCACACAGAGCATAAAAAAGTCCAGGGATTCATGCAGCCAGGTATGCAGGGCTTGAGTTTTCCGTACACGCCTCGTTACTTGTGCGCTGTACCGTGGCCGTGTGTTGCAGAGGCGGAGGCGTGTCACGGCATGAAGGGCGACGCCTGCTCCAAGAAGTACACCGACTGTCACGCCTTTATGACCGACGCTAAGAATACCCCCCCACCTGACATGCCGGACTCAGGTAAGTGTCTGACCTGACCTAACCTTACCTAACCTGACCTCACTTTCACTCATTTATTCTTCATCATTCCCTTTTTCTTTACCTCACCTCACCTGACCACTTTCATGCCTTATCATCGTCATCTTCATCTTCAGACATTACAAGCTTACTGGACCTCACCTTAACTAACCTGACCTCACTTTCATTCAGTACTAGTCACCTTCATCTTTACCCATTACTCGCTAACTGGACCACATCGTACCTAACCTGACCTCACTTTCATTACTAGTCACCTTCATCTTCAGCCACTACTAGCTTACTGGACCTCACCTTAACTAACCTGACCTCACTTCATTACTAGTCACCTTCATCTTCAGCCATTACTAGCTTACTGGACCTCACCTTAACTAACCTGACCTCACTTCATTACTAGTCATCTTCATCTTCAGCCACTACTAGCTCACTGGGTCTCACCTTAACTAACCTGACCTCATTTTCATTCATTACTGGTCACCTTCATCTTCAGTCATGGCTCGTTTACTTCTTTCTCGTCCACCTCGCCTCACCTCACTTTCACTCGGCTTTCCTAACGTCCTTTGTGTCTCTGTCTAAAGCATGCCATTACTTTTCTACCTCACCTCACCTCACCTCACCTCACCTCACCTCACCTCACCTCACCTCACCTCACGCAACTCAAATCATTCACACCCGTATATTTTAGTCCCCCCTTCTACCCCCTCCATTCATCCTCCATTTCCCTCTCCCTATCCTTTCCTCCGTCTTATCTTTTCTTCCTCACTGTACATAATCCCTTTCTACCTATCAATTCCTTAAACCTTTTTTTCACTCTATTTGTATTCAATTTTCTTCAACTCACTTCCTTCGCTCTTTTTTTTTTCCTTCTCTGTTTTTGATGCTCTCTTCTTTATCCTCTGTCCTCCTCCTCCGTTCCCTCCCCTTTATCGTTCACTACCCCCCCTTCCTTCTCTGTGTTGAAATCCCTCCTGGCTCCTACCTCCAAGCCTCCCTCCTTATCATTCACTCCCCTTTCCGCTCCGTCCTCCCCACCATTCATTTCTCCCTCCCCGCTCCTCTCACTCTCCCTCATTTCCTTCCTCCCCGCCCCTTCCCTCCCACCCCGCCACGAACTTCCTCCCTTCCTCCTTCCTCCTCCCTCGGTATTATGTAATGTTTCCTCCCCCCCCACACACACACACATACACACATTCTCACGTCATGCCTCAGACCTTCAAACACCCTAGTTCCTGTGTGTGTGTGTGTGTGTGTGTGTGTGTGTGTGTGTGTGTGTGTGTGTTATGTAACTAGAGTGTACATGCATCTATTGTCTCGTGCATTTTAATGTTTCCCCATTTATTTTATGGTCCGGATTTCCTTTCTTTTTGTTGTTGTCTTTTTTCTTCCTGTCCCTTTTCTTTTTTCTATTTTATTCCTTCCTCTCTTGTTTACGTGTATTCTGCTCGGCCTACGTTTCCTCTCTCCTTTCCTGGTTCCTGTTTCGTGTCCGTGTAATGTCTGAAGGTTTAGTTTCACCTTTTACTTATTTTATTTTCTCCTTGCTATCATACATCACCGGCGGCTACTTTCCACTTACATCCTATCTCTACCTTCCCCTTACACTCCGCTGTACTTCTCCCTCTCTTCCTCCTCCCTTTCCTCCCTTATTCCCTACTTCTATTTCTTCTCCACGCATCGCTAATGTCCGTTTTTTCCTTCCACTATTTCTCTCCCTTTCTTTCCTCCACACTCTGCGATAACACACTAACTCCTCCGTCCCTTCCTCACTTATTCCCTTCTCATATCATTTTTTCTCTCCCTTTCTTTCTCCACATTGCACTAACACTAACCAACTCTCCTCACTCGTCAGCCCTCCTATCTTTTCTCCTCGTGTCCTTCATCCCCGTTTTCCTCCACAAGGTCGCTCTTTCTCTCCCTTCCTTTTCTCCACACGGTACTGACACTCCCTTTCTCTCTCCCTCTCCTTCGCCAGCCGAGGAGCTCTGTGACCACATGGCTGAGGGCACCAAGGAGTCCTGTGTCCCCGCGGCAACGATGTGCCACGAGAAGCTGAAGCCCCCGAAGACGCTCATCCAGACCAGCATGAACCGATGCCTCACACGCTCCTCACGTGGGTATCCTCGAGGGGGCTGACTGGACTATCTTGCATGATTTTCCCCTTTCTTTACAGCAAGGGAGGCAGCTCAGGGGCGAAAAACTAGAGCAGGAACTGAAAGGCCCGCTAGACGATGCTCCAACATAATAAAACAGAACGAAAACCCGGAGGAGAGGTCAATTTCGGGTGTGCCGGGGTCCTGACACTTTCCTCTTGTTGTTGTTGTTATTGTTGTTGTTGTTGCTTGAAGGACTGACTTAACTCCATCATGTTTCCTTTTTCTTTGCTGTTGTTGGTTTAAGAGACTAACCGAACCCTCTCGCTTTTTTTTTTTTCTTTCTTTGTTGTTGTTCGTTTAGTTTGGGATGGAATTTAAAGATGTCATTATTAATCACTCTGTTTTTTTTCTGCTTTGAGAGGTTTGGTTTGGGAATGTTTTTAAAGAGCTGCCATTTCATTGTGCTTAAATCTCTCTCTCTCTCTCTCTCTCTCTCTCTCTCTCTCTCTCTCTCTCTCTCTCTCTGTTGCTTTACGTGGTTTAGTATGGTACCATCAGGATATGTTACGGTCCCTCACTTCATTTCTTTTTAATGCTAGATGTTATTTTTTCCCTTTCTTCGTATATATTCTGGTTATTTAAGTCTTTTTTTCCTTTAAACTCTAAACAGACTATTGTCTTGGGGATTTAATTTGAGTCAGCGGCTATTTTTGTTTCAGCCGCCTATTTTTTCTTTCATTCTCTCTGTGCATAATATCTTTTTCGGCCATCATCCTTAATTTCAACATTTTACGATATTTTTTAACACAATTCGTCCTAACAAACCCCAGTTTAAATTATACTTTCACCTCAAACCTTCCTAGTTGCTGCTTTACCTGGACATTAATTAATTACCTGTGAGCCAGGTGACTAACTCCCCCTCTCCTCTCCCCAACAGCCTGCCCCAAGTTCCCCAGCAGTCCCGAGGAGCACCACAGCCTCATGACGTGTATGGAGCCCGTGAGTATGCCACCCACCCCCCTCCCTGTCATACATTCCCAGCATCCCCTCAGGCCCTCCACTCATGGCCAACACCCTTAAGACTTAGCACAGCCTCACGTTTTGAACACATCTTTGACCCCGTTCCACTCGCCCCTTAGACATACCAAAGCTTCCTGAGAGTTGGAAACTTTTCCGGAAACATTTCAAGCATTCCATCTCTCTCCTGGGCCGTGACATCCCTCGGAGCACACAGCGGACCTCCGCCCTCTATTTTTTTCTTTAAATATTTGTCGCCACCTCAAGGGCGGGAACACGGGCTATATAGAGCCCGTCAGGGTCAAGCACACATACCCTTCCGCGGAGGGACCATGGGCCCTTGTCGGGAGACGGCTCATGAAGAGGAGGATGCCAACTCTATCGGCTGACGTCAGCCGAGCCGACCAAGTCGGTCTGTCGACGAGGACTGGCGCGTCTCTGTTCGCCCTCTATTGCACGCCTCTTTACTGTTCCGGAGTCCCTGTTCCCTGGGTTGTTTTGGTAACTTACATAAACCAAATGATTTACACATCAAAATCAGAGTGAAAAAAATAATAATTTGTCAAAATTAAATTGTTTAGCTCCAAACAATTACGATCTAATATATATATATATATATATATATATATATATATATATATATATATATATATATATATATATATATATATATATATATATATATATATATATATACACACACACATAACAAGAATAGAGAACGTAGCGGCCGAGTCCTGTTCAGAGGCGCGAGGTTTCCAGGTCCTGTGGCAGCTTGCGCAGGCCCTGGCTCGCCGGGCGCCTCTGAACCAGTCACGTTACGCGGCAAGAATTTCAACACCGTAAGTTTTTTTTTCACAATAATAAAAAAAAACTGTAATTGTTAAAATATGAGTTCAACTCTTGAATATACATTAATACAATCCGGGCCTGTTAACTTGGCCTGGAAAAAAAAAAAAAAAAAAAAAAAAAAAAAAACTGGCAATCTTGTTGAGTGCGGCACGCCGAGCAGCAGCAGGAGAATGAGGAGCCTCGTCCGTGGCACTGCAGGCCTTCCTAACACCCCACTCCCCCGCCCCCCGCCAGCCCTCCTCACTCCCTCGGAGGCATTCCTGCCTCCCCCCCCCCTCCCTCAGTACTCAAGAGCCGCCCTCCACCAGGTCCTGCGTGGACACATCAGCGGCGCCCTCATGATTCCCCTGGAAGCCCCGGGTGAACACGGAGCCACGGCCTCCGCCGCCAGCAGCCACACGACCCACGCCGCCCACGACACCGCCGCCTACAACGCCTGCTTCCACGACAACCACATGGTCATGGTGAGCCCCCCTACACACACACACCACCAGACAACCGTATTCCCATTTTCTTTGACACGTTTTCCTTCTAACCTCGTCGTTTTCCTCCACAAAGGACGTGATGAAGTGCGCGATGAAGCAGTGCATCAAGGAGGAGATGAAGGGCGTGTGAGGCGGCCCACCCTTGCCCAGGGCAGCGACGGAGGGGCGCGGGTGTGGTTGGAAGTGAGGGCGTGGGTGCGGGTGTGGAGGCTGGGTGTGGAAGGAGGAAGGTGTCACAAATAAAAGCAAGACTGAATGCGACGTTTGTGTCTTTATAAATCCCGTCCGTGGTGAATTTGATAGTAGTAGTAGTAGTAGTAGTAGTAGTAGTAGTAGTAGTAGCAGCAGCAGCAGCAGCAGCAGCAGCAGCAGCAGCAGCAGCAGTAGTAGTAGTAGTAGTAGTAGTAGTAGTAGTAGTAGTAGCTGTATGCCAAGACGAGCCGGCACTGCTCCCTCTGGACGGCGAACACCTTAGATACAGGACGGCCAATACTTCACAAGAGGCACGGGTTGATGTAAGTGCCCGCGGATTCTGGGTGCGCACTGCGCGGACAGCGGGCATTCATGGACCTCTGCATATTCGACCCGATGGCTGCCTGTCAGCGTGAGCTACCTCTGGAAGCCGCCCACCACAGGAACGAGCAGGAGAAGACAAGGGCATACGGTGAGAGAATCCAGCATGTGGATCAGGGCAGCTTCACTCCCAGGGCCCGATGCTTCTACGCAAGACTCGCGGAACTGATCTCAGAAAGTATGTTAAGTCAGTATTAATGCACAATCAAAGTTTGGTACTGAAAATGGCAGAAATCAATGATGTTTACCTAGCAATCCTCAAGGTAAACAACATTGAAATTTTGAGACAACCAAAGAAAGCACCTGAAGAAAACATGTTATAAACATTTTTGTCAACATCTTCACAGTTCAACTCATCGTAATACCTTTTCTTTTGTCGAGTTTTTTAATTACATCTTGATTCTAGTCACTGCTGAGTCTGATGGTGTCAACCAAATCTGGCTATCTCGTATATGAGGTCAGCTATCGAATATAATATAGAAAAATGTCTCACTCGAACATGCAAGATGTGGTCTGACACGAGTGTCTGCGAGAGGGCGGTGCAATCAATCAGCTACAACCTTACCAACCTGCCTAGGCGCCAGGAATCTAGCTTAGTAACCTGTTTTTTATATAATTTATAGTAGTAGTAGTAGTAGTAGTAGTGCTTATTATTATTATTATTATTATTATTATTATTATTATTATTATTATTATTATTATTATTATTATTATTATTATTAGTAGTAGTAGTAATAGTAGTAGTAGTAGTAGTAGTAGTAGTAGTAGTAGTAGTACTTATTATAATTATTATTATTATTATTATTATTATTATTATTATTATTATTAGTAGTAGTAGTAGTAGTAGTAGTAGGTAGTAGTAGTAGTAGTAGTAGTAGTAGTAGTAGTGGGGAAAGAGTACATACACTTTTATATCCCCATTGTCCACCTGCTAACACCTTTTCATCACCACATTATCACCACCCCCGCGACCCCGGCCACCTTCACAAATCACCACTGCAACCTCTGACCCTTTCTCTCGCCCTTTTGTTCAGCGGACCCCTCATTGGCTCCCTCTTGTATACCCACCACCGTGTTACTCGTTGTGCCAAAGCCTCTCTGTATCCTTGTTCTTGTCACGGCCGGGCCTCCATTCACCAGCCGTCACAATGCACACATGACAAACAGAAAAAAAGACGCGAGGAGGGGACGGTTGGAGGAAGGGGGAGAGCGTTAAGCAGAGGGGGAGGAATGGACGGAAGGGGGAGAGCGTTAAGCAGAGGGGGAGGAATGGACGGAAGGGGGAGAGCGTTAAGCAGAGGGGGAGGAATGGACGGAAGGGGAGAGCGTTAAGCAGAGGGGAGGAA
Organism: Eriocheir sinensis; assembly: GCF_024679095.1. Taxonomy (NCBI): domain Eukaryota; kingdom Metazoa; phylum Arthropoda; class Malacostraca; order Decapoda; family Varunidae; genus Eriocheir; species Eriocheir sinensis. Next base: position 18,448,619 of record NC_066515.1, on the reverse strand, counting down.
TGGACGGAAGGGGGAGAGCGTTAAGGAGAGGGGGACGAATGGACGGAAGGGGAGAGCGTTAAGCAGAGAGGGACGAATGGACGGAAGGGGGAGAGCGTTAAGCAGAGGGGAGGAATGGACGGAAGGGGAGAGCGTTAACCAGAGGGGAGGAATGGACGGAAGGGGAGAGCGTTAAGGAGAGGGGACGAATGGACGGAAGGGGAGAGCGTTAAGCAGAGGGGAGGAATGGACGGAAGGGGAGAGCGTTAAGCAGAGGGGAGGAATGGACGGAAGGGGAGAGCGTTAAGCAGAGGGGAGGAATGGACGGAAGGGGAGAGCGTTAAGCAGAGGGAGGAATGGACGGAAGGGGAGAGCGTTAAGCAGAGGGGGAGGAATGGACGGAAGGGGGAGAGCGTTAAGCAGAGGGGGACGAATGGACGGAAGGGGGAGAGCGTTAAGCAGAGGGGGAGGAATGGACGGAAGGGGAGAGCGTTAAGGAGAGGGGGACGAATGGACGGAAGGGGGAGAGCGTTAAGGAGAGGGGGACGAATGGACGGAAGGGGGAGAGCGTTAAGCAGAGGGGGAGGAATGGACGGAAGGGGGAGAGCGCTAAGCAGAGGGGGAGGAATGGACGGAAGGGGGAGAGCGTTAAACAGAGGGGGAGGAATGGACGGAAGGGGAGAGCGTTAAGCAGAGGGGAGGAATGGACGGAAGGGGGAGCGCGTTACGCAGAGGGGGAGGAATGGACGGAAGGGAGAGAGCGATAATCAGAGGGAGAGGAATGGACGGAAGGGGGAGAGAGCGTTAAGCAGAGGGGGAGGAATGGACGGAAGGGAGAGAGCCCTAAGCAGAGGGGGAGGAATGGACGGAAGGGGGAGAGCGTTAAGCAGAGGGGGACGAATGGACGGAAGGGGGAGAGCGCTACAGAGGGGACGAATGGACGGAAGGGGGAGAGCGCTAAGCAGAGGGGGAGGAATGGACGGAAGGGGGAGAGCGTTAAGCAGAGGGGGACGAATGGACGGAAGGGGGAGAGCGTTAAGCAGAGGGGGACGAATGGACGGAAGGGGGAGAGCGCTAAGCAGAGTGGGACGAATGGACGGAAGGGGAGAGCGTTAAGCAGAGGGGGACGAATGGACGGAAGGGGGAGAGCGTTAAGCAGAGGGGGACGAATGGACGGAAGGGGGAGAGCGCTAAGCAGAGGGGGAGGAATGGACGGAAGGGGGAGAGCGTTAAGCAGAGGGGGAGGAATGGACGGAAGGGGGAGAGCGTTAAGCAGAGGGGGAGGAATGGACGGAAGGGGGAGAGCGCTAAGCAGAGGGGGAGGAATGGACGGAAGGGGGAGAGCGCTAAGCAGAGGGGGATGCATAGACGCGACGGAAGGGACATTATACATCGCTTCGACACATGCACATCCGCCGACACGCGAAGGCGAAGAATCGAAGAATCGTGTCATGATGAGCGTGCGAGAGCTGCAGGCGTGATTGTTTCGGAGGAGAATGTGCAACAGGAAGGCAGCAATTCGTCACCTTCCGTATCAGTGCTAACTTGCAGCACGCCTGGATGCAAAGCCCAGCGAGCACCGTGCAGGGCCGTGCCGGCGATGTGTAAGGCTTGGGTGAGCGCCATAAAGACCCCTGAAGGTAAAGTCTTTGGGTCTAAGCGCCGAGAGACACAGTCATGTAATGACCCATAACACATCATTTTCTCTTTCTCGTTCTCTCCACCTTCAATTCTTTAGCCTAACCTTCAACTCGCTCCGTTTTCTCCTAAGCATCTCCTCTTTCTGAACCTTTTCTTCAGTCTGCCCTCATACGCACACAGACCATTTCTCATTCTCCATATTTCATCATATTAAGTCACTACATCCTAATACATACACATATATCATCACTAATATTATAACAAACTCACTTATGTACATAGTAACACCAAATCATCAACATTGTTAATATTACTGTATATTAACTGTTGTAAATATTTATTCACGATCCTTAAAAAAAAACATGTACATTCTCGACAATAAACTTCCTCATCAGAGGGCCCGATCCAGAGACACGCCAGTCCTCGTCGACGGACCGACTTGGTCGGCTAGATTTCGATCGCCGATAGAATCGGTCTGTCGGCACCCTGCTACGGGCCGCCTTTGGCAATGGCCCGTGCTCCCTCGTGCAGAGAGGGAGCAATTTTTCCCCACTTAACGGGCCGTTTCCGGACAAGGGCTCGTTCCCCTAATAATACTAGGGGATACATCTTTGAGAGAGGGGGGGGGCCGAGGCCCGATTCCCCTAGTGATACTATGGGATACATCTTTGAGAGAGGGGGGGCCGAGGCCCGATTCCCCTAGTGATACTATGGGATACATCTTTGAGAGAGGGGGGGCCGAGGCCCGAGTCCCCTCGTGATACTATGGGATACATCTTTGAGAGAGGGGGGGCCGAGGCCCGATTCCCCTAGTGATACTATGGGATACATCTTTGAGATAGTGGGGGCCGAGGCCCGATTCCCCGAGTGATACGATGGGATTCATCTGTGAGAGAGGGGGGTTGAGGCCCGATTCCCTAGTGATACTATGGGATACATCTTTGAGAGAGGGGGGGCCGAGGCCCGATTCCCCTAGTGATACTATGGGATACATCTTTGAGAGAGGGGGGGGGCCGAGGCCCGATTCCCCTAGTGATACTATGGGATACATCTTTGAGAGAGGGGGGGGGGGGGGGCCGAGACCCGATTCCCCTAGTGATACTAGGGGATAAATCTTGGAGGAGGAGGAGGACTTCCTCATCAGAGACACGCCAGTCCTCGTCGACAGACCGACTTAATCGGCTAGATTTCGATCGCCGATAGAGTCGGTCTGTCGGCACCCTGCTTCTTTGGCAATGGCCCGTGCTCCCTCGTGCAGGAGGGAGCAATCTTTTCCGTCTTCGGACAAAGGGCCTGTTCCCCTAGTGATACTTTTGAATGAATGAAATCATCATCAAGGAGCACCAAACAGGATACAGGTCTTTTCTTAACCTAAGACAGCTTATCGGACTCAAACGCCTCACTTCTAGAAACCGGGTTTCTGTATTGGAAACGCACGAGCAGCAATGCTTGGTTCCCACACAGTGGCCTAGGCTGCCACTACAATTGGCCTTAGCCTATAAATTGCGGCTTAAACGGACCCAATGCGGCGAAACTCTCAGCTTCGTTTGCAGTCTCGGAAGCATACAAACAACAATGTTTGGCTTCCATATTAACGGCCTAGGCTGCCGCTACAGTCATTAGTATTGTTGATGAAGAAGGATGCGAGGTTAAAAAAATCAGGCACTAATATTAGTAGCAGAAGGGGAAGGGTATATACGATTTTAAATCCCCAATGTCCTGCTGTTAACGCCCATTCATCATCACATTATTACCACCATTGAGCAGCGCACAGGGCCCCGCCGGTCACCACGGGGAAGTGTAACCTTTGACTGAGCCCCAAATGACCCTTGAAGGTAAAGTATCTGGTCCATGCACTATAACCCAACCCTCAGGAAAAACAAAGAGATAAAGATGCAAGGAAAACCACGAACAGCCATCGCCTTGACGACTCCTTGCAAAGCGGAACTCATGCATCACATTTTACTCGTTTCTGATACGTCATCGTAGAACCCATGCATGATACGAGTATTTACTATAGCCCCGCCCCCCTAGCTCCACCACCTTATCCTGCCTGCATCCCTCCCCCTCCTCGCTGAAGAGTATATAACGCCACCACACAGGCAGTTCCATCACTTGCCCTCCCACCTGTGTCCAACTCTTCAGGTGAGCCGCACACACACACACACACACGCACACACACACACACACACACACACACACACACACACACACACACACAGAGCTAACACGTTATCCCCTACCCTTTCACAGTCATCATGAAGACCCTGGTGTGTGCATCTGTGGTGGTGCTGGTGGTGCTGGCCGGCGTGCAGGCTCAGCCCCCCCGTGGAGGCCATCCAATGCTTATGTATTTCCGTGAGTATTGAGGCGATAAAGTCGAAGGGAGAGTGGTGGTGTTATGGCGGGAGAGTTGTGGTGATACGGTTGTGATGGGAGGGTTGTAATGGGAGGGTTGTGATGGGACGGTTGTGATGGGGTTCTGATGGGAGGGTTGTGATGGGAGGGTTGTGATGGGAGGGTTGTAATGGGAGGGTTGTGATGGGACGGTTGTGATGGGGTTCTGATGGGAGGGTTCTGATGGGAAGGTTGTGATGGGAGGGTTGTGATGGGAGGGTTAGGAGTGGAGTGGTTACCGTCTCCTGGAGGAAAGGTTGGTTGTTTAGATTATGAAAAGCTAGGACGAGAAGGGATGCTGGTGTGTGTGTGTGTGTGTGTGTGTGTGTGTGTGTGTGTGTGTGTGTGTGTGTGTGTGTGTGTGTGTGTGTGTGTGTGTTACGCCTTGCCACCACCTCCATCACCACCACCATCATGCCCCCCCGCCCCCCCACAACAGTGTCTAACTACTGCAAGGGCATCGAGGAGACGTGCAGAAGCAACGCCCAGGCCTGCTTCGAGAACAACCCTCGCGAGCAGATCAAAACGGAGGAACAACTTGCCGCCTTCAAAGTCAAACTGAATGAATGTGCCAGCAAGATCGGGGAAACGATCGACTTCTCCAACCTCTCCCTCGGTAAGGCCTCTGTCCCTCTGTTAAGCTTTCCCCTACCCTGTCCCTCTGTCCATCTTTCCCCTACCCTCTGTCCCTCTGTCCATCTTTCCCCTCCCCTCTGTCCCTCTGTCCATCTTTCCCCTACCCTCTGTCCCTCTGTTAAGCTTTCCCCTACCCTGTCCCTCTGTCCATCTTTCCCCTACCCTCTGTCCCTCTGTCTCCTACCCTCGCAGCTACAAATCATTATCACATCATCGGAGTCACAGAGTCTTGGATAGACACTTCAAATAGAAATTTCATTGCGGAATATAGATTACCGGGTTATACCATCTTTAGTCATGAAAGAGAGAATAGACAGGGTGGAGGCGTTATCTTTTATATCCACAACTCTCTCCATCCAGTATCCGTGAAAACATATATTATAACCAATGTAGACACGGTCTTCATTGAAATTAAAATTAAATCTCGTAAAATAGTAATTGGACTTACCTACAGACCGCCAAGGCAGACTCTTGATATCGACCACGCATTAAGTGAATTATTATTAAAAACAAGTAGCAGTTGCGAGGCAGTAATTGTTGGGGACTTTAACTTGCCAGTGAAAAGATGGGGCGAACCGTTGAACTGTCATACAGGGCTCGACCTGTACATAAATTTACCAGAAAGTGATTTACATCAACACGTTCAAGAACCGTCTCGGGAAAATAATGTACTTGACCTTATCTTTTCAACGACAGCTGATCTAGTTAACGAAGTAAATGTTGGTCCAATTTTTAGTCCTAGCGATCACCGAACAATCACATTCAGCATCAATATGAAAGAAAGTAAAGTAACTCCTAGTAAAGAAAATGTGCCTAATTATCAGAGAGCGAATTTCGTAAGACTCCGATCAATTCTAAATAATTCTGACTGGACTGAAATCTCGGCGGAAACAGATATTGATAAATTTTGGGGGGCCTTCACCACAATATTGAACAATGCCATAAGCATATGCGTACCCTATCGTAACAGACGTTCAGCTTTTAAGAAGAAACCCAAATGGTGGAATAACGAAATTCAAAATAGCCTATCTCTTAAAAAACGCGTATACAGTAGATACATATCAACTCAGAGTAAGGCTGACAACCTAGAGTTGGACAGAATTCGCCGCGAAACCAAGAAATTAATAAAACGAAGCAAGAAAAATCTTGAAGAATATATAGCGGAAACGAGTAAATCTAATACTAAAGAATTTTTTAGCTATGTAAATAATAAAAAGTCACTCACTTTTGGTATCGGACCGCTTGCTAATGATAATGGTAACCACACGAACGATGAAAATGAAATGGCTACAATCCTAAATAACTTTTTCGCATCCGCATTTACCGACGAAGATTGTTTATCACCTCAACAGCCGGAAGTTAGAAGGACCGAAAAGATGTTAAGTGGCGTGCTCATCGTAGAAAGTGACATTTTACGCACAAATGAAAAGATTAAAGTAAGCAAAGCTCCTGGTCCAGACAAAATTACCCCTAGGGTCTTAAAAGAAATCAAACATCAAATCTATAAACCGCTCTCCATTATATTCAATAAATCTCTAACAGCTGGAAAAGTTCCGTCGGATTGGAAACTAGCAAATGTCACACCAATTTTCAAAAAGGGGGACAAGTCTCATGCAGGAAACTATCGACCAATTAGCCTGACATCGATTGTTTGTAAGTTAATGGAGACTATCATTCGCGACAATATAGTGAAAAATTTCGAAGAAAATAATACAATAAATAATTCGCAACATGGCTTCCGTAGTAAACGTTCGTGTTTAATTAACTTGATTTTTTTCATTATATTTTTGAGGTGTTCGATGAAAGCAGATTAGTAGATACCATATATCTGGATTTTCAAAAGGCATTTGATAAGGTCCCCCACCAACGATTGCTCAGCAAACTATTGGCGCACGGTATCTCGGGTAACATTCACAATTGGCTTGTGGACTGGCTCTCTGAGCGGAAACAGAGAGTAGTTCTAAACGGTGTTACATCTAACTGGCTCGATGTCAGAAGCGGCGTACCTCAAGGATCAGTGCTTGGCCCCATGCTCTTCTTAATTTATGTTAATGATATCGATGATGAGCTCACTTGCAAAGTATCAAAATTTGCTGATGACACAAAAATTGCAAGTAAAGTAACTGCGACACTCGACGAAGAAGCCTTACAATCAGATCTAAATTGACTTGCACGTTGGGCCAATCAATGGCAAATGAAATTTAACGTTGACAAATGTAAAGTGTTGCACATCGGAAAAAATAACAATCGCGTTCGGTACGTAATGAATGGCCAACAACTTTCTGCAGTAAGTAAAGAAAAGGATCTTGGAATCACTATATCAAGCGATTTAAAGCCCGGTCAGCATTGTTCAGAGGTAGTTAAAACTGCAAACAAATTGGTTGGCTTCATCGGACGAGTCTTTAATAATAAATCGGAAAAAGTAATATTAAAACTGTATAATTCGTTGGTTCGACCCCGTCTAGAGTACTGTGTACAGTTTTGGTCTCCCTGTTACAGAAAAGACATAGAAAAGTTGGAACGGGTTCAACGAAGATTAACAAAGATGATTCCTAGGTTGAGAAATTTATCATATGAACAAAGGCTTAAAGAAATAAATTTATTCAGTCTATCAAAACGAAGAATGCGAGGCGATCTAATAGAAGTGTTTAAAATGTTTAAAGGATTCAGTGATATTAATGCGGAAGATTACTCTACAATTGATCGATCAAATAGAACAAGAAGAAATCACAATTTGAAGATAAGTGGTAAAAGATTCTCGTCGCACGAAGCTAAACACTTCTTCTTCAATCGAGTTGTTAATGTTTGGAACTCTCTACCCTGTGATGTCGTTGATAGTACAACAGTTACGGCCTTCACGAATAGATTAGACAAGTATTTTGAATCCAACCAGCAACTAAGATATTACTCATTGTCGTAATAACGTTAAGTTCTTTCGAATACTGGTGTCCTTGTCCGCTTTTATCGCCCGGTTAGTGGTAGCAGTAATGGTAGTTCTTTCCTCTTTCTTACATAATTTCCATGCAGTTTTTCCATGCTGCATGGTTCTTTTTCCTTTCCTGCCAGCTTTAGCTGGAGGGATGGGGGGGTGGGGAGGAGCCTTCGCCTTTGCTGTCCTTCATCTTCCACCTTTGATTAGATAGTTAGTGTAGCTTGTCACAAACAGCATCGTAAGGACCAGCAGGTCTGCTGTTGTTTGTTCTTCCTTTGTGTCCTTTGTGTCCTCTGCCCCTTTGCTCCCCCCTCTCTGTCCCTCTGTCCATCTTTCCCTTACCCTCTGTCCCTATGTCACCTACCCTCTGTCCCTCTGCACTGTCCTGTTCCTCTGTCCCCTACCCTCTGTCCCTCTCTCCCCTGGCCTCTTCCCCCCCTCTGTCGCCCCCTCTTGTCCTCTGTCTTCTGTCTCTGTCCCCTGCTCTCTCCCACTCTGACCCTGCCCTCGGTATTGGACGCCCTGGCCTGCTGAGGCTCGTCTTCCCTGCACTGAGGAGTAGGCAGCTGAAGGCGCAGGCGGGTGTTACATGGTAGCGTGGCTGACCCGCACGGCCTCGTAAAGAAAGGCCGAGAGGTGCAGACATGTAGCGAGCCTTGCCAGCCAACAGCCCTCATTTGCCTCTATCTCCTCCTGTCCACGGCTTCAACGCCTTCAGGAGGGTGGTATAAAGACGCCTCTCCATCCAATTTTCACTCTTTTTCGGCAACTCTATCAACTATTTGTAGTAGCATTCCGAGCAGGCTTTTCTGTGTCCTTTTCTTGCCTTTTTCCCTTTGAGCTGCCTCCTTCCCTGTAGAAGAAAAATAGTAAGTGAACAGAAACCTCTCTTCCCTGGTTCTGGCTGGCCTAAGCGTCTGTATTCCTCCCCGACGACTGTAACCAACACGTTCTTCTCCCTCCCACACACACCTGGTGCTACAGAAAACGTCCAGCCGCCCGAGAAAGGCAACGGCCAGAGACCGTCCGGGCAAAGCGGCGGCACCCGCGGCCCCGGCGGCCCCCGCGGCCCTCCCTTCTTGAATGCCGTGAGCAGTCAAAACAGGCCCGCCTTCATGGAATGTATAATAGAGAAGGAAGCCACGGTGAGTGTATGTCCCTGTGTGTGTGTGTGTGTGTGTGTGTGTGTGTGTGTGGGTGTGGGCGAGTGGGTGGGTGGGTGGGTGGATACGGTTCTCTCTCTCTCTCTCTCTCTCATTGACGCAACTCCTCACTCACCCACAGTTCGAAGCCCTCAAGAGCTGCCTCACCAAAACCACCTAAGCCTAAGTTCCTTCTGCTGCCGCCGGGAGTCCACACACACCCCTCGAAGGACTCCTGAAGGATACACGACAGACCCAAGGACCTCCTGCAGGACTATGAACTGAAACCTCTCTCTCTCTCTCTCTCTCTCTCTCGCACGTTGTCCCGTTTACTTTCAACAAGCACAAACAAAAATAAAAGCAGCGACAAATTTAAGCACCAGAGAAGCAGTCAATTATTCCACCAAAGAAGAAGAAGAAGAAGAAGAAGAAGAAGAAGAAGAAGAAGAAGATAAAGAAGAAGAAGAAGAAGAAGAAGAAAAAGAAGAAGAAGAAGCAGAAGAAGACCCAGAAGAAGAAGAGGAAGAAGAGTCCATCGTGTGTGTCACCAACTATTCCACTAACGTGGCAAAACATATCAGCCATGAGGCGAGAAACACACTCACCAACACGACATAACAATAACAACATGGAAACAAATTTCACGCAACTGACTCAACTTCGAGTAAATATTTTTTTTTTTCATTGGCTTTGATCCTATTGGCTTGGTACGTCTTTAAAAATCAATAAACGTTATCTGCTGCTTGTATATGTTTCTCTTTCACTTTTCATCATCATCATCATCACCATCATTATCAATCATTATGAATCCACTGCAAGACCACAGACTTGTTGCAAAACTGAGGATACGCATCAGGTCCAAAATATTCGCAAGATGCAACCCCCCAGGGTTCCATCTTGAGAAACTGAGGGACCAGGCGTGTGCTCAGGAGTATGCAGTGGCAGTCTCAAATCGGTTTGAAGTGCTTGGTACTTTGGAGGACCCTGGAGAGTTGTGGGATACCTTTAAACATAAAAGTCTTACAGCTGCCAAGGAGTACAGTGGAGAGCGCCCAAGGTCTAGGAGTGGCGTTGCCTCGAGGGAGACACTGGAGAATATAGAGGAGAGTCGTGCTGCCAGGCTGGCTGGGGAGTCGGAGCGATACAGGACTCTGTCATGAAGGACTAGAACCCTTTTGAGGAGGGATAAGGAAAGATACGTCAGAGGCCTCGCTGAGGATGTCGAGGCTTGTATGAATGCAAACGACCTTAGACCTGCCTTTCGAGCTCTGAAGAACCTCCGCTCCAAATTTACATCTCAGATGAATACTCTCCGAACGGCCGATGGGCAGATAGTATCAGATGCGTTGGGCTGAGTACTTTGGGCAGTTGTAGATGGCAGAGCCCCCAAGCGGACAGCTCGCTCCGGCTGGGTTGCAGATGACGGCTACTGATCCACCAATAAATGAAACGCCACTCTCTCTTGAGGAAGTGAGAGAGGCTGTGAGGAAGTTCAAGGATGGAAAGGCAGTTGGGGTCTGTAATATCAGCGCAGGGATGTTGAAAGCTGGGTAAATTTTCAGATTGTTTCCTGTCTCACAATTCATGAAGATAATTTTTTTTCTGGTATATTTAGGTGTGTTTTGAACGAATTTGCTAACCGTTTCCGTCGCAAATCAGTATTTTCCCATTAAATCACTAATAAAATGAGACTTTTCAATGCCTGTTGTGCACCCGTCGCCACCACCGCAAAATATCTCGCAGAGAGGTTCAACTTGTTTACTGTTTCTATATTTCACTCCCTGCTCACAAAGATCACAAGTGGACAAACTAGAACAAAACCAGGCAAATTAATGTTTTTCCTGATATGTATTCCCCCAGTGCGCATGCATGTTGGACAGTAGAGCGACTTATTTCTGCGAGGAGATATTTTTCGCAATACCAACCCCGCGTAGTGGACCGCCACCGCCATCTCCCATCCTCCGCTGTGTATTTCCGTCGCCCCACATTGCGTGTTGAATAAATATAAACTACCCCAACCTAACTTGACGTAACCTAGCTAACGGGGGGGCTTCGCTCCACTAACTTTTTCAAAAATCGCTAGCGGCGTTTCTAGCAGTTTGCGACGCATATATATGGAGTTCAAAATGCACAGAATGATGACATATAACAAATGAGAAGTGTGAGAAGTACCGCTGTGAGACGGGGAACAATCCGAAATAATACTGAGAGCTGGGGGTGCAGCCAAGATCCGTGGGTTGCATGTGGTGGTGTCTGCCGTGTGGCAGTTCGGTGCCATTCCTCTTGACTGGAGAAGGGGGTTGGTTGTCCCTATCTGGAGAGGAAAAAGGGACCGACAGGACTGCAAAAATAACCGTGGTATTACACTGCTCAGTGTGCCGGGCCAGGTGTTCGTTCTGTATCGTCTCCGCCAGTTCTTTTCCCCCGCACTGATCCTTTCCATTTATAAGGGCCTTGTCCGCCCTCGTATAGAGTATGCATCTCACGTGTGTGTGTGTGGGGGGCTCCACTCACAGCTCTTCTGGACAGAGTGGAGTCTAAGGATCGTCGTCTCATCAGCTCTTCTCTTACTGATAGTCTTTTACCTCTTAAATTCCGCCGCCATGTTGCCTCTCTTTCTATCTTCTATCGACATTTTCATGCTGACTGCTCTTCTGAACTTGCTAACTGCATGCCTCCCCCCTTCCCTCGGCCCCGCTGCACACGACTTTCTACTCATGCTCATCCCTATACTGTCCAAACCCCTTATGCAAGAGTTAACCAGCATCTCCATTCTTTCACCCCCTTCACTGGTAAACCTTGGAACAGCCTTCCTTCGTCTGCATATCCTCCTGCCTATGATTTGACCTCTTTCAAGAAGAGTGTATTAAGACACCTCTCCACCCGAAATTGACCTCTTTTGGCTACTCTCTACTTTTGTTTATTATGGGAGCGGCGAGTAGCGGGCTTTTTTTTTTGCACTCTGTTTGTTGCCCTTGAGCCGTCTCCATTGATGTAAAAAAGAAAAAATCTGTTGCTGCTGCGAATTCGATCTCATCTGCCAAAGTTTCAGAGACCTTAGCAATCCGGGGTCACTCCCGGCAAGTCAAGAATTGACCGGACAATAGCACTTCACGTCCTTGTGGAACGCCGACGTGAGTTTCGACAGGGGTTGCTCACACCTGTGTTGATCTCAAGAAGGCTTTTGACTCTGTACATCGTGAGGAACTATGGGATAATCTGCCGATATGTGGGATTCTTGCTAGGATTAATGACCTGAAGATTGGCCTTTACTCTGGGACTGAGAGTTCTGTGAAATGTAGATGAGGAGTGTCCAGCTTCTTTCCTGTTAATTCAGGAGCGAGGCAGGGTGCGTCCTTGCTCCATCCCTTTTTAACACTTGCATGGACTGAATATTAGGCAAAGTTGCTGATCAAAGTCGTTGCGAAGCATCAGTTGGCAACATCAAAGTCACTAATATTGTTTTTGCTGATGATGCTGTATTCCTCGCGGAATCGCTGCAGGTCCTGGTTATGGTTCTCGAAGTGCTGCATGAGGAAGCGAAGCCTCTGGAACTGAAGGTCTCCTGGGCCAAAACCCAAAACCAAGGTCCAGTTGTTTGGAGGCTTGCTAGATGACACAGTTCAGTCCATGCACCCTCAGGAAAACAAAGAGATAAAGATGCAAGGAAATTCATTGCCTGAAGCTGAACAAATACATCACATTTTACTCGTTTCATCTGCGTCACCGTAAATCCCCTGCATCATACTTTCTATAGCCCTGCCCACGCCCCCCGAGCTCCACCACCTTGTTCTGCCTGCATCCTCCACCTCGCTGAAGAGTATATAACGCCACCACACAGGCAGTTCCATCACTTGCCCTTCCACCTGTGTTCAGCTCTTCAGGTGAGCCGCACACACACACACACACACACACACACAGAGAGCTAACACCTTCCCCCCTACCCCCTTATAGACACCATGAAAACCTTGGCGTGTGCATCTGTGGTGGTGGTGCTGCTGCTGGCCGGCGTGCAGGCTCAGCTTCAACAGGGTGCCCTTCGTAAGCCTTCTCCCTTAGAACAGTTCATCGAATATTTCCGTGAGTAATGGGGAGGGAAAGTCGAAGGGGGCGAGTAGCTGGTGTTGTGATGGGAGGGTTGTGATGGAAGGGTTGTGATGGGAGGGTTGTGATGGAAGGGTTGTGATGGGAGGGTTGTGATGGGAGGGCTGTGATGGGAGGGTTGTGATGGAAGGGTTGTGATTGGGGGGTTGTGGTGGGAGGGTTGTGATGGAAGGGTTGTGATGGGAGGGTTGTGATGGAAGGGTAGTGATGGGAGGGATGTGGTTGGAGGGTTGCGATGGGAGGGTTGTGATGGAAGGGTTGTGATGGGAGGGTTGTGGTGGGAGGGTTGTGATGGGAGGGTTGTGATGGGAGGGTTGTGATTGGAGGGTTGTGGTGGGAGGGTTGTGATGGGAGGGTTGTGATGGGAGGGTTGTGACGGGAGGGTTGTGATGGAAGGGTTGTTATGGGAGGGTTGTGATGGAAGGTGGGTTGTGAATGGGAGGTTGTGTTGGGTGGGTTGTGGTGGGTGGGTTGTGTTGGGAGGGTTGTGATGGGAGGGTTGTGACGGGAGGGTTGTGATGGAAGGGTTGTAATGGGAGGGTTGTGATGGAAGGGTTGTGGTGGGAGAGTTGTGATGGAAGGGTTGTGATGGGAGGGTTGTGGTGGGAGGGTTGTGATGGGAGGGTTGTGACGGGAGGGTTGTGATGGAAGGGTTGTGGATGGGAGGTTGTGAGGGGAGGGTTGTGGTGGGAGGGTTGTGATGGGAGGGTTGTGATGGGAGGGTTGTGATGGGAGGGTTGTGGTGAGAGGGTTGTGATGGGAGGGTTGTGATGGGAGGGTTGTGGTGGGAAGGTTGTGGGAGGTTGTGATGGGAGGGTTGTGATGGGAGGGTTGTGATGGGAGGGTTGTGATGGGAGGGTCGTGATGGGAGGGGTGTGATGGAAGGTTGTGATGGGAGGGTTGTGATGGGAGGTTGTGGTGAGAGGGTTGTGATGGAGGGTTGTGATGGGAGGGTTGTGGTGGGAAGGGTTGATGGGAGGTTGTGATGGGAGGGTTGTGATGGGAGGGTTGCGATGGAAGGGTTGTGATGGGAGGGTTGTGGTGGGAGGGTTGTGGTGGGAGGGTTGTGATGGGAGGGTTGTGACGGGAGGGTTGTGATGGAAGGGTTGTAATGGGAGGATTGTGATGGAAGGGTTGTGGTGGGAGGGTTGTGATGGGAGGGTTGTAATGGAAGGGTTGTGGTGGGAGGGTTGTGATGGGAGAGTTGTGGTGGGAGGTTTGTGATGGGAGGGTGGTGGTGGGAGGGTTGTGATGGGAGGGTTGTAATGGAAGGGTTGTGATGGGAGGGTTGTGGTGGGAGGGTTGTGATGGGAGGGTTGTAATGGAAGGGTTGTGATGGGAGGGTTGTGGTGGGAGGGTTGTGGTGGGAGGGTTGTGATGGGAGGGTTGCGATGGAAAGGTTGTGGTGGGAGGGTTGTGATGGGAGGGTTGTGGTGGGAGGGTTGTAATGGAAGGGTTGTGATGGGAGTTTTTTTTTTTTTTTTTTTTTTTTTGACGTCGCGGCCTATAGCGCCGGTAGGCTTCTTCCCGGTGGGGCCTGATGGTCGACCCAAGGCTTCTTCCCGGTGGGTCCTGATGGTCGGCCCAGCCCGTTCTGGCGCAGGCGAGTGTTTATAGTGGCGCCATCTTGCATTGGCTCATGCTGCCCTTCCGGAGCTCATCTTTAATCCTAGAATCTAGGGTCCGGGATGATGGGTGGTCTTCTGGACAGCATGTGGGTAGTTTCAAGCCACTCGGCGGCGGCTAAAAAATCCCAGCTTGGTGGCACCGGGCGGGGATTGAACTCGCGTCCTCCTGAACGCGGTGCTGTTACTCTGTCGATTCAGCCACCGCCTGGAAGGGTTGTGATGGGAGGGTTGTGACGGAAGGGTTGTGGTGGGAGGTTGTGATGGAAGGGTTGTGATGGAAGGGTTGTGATGGGAGGGCTGTGATGGGAGGTTGTGATGGAAGGGTTGTGGTGCAGGGTTGTGATGGAGGGTTGTGATGGAAGGTTGTGATGGGAGGGTTGTGATGGGAGGTTGTGGTGCGAGGGTTGTGATGGGAGGTTGTGATGGAAGGTTGTGGTGCGAGGGTTGTGATGGGAGGTTGTGATGGGAGGGTTGTTGTGCGAGGGTTGTGATGGGAGGGTTGTGAAGGAAGGGTTGTGATGCTAGTGTTGAGAAGGGAGCGTTGTGATGGAAGGGTTGTGATGGGAGGGTTGTGATGGTAGGGTTGTGGTGCGAGGGTTGTGATGGGAGGGTTGTGATGGAAGGGTTGTGGTGGGAGGGTTGTGATGGGAGGGTTGTGATGGAAGGGTTGTGGTGGGAGGGTTGTGATGGGAGGGTTGTGATGGAAGGGTTGTGGTGCGAGGGTTGTGATGGGAGGGTTGTGATGGAAGGGTTGTGGTGGGAGGGTTGTGATGGAAGGGTTGTGGTGCGAGGGTTGTGATGGGAGGGTTGTGATGGAAGGGTTGTGGTGGGTGGGTTGTGTTGGTGGGGTTGTGATGGGAGGGTTGTGATGGGAGGGTTGTGATGGAAGGATTGTGATGGAAGGGTTGTGATAGGAGGGTTGTGGTGGAAGGGTTGTGATGGAAGGGTTGTGGTGGGAGTGTTGTGATGGAAGGGTTGTGATGGGAGGGTTGTGGTGGGAGGGTTGTGATCGAAGGGTTGTGATGGAAGGATTGTGATGAGAGGGTTGTGATGGAAGGGTTGTGATGGAAGGGTTGTGATGGAAGGGTTGTGATGGGAGGGTTGTGATGGAAGGGTTGTGATGGGAGGGTTGTGATGGAAGGGTTGTGATGGAAGGGTTGTGATGGAAGGGTTGTGATTGGAGGGATAGGTGCGGAGTGGTTACCGTCGCCTGGAGGAAAGGCTGGGACGAGACGAGATGATGGTGTGTGTGTGTGTGTGTGTGTGTGTGTGTGTGTGTGTGTGTGTGTGTGTGTGTGTATTGCGCCTTGCCGCCACCACAACCACCACTAACAACAGCAACAACATCCCCACCCCCTAAAAACAGTGTCTACGTACTGCGAGGACGATGAGTGCAAACCGAAAGAGGAAGCCATAATCTGCGGCTACAAGATCCAGCACCGGAGGATCACCACGGAGGAGGAGCTTCAGGACAGAATAACAGCCCTGACAGAGTGTGCCGCTAACCTCGGCGACTCGGCAGACTTCTCCAATCTCACCTTCGGTAAGGCCTCTGTACTGTCCCCTGTTCTCTGCCCCTCTATCCTCTGTCTCTATCTCTCTGTCCCTCGAACTTCCACACTCTGTCCCTTGCCCTCTCTCGCTTTGTCCTCTGCCACACTCACTCTGTCCCCTACCCTCTGTCCCCTGCCCTCTGTTCACTACCATCTGTTACTCTGTCCCCTGCCCTCTGTTCACTATTATCTGTTACCCTGTCCCCTGCCCTCTGTTCACTATCATCTGTTACTCTGTCCCCTGCCCTCTGTTCACTACCATCTGTTACTCTGTCCCCTGCCCTCTGTTCACTATCATCTGTTACTCTGTCCCCTGCCCTCTGTTCACTATCATCTGTTACTCTGTCCCCTGCCCTCTGTCCCCTGCCCTCTGTTCACTATCATCTGTTACTCTGTCCCCTGCCCTCTGTTCTCTATCTTCTGTTACTCTGTCCCCTGCCCTCTGTTCACTACCATCTGTTACTCTGTCCCCTGCCCTCTGTCCCCTGCCCTCTGTTCACTATCATCTGTTACTCTGTCCCCTGCCCTCTGTTCACTATCATCTGTTACTCGGTCCCCTGCCCTCTGTTCACTACCATCTGTTACTCTGTCCCCTGCCCTCTGTTCACTACCATCTGTTACTCTGTCCCCTGCCCTCTGTTCACTACCATCTGTTACTCTGTCCCCTGCCCTCTGTTCACTACCATCTGTTACTCTGTCCCATGCCCTCTGTTAACTACCATCTGTTACTCTGTCCCCTGCCCTCTGTTCACTACTATCTGTTACTCTGTCCCCTGCCCTCTGTTCACTACCATCTGTTACTCTGTCCCCTGCCCTCTGTTCACTACTATCTGTTACTCTGTCCCCTGCCCTCTGTTCACTACTATCTGTTACTCTGTCCCCTGCCCTCTGTTCACTACCATCTGTTACTCTGTCCCCTGCCCTCTGTTCACTACCATCTGTTACTCTGTCCCCTGCCCTCTATTCACTACCATCTGTTACTCTGTCCCCTGCCCTCTGTTCACTACCATCTGTTACTCTGTCCCCTGCCCTCTGTTCACTACCATCTGTTACTCTGTCCCCTGCCCTCTGTTCACTACCATCTGTTACTCTGTCCCCTGCCTCTGTTCACTATTATCTGTTACTCTGTCCCCTGCCCTCTGCTCACTACCATCTGTTACTCTGTCCCCTGCCCTCTGTTCACTACTATCTGTTACTCTGTCCCCTGCCTTCTGTTCACTACCATCTGTTACTCTGTCCCCTGCCCTCTGTTCACTATCATCTGTTACTCTGTCCCCTGCCTTCTGTTCACTACCATCTGTTACTCTGTCCCCTGCCCTCTGTTCACTACCATCTGTTACTCTGTCCCCTGCCCTCTGTTCACTACCATCTGTTACTCTGTCCCCTGCCTTCTGTTCACTACTATCTGTTACTCTGTCCCCTGCCCTCTGTTCACTACCATCTGTGACTCTGGCCCCTGCCTGCTGATCACTAGCATCTCTTACTCTGTCCCCTGCCCTCTGTTCACTACCATCTGTTACTCTGTCCCCTGCCCTCTGTTCACTACGATCTGTTACTCTGGACCCTGCCCTCTGTTCACTACCATCTGTTACTCTGTCCCCTGCCCTCTGTTCACTACCATCTGTTACTCTGTCCCCTGCCCTCTGTTCACTACAATCTGTTACTCTGTCCCTGCCTCTGTTCACTACCATCTGTTACTCTGTCCCCTGCCCTCTGTTCACTACTATCTGTTACTCTGTCCCCTGCCCTCTGTTCACTACCATCTGTTACTCTGTCCCCTGCCCTCTGTCCCCTGCCCTCTGTCCCCTGCCCTCTGTTCACTACCATCTGTTACTCTGTCCCCTGCCTTCTGTTCACTACCATCTGTTACTCTGTCCCCTGCCCTCTGTTCACTACCATCTGTTACTCTGTCCCCTGCCTTCTGTTCACTACTATCTGTTACTCTGTCCCCTGCCCTCTGTTCACTACCATCTGTTACTCTGTCCCCTGCCCTCTGTTCACTACCATCTCTTACTCTGTCCCCTGCCCTCTGTTCACTACCATCTGTTACTCTGTCCCCTGCCCTCTGTTCACTACTATCTGTTACTCTGTCCCCTGCCCTCTGTTCACTACCATCTGTTACTCTGTCCCCTGCCCTCTGTTCACTATCATCTGTTACTCTGTCCCCTGCCCTCTGTTCACTATCATCTGTTACTCTGTCCCCTGCCCTCTGTCCCCTGCCCTCTGTTCACTACCATCTGTTACTCTGTCCCCTGCCCTCTGTTCACTACCATCTGTTACTCTGTCCCCTGCCCTCTATTCACTACCATCTGTTACTCTGTCCCCTGCCCTCTGTTCACTACCATCTGTTACTCTGTCCCCTGCCCTCTGTTCACTACCATCTGTTACTCTGTCCCCTGCCCTCTGTTCACTACCATCTGTTACTCTGTCCCCTGCCCTCTGTTCACTATCATCTGTTACTCTGTCCCCTGCCCTCTGCTCACTACCATCTGTTACTCTGTCCCCTGCCCTCTGTTCACTACTATCTGTTACTCTGTCCCCTGCCTTCTGTTCACTACCATCTGTTACTCTGTCCCCTGCCCTCTGTTCACTATCATCTGTTACTCTGTCCCCTGCCTTCTGTTCACTACCATCTGTTACTCTGTCCCCTGCCCTCTGTTCACTACCATCTGTTACTCTGTCCCCTGCCCTCTGTTCACTACCATCTGTTACTCTGTCCCTGCCTTCTGTTCACTACTATCTGTTACTCTGTCCCTGCCCTCTGTTCACTACCATCTGTTACTCTGTCCCCTGCCCTCTGTTCACTACCATCTCTTACTCTGTCCCCTGCCCTCTGTTCACTACCATCTGTTACTCTGTCCCCTGCCCTCTGTTCACTACTATCTGTTACTCTGTCCCCTGCCCTCTGTTCACTACCATCTGTTACTCTGTCCCCTGCCCTCTGTTCACTACCATCTGTTACTCTGTCCCCTGCCCTCTGTTCACTACTATCTGTTACTCTGTCCCCTGCCCTCTGTTCACTACCATCTGTTACTCTGTCCCCTGCCCTCTGTTCACTACTATCTGTTACTCTGTCCCCTGCCCTCTGTTCACTACCATCTGTTACTCTGTCCCCTGCCCTCTGTCCCCTGCCCTCTGTCCCCTGCCCTCTGTTCACTACCATCTGTTACTCTGTCCCCTGCCTTCTGTTCACTACCATCTGTTACTCTGTCCCCTGCCCTCTGTTCACTACCATCTGTTACTCTGTCCCCTGCCTTCTGTTCACTACTATCTGTTACTCTGTCCCCTGCCCTCTGTTCACTACCATCTGTTACTCTGTCCCCTGCCCTCTGTTCACTACCATCTCTTACTCTGTCCCCTGCCCTCTGTTCACTACCATCTGTTACTCTGTCCACTGCCCTCTGGTCAATACTATCTTTTACTCTGTCCCCTGCCCTCTGTTCACTACCATCTGTTACTCTGTCCCCTGCCCTCTGTTCACTACCATCTGTTACTCTGTCCCCTGCCCTCTGTTCACTACTATCTGTTACTCTGTCCCCTGCCCTCTGTTCACTACCATCTGTTACTCTGTCCCTGCCCTCTGTTCACTACTATCTGTTACTCTGTCCCCTGCCCTCTGTTCACTAACATCTGTTACTATGTCCCCTGCCCTGTCCCTGCCCTCTGTCCCCTGCCCTCTGTTCACTACCATCTGTTACTCTGTCCCTGCCTTCTGTTCACTACCATCTGTTACTCTGTCCCCTGCCCTCTGTCCCCTGCCCTCTGTTCACTACCATCTGTTACTCTGTCCCCTGCCCTCTGTTCACTACCATCTGTTACTCTGTCCCCTGCCCTCTGTCCCCTGCCCTCTGTTCACTACCATCTGTTACTCTGTCCCCTGCCCTCTGTTCACTACCATCTGTTACTCTGTCCCCTGCCCTCTGTTCACTACCATCTGTTACTCTGTCCCCTGCCCTCTGTTCACTACCATCTGTTACTCTGTCCCCTGCCCTCTGTTCACTACCATTTGTTACTCTGTCCCCTGCCCTCTGTCCCCTGCCCTCTGTTCACTACCATCTGTTACTCTGTCCCCTGCCCTCTGTCCCCTGCCCTCTGTCCCCTGCCCTCTGTTCACTACCATCTGTTACTCTGTCCCCTGCCCTCTGTTCACTACCATCTGTTACTCTGTCCCCTGCCCTCTGTTCACTACCATCTGTTACTCTGTCCCCTGCCTTCTGTTCACTACCATCTGTTACTCTGTCCCCTGCCCTCTGTTCACTACCATCTGTTACTCTGTCCCCTGCCCTCTGTTCACTACCATCTGTTACTCTGTCCCCTGCCCTCTGTCCCCTGCCCTCTGTTCACTACCATCTGTTACTCTGTCCCCTGCCCTCTGTCCCCTGCCCTCTGTCCCCTGCCCTCTGTTCACTGCCATCTGTTACTCTGTCCCTGCCCTCTGTTCACTACCATCTGTTACTCTGTCCCCTGCCCTCTGTTCACTATCATCTGTTACTCTGTCCCCTGCCCTCTGTTCACTACCATCTGTTACTCTGTCCCCTGCCCTCTGTTCACTATCATCTGTTACTCTGTCCCCTGCCTCTGTTCACTACCATCTGTTACTCTGTCCCCTGCCCTCTGTTCACTACCATCTGTTACTCTGTCCCTGCCCTCTGTTCACTACCATCTGTTACTCTGTCCCTGCCCTCTGTTCACTACCATCTGTTACTCTGTCCCCTGCCTTCTGTTCACTACCATCTGTTACTCTGTCCCCTGCCCTCTGTTCACTACCATCTGTTACTCTGTCCCCTGCCTTCTGTTCACTACCATCTGTTACTCTGTCCCCTGCCCTCTGTTCACTACCATCTGTTACTCTGTCCCCTGCCCTCTGTTCACTACCATCTGTTACTCTGTCCCCTGCCCTCTGTCACCTGCCCTCTGTTCACTACCCTCTGTTACTCTGTCCCCTGCCCTCTGTCCCCTGCCCTCTGTTCACTGCCATCTGTTACTCTGTCCCCTGCCCTCTATTCACTACCATCTGTTACTCTGTCCCCTGCCCTCTGTTCACTATCATCTGTTACTCTGTCCCCTGCCCTCTGTTCACTACCATCTGTTACTCTGTCCCCTGCCCTCTGTTCACTATCATCTGTTACTCTGTCCTCTGCCCTCTGTTCACTACCATCTGTTACTCTGTCCCCTGCCCTCTGTCCCCTGCCCTCTGTCCCCTGCCCTCTGTTCACTACCATCTGTTACTCTGTCCCCTGCCCTCTATTCACTACCATCTGTTACTCTGTCCCCTGCCTTCTGTTCACTACCATCTGTTACTCTGTCCCCTGCCCTCTGTTCACTACCATCTGTTACTCTGTCCCCTGCCCTCTGTTCACTACCATCTGTTACTCTGTCCCCTGCTCTCTGTCCCCTGCCCTCTGTTCACTACCATCTGTTACTCTGTCCCCTGCCCTCTATTCACTACCATCTGTTACTCTGTCCCCTGCCCTCTGTTCACTATCATCTGTTACTCTGTCCCCTGCCCTCTGTTCACTACCATCTGTTACTCTGTCCCCTGCCCTCTGTTCCCTGCTCTGTCCTTTGCCTTCTGACCTGTCCCTGCTCTCTCCCACTCTGCCACCTGCCCTCTGTTCCTCCTTCTCCTGCCCTGGGTAATGGACGCCCTGGCCTGTTGAGGCTCGCCCTCCTTGCACTGAGCAGTAGGCAGCAGGAGGCGCAGGCGGGTGTTACATGGCCATCTTTTTTTTTTTTTTTTTTTTTTTTTTTTTTTTTAAAACTCAGCCCATGGCGCCTGTAGGATTTCTTCAGGGGCCTAGCTGGTGGTCGGCCCAAGCCCGTCATGGCGCAGGCATTTTTTTTATAGTAGCGCAAGCTATGCTTGGCCTTGGCGGAGATGCAAGCATGTAGCGAGTCTTGCCAGCCAGCAGCCTTTCTTTGCCTCTATCTCCTCCTGATTCAACGCCTTCAAGAGAGTAGTATCAAGACACCTCCCCAGCCGATTTTCACCCTCTTTCCACTACTCCATCAACTATTTGCAGGAGTGCGCGTGCAGGCTTTTTTGTTTCCTTTTTTTTTTTCTTCTTTTCTTCCCCTTGAGCTGCCTCCTTTCGTGAAATAAAATATTAAGTGAATAGGAGCCTCTCTTTCTTTCCTGGTTATTACTGACCTAAGCGTCCGTATGCCTCCTCGACGACGGTAACTAACATGTTCTCTTACCCCTTCTCCCCTCCCCTCCCCCCCTCCCGTGGTGGTACAGGCAGCTTCGGGACGCACGGACCACACAACCGCAGCTCTACTCGTCCTCCTCGCTTCGACCCAGAGGGCGCTGGCGTGAGCAGTGAAAACATGGGGGCCTTCGTAGAGTGCGTTATAGTTCATGAAGGCGTGGTGAGTGAGTGAGGTGTGTGTGTGTGTGTGTGTGTGTGTGTGTGTGTGTGTATGTGTGTGTGTGTGTGTGTGTGAGAGAGAGAGAGAGAGAGAGAGAGAGAGAGTGTGGTGTATCTCTCTCTCTCTCTCTCTCTCTCTCTCTCTCTCTCTCTCTCTCTCTCTCTCTCTCTCTCTCATTGACGCCCCACCTCACTCACCCACAGTTCGATGCCTTTAAGAGTTGCATCACCGGAACCACCGAAGCCTAAGTTCCTTCTGCTGCCGCTAGGAGTCCACACACACCCCTCGAAGGACTCCTGAAGGATACACGACAGACCCAAGGACCTCCTGCAGGACTATGAACTGAAACCTCTCTCTCTCTCTCTCTCTCTCTCTCTCTCTCTCTCTCTCTCTCTCTCTCTCTCTCTCTCTAGCACGTTATCTCGATTACTTTCAACAGCACAAAAAAAGCAGCGACAAAATCAAGAACCAGAGAAGCAGAGTCAACTATTCCACCAAAGAAGAAGAAGAAGAAGACGAAGAAGACGAAAGAAAAGAAGCAGAAGACCATTGCCGGTGTCACCAACTACTTCACTAAACTGGCAAAACATATCAGCCAAAAGCAGAAAAGCTCACTCACAAACACCATAAAAAAAAAAAATAGTAATATACATGGAAACAAATTTAACGCAACTGACTCACAAATTCGAGCAAATAAGTTTTTTTTCATTGGTTTTGATCCTATTCGTTTGGTACTCTTTTAGAATCAATATACGTTATGTGCTGCTTGTATATGTTTACTTTTCCCTTTTTTTCTATCATCATCATCATCAAACACTAGTAAGGTCGGTATTCTCAGACGCCTCCTTCTCTTCCATCAGGCATTTCTAGAGGCCAATAATAAGGTTAACCCGTCCGCAGCTATTGGCATGCATTTGGCCTTCCCTGGTAGCCTGGTAACATTATAGGCATAGGTCTTTCTCTGCTTCTGTGGTGGATAATGGAGTGTTTCCTATGTGGTATTGGTGTGCTGGATATCCCCTCCCAAGATGTAGGTCTTTACATTTTTCTACATTGAATTATAACAGCCACTTTTTGCTCCATTCCAGTAGCTCGGTGAGGTCTGACTGTAGGAAATCCGCAGTCAAGGGGTTAAACGCGTGCCCATGAGTGTTTCTTTACGCTCACGGTGCAGACTCTTACCGAACTGCCACCAGGGTCATAAAAGTACCCACGGGAATGGCCACAAACCCTACGACAGTCTTGTGCTTGGGCGCCGAAAAGCCTTCCTCCTCTTTTTCTTCTTGTTCTTGTTCTTTTTCTTTTTCTTTTCTTCTTCTTCTTCTTCTTCTTCTTCTTCTTCTCCTCCCCCTCTTCTTTTATTTTTATTATTTTCTTAACCTCCTTATTTTCCCTTATGGGGTTGGACGGGTCAGTGAAGAAAGCCTCAGCCAGGACGATGGTGATTCATCCCTTTTCTTGAGCATGGGTAGTGTACAACAGTTGCCGTTTTCCTCTCCGATCGTCGGCCTGTCTTTGGTAGACATTCAATCCGACGCTTCCGCCTCTCACATCACCAAAGGCCAAAAAGGAGATTAATCGGGTTCTAATGAATGTCTTTTGCAATAGAGGCCTCAACACCAAGGGCCATATTCTTTATTACAGCGCCCAAGCTCACATACTTAACAAGGCTTTAGTAAAAGTTTTGAAGCTTTCCCGGGTCAGTTTTATGACACTGGTTGTAGTGTTACCCCTTTTTTTTGTACCATGAACCTAAAAAAACACAGTAGGATCCGATTTATCTCCTTTTTGGCCTTTGTAAATAGTTGATGTGAGAGGCGGGAGGGTCTGAATGAATCGACCAAAGACTGGCCGACGATGGGAGAGGAAAACGGCAACTGTTGTACACTCTCTTGGCTCTGCCTCTTTATCAGTGCCTGCATCTGCCATCGATACATACCCTCTCAGGTTATGGCAGTGCAAACAGTTCCCTTCTAAAGAGCATGGACAATCAGTTTAGCTACAAGAAAGGGCACGGCACTGAGATGTGTGTGTGGACGTTGAAGAATATCATTGAGTACTACACTTCCAGGGGCTCACCTGTCTACCTTTGCTTCCTTGACTCCAGCAAGGCCTTTGACAGAGTGAACTATAAGAAGCTGTTTAATAAACTGTTTGTAAGGGGAACTCCTAGTTGGGTACATTGTCAAGCTCCTAATGTACTGGCACACTACCCAGGAATTTGCTGTAAAATAGGGAGCTTCCACTTTCCTGCCATTTAAGACAGCCAATGGTATTCGCCAGGGAGGGATCCTGTCTCCCTACCTGTGCAACGTCTACGCAGATGATCTCACTGCCGCTCTGCGTGACACAGGCACAGGCTGCCACTTACAGGATACGGTAAGTGCATCAACTCGCTGAGTTAAGCTGATGACATGGTACTGATGGCGCCCACAGTGGAGGCTCTGCAGGACCTCATCGGAGTGTGTCAGGCGTATGCTGCCACGCACGATATTGTCTACAACACCACCAAGACAGAGCGCGTGGTAGTGCCGCCGCCACACTCCAGGGTGGACTACCAAACATCAGCGTGGCTAAGTGGGAGTGCACTTACATTTGTGGATAGATTCACATACCTGGGCCATGTCATCATTAAGAAAAGGACCGATGATAATGACATCAAGAAGCAGACCACCAAGCTCGCAGTCATCGGTAACACGCTGCTGAGGAAATTCTCCTGCAGCACGGAGGTGAAGCTGGTGGAGTTATTTAGGACCCACTGTTACTCTCTCTACTGCAACTCGCTGTGGTCGCGGTATAGGGCTGCCTCCATGAACTGTATTAGGGTCTGTCATAACGATATTCTCAAGCGGCTTCTGGGGCTTCCTAGATGGACTAGCTCATCCCTGGCCTTCACCGGGCACGAGATGAACTGTCTGGCTGTGCTGCGTCGCCACGCCGCGTACAGTATGAGGAGTAGAGTGGAACAATCTGAGAACTCCATCATCACCTCCGTCAGACAGAGCTCGGCCTATGTATGTGGATCTATGCGGTGGGAGTGGTTGGGCCTTCTGTTCGTGTAGATTGTGCATAAGTGTGCCGTGCACACGCATATATAATCATAAGTTGTCAATTACTAAAGGATTATGTATCTCCTTCGATCTCGTTCGTTTTCTAATCCTGTTTTGTATATATGCCGCTGGGCGAAATAAAACTATTACTTTTATTATCATAATCATTATAATTATTATTATTATTATTACCTATGCTCAAGAAAAGGGATAAATCACCAGCGTCCATCACCGTCTTGTTAGTCACCCATCAGTTATAGAAAATAGAAAACGCAGCTGTGGTTCACGAAAAGAAAACTGTGCCTTTAACCGGGTGACTTAGCTTTGAACGTGTTACCGTGGAGGTAGGATAAGAGGAGAGGCCGAGGAGCAGAAAAAAGTGAGGTAATTCTGGTCGACCAGCGGCCACTGGGATTGGCAGAAAGCAGGTGACAGCCGCCGCTCCCTTGCCGAGCCCTGACCTGGTCATACACTAGACAAGACCCAATTAACCCTGTTTGCTCTCTGCATTCATTCAGTAAGTCAGTCAGCATACATTGAGCTTGCTAGATGGACGTATCAACGTGTGTGAAGAAAAAATTAAGAACGATCCCTGTCTGCTGCGCTGCTTAAGGTTGCACAGCAAGACTGTTTTGGGGGAAAGTAACGCATGTGGGAGGATGTAACAATAATCCCACAATGAGACGCCTTTCTTCTGCCCATAAGAAGTTAACGGTACATTATGATACGCCAGATATTGCGAGCGGTAACTGCCTCACCCTGAAATCTGTACCCATACTATCTGTACCCAGCCAGTGTAATGATGCAGACTCAGCATTCTGTAAAGATTATAACAATTCTCTTGTGAAAGGCGGAGTTAAAGATGAAACAACTATAGTACATGCAGATAATACAGAGGAAAATGGCTACGTTTACTACATTCCCGCTGCTCCACACAAAGTGCTTCAACAAAACTGATGCCCACATTGCCGGCCTCGTCGTGCGCAATCTTTGAAAAAAAAAAAAAAAATACATATATATATATATATATATATATATATATATATATATATATATATATATATATATATATATATATATAGCGAGGCTTGTATTGACGCGTTAACCTTGAGAGACGCCACAGCCTCCTACATCCACCCCTTTATCAATCTTCAAAGCAAAGGTCAATAAATCCTACAGACGACGTAATAGATATATGTGTAATCTGGTTAATGTAGAATCACTTAGGTTAAAGGACAGACCACCTAGTCTGGATCATGGGGTCTGTATGGTCTGAATTTTTATGTAAATCTATGTAAATCTCTCTCTCTCTCTCTCTCTCTCTCTCTCTCTCTCTCTCTCTCTCTCTCTCTCTCTCTCTCTCTCTCTCTCTATCTCTCTCTCTCTCTATATATATATATATATATATATTTATCTATCTATCTATCTACCTATCTCTTTGTATCTATCTATCTCTCCTTATCTCCATGTACATATAGTCATTTGAGTATTATAATTTTAGTATGCGTATTTTACATTTTAATGTATTACTTATTTATGTCTTCATTAAATTTAAAACAATATAACACGTGTGTAATACCTACCCATACTCCATGGAAAGAGCACGCTGCGCAATGTGACAAGCGGGCTTTAGGCAATCGTGGGCGAAGCATCGGCCGGACTGTCAGGCCTGGCGAGCACGATCTCTCCTCCCATCCTACCTCCATGGTTGGTACACACACACACACGCACACACACACCGCCCATCCGTTCCCTTCCATTCCCATGTCACACAATACGTAGCACTCATGTCTTACGCAAGTTTTAGCTCATTTTTCTGCAACTTGTAAACCTGTGAAAATGATTTCTGATAGCTTGAAAACTGTTAAGATAACTTGTGAAAATATGATATAAACGTCTTAAATATCCCTTCCCCTCTCCTGTCCCCCCAAAAAAAGTAAAAATAAAAATGACTGACACAATAACAAAACGAAACAATAATAGTAAAAACACTAATTTCGTTCACACTCGATCAGAAAATGAACTTAACTTCACACACCCAGAATTAATAAACAAATAAATAAATAAAACAGCAAGGTAAGCATCACCGTAGGAAAACACCAGACGAATGAACAACAGCACTCCATACCTGCCTGCCCTTGTGTCATTTTGTTTTGTCACACCCACCATTGCACGTGTCCACCCTCGAATCACAACCTCTCCCACCCACACCCACAACAGTCTCACATGCTTTCACGTAATCCCTCCCCCCAGCCGGAACACCTCTTCTCCCTAGCCTGCACTACACTATAAATACCGCCGCATTCAACCCCTCACCCGCACACCTACGTCTACTTCCTCAGGTGAACAGGTACGAGAGAGAGAGAGAGAGAGAGAGAGAGAGAGAGAGAGAGAGAGAGAGAGAGAGAGAGAGAGAGAGAGAGAGAGAAACCACTATCAATAAGTAAAACCCTCATTCCCTTCCGGTAGAGGTAACATGAAGGGCCCGGCGTTCACAGCGATGGTGGTGGCGGTGGTGGTGATGGGAGGCGTGCAGACACAACCCCCAATCGACCCCAACGTCTACTGGTTCGAATTCTACAGTAACGTTAGTGAGTGTAAAGACGAGAGTGAGGGAGGAAGAAAGAGGGATCTATATGCCTGGAAGGAGGAAGAGGAAAGGGAATGGTATTTAGGGAAGGGAAGGATGTGCCTGAGAAAGGATGGGAGGTGAGGAATAAATAGGAAGAGAGTAGGATGTGTGTGTGTGTGTGTGTGTGTGTGTGTGTGTGTGTGTGTCAGAGTGCAGGGAAAGAGGGGAAGGAAGGGAAGGAAAGGATGGGTTTGAGAAAGGACTAAAGGTGAGGAATAAATAGGAAACGGGCAGAATGTGTATGCAGTGGCGTTCCTGAGGGGGGGGGCGAGGGGGGGCTGTTTGAAATCGCCCCCCGGGCCCCAAAGTGAGGGGGGCCCCAAAATGCGAAATTTAACCATTGCTGCTATGGCAGGAGGACAAGCTAAATTCAGTGGCCCCAAAACTCCCTTCACCCTGATCTATCTCCCTTTACATAATGGAGTCCCTTCCAGCAATATTGATTCATTTAACTCCCTCCACATCATATCGCCATCAGAGTACATTACTGTTATCCTCATTTTTACCATTTATCGTTATGCTTAACTGGATTAAGTGGATCTTCAATTATTCAGTGTGCACCTAGTTTTAAGAAATAAAATGTCTGAAATTTGCATTTACAAGTGCCTTTAAAATGATTCTACAATTGCTCATATTCTAAAAATTTTCCCGGGGTGGGGGGGTGGGGGCTAACAGCACCCCACTAAACCCCGCAGCTGCTTTGGCTCATTGTGCTCGCCTCTCACCCCATAAGAGGGGCCCCAAATGGGAATGAGCCCCCCGGGCCCCAAAATGTCTAGGAACGCCCCTGTGTGTATGTCAGGAAGCAGGGATGGGAAGGGCAGGGAAGGATGTGCCTGAGAAAGGATGGGAGGTTAGGAATAAATAGGAAAAGGGTAGGATGTGATGGTGAGGAAGCAGGGATGGGAAGGGAAGGGAAGGATGTGCCTGATAAAGGATGGGAGGTAAGGAATAAATAGGAAATGGGAAGGATGTGTGTGTAATGAAGCAGCGAAGGGAGAGGCAGGGAAGGATGTGCCTGATAAAGGATGGGAGGTAAGGAATAAATAGGAAATGGGAAGGATGTGTGTGTAATGAAGCAGCGAAGGGAGAGGCAGGGAAGGATGTGCCTGAGAAAGACTGGGAGGTAAGGAATACATTGGAAGAGAGTAGGATGTGTGTGCGTGAGGAAGCTGGGAGTGGGGGGAAGGGAAGGGATGGGAAGGATGTGCCTGATAAAGGATGGGAGGTAAGGAATACATTGGAAGAGGGTAGGATCTGTGTGTGCGTGAGGAAGCAGGGAGTGGGGGGGAGAAGGGCAGGGATGGGAAGGATGTGCCTGATAAAGGATGGGAGGTAAGGAATACATTGGAAGAGAGTAGGATGTGTGTGCGTGAGGAAGCTGGGAGTGGGGGAAGGGAAGGGATCGGAAGGATGTGCCTGATAAAGGATGGGAGGTAAGGAATACATTGGAAGAGGGTAGGATCTGTGTGTGCGTGAGGAAGCAGGGAGTGGGGGGGGGGGGGGGAGAAGGGAAGGGATGGGAAGGATGTGCCTGATAAAGGATGGGAGGTAAGGAATACATTGGAAGAGAGTAGGATGTGTGTGTGGAGGAAGCTGGGAGTGGGGGGGGGGAGGGATGGGAAGGATGTGCCTGATAAAGGATGGGAGGTAAGGAATACATTGAAGAGAGTAGGATGTGTGTGTGAGGAAGCTGGGAGTGGGGGGGAAGGGAAGGATGGGAAGGATGTGCCTGATAAAGGATGGGAGGTAAGGAATACATTGGAAGAGAGTAGGATGTGTGTGCGTGAGGAAGCTGGGAGTGGGGGGGGGAAGGAAGGATGTGCCTGATAAAGGATGGGAGGTAAGGAATACATTGGAAGAGGGTAGGATCTGTGTGTGCGTGAGGAAGCAGGAGTGGGGGGGAGAAGGGAAGGATGGGAAGGATGTGCCTGATAAAGGAGGGGAGGAAAGGAATACATTGGAAGAGAGTAGGATGTGTGTGTGAGAAGGCTGGGGAGTGGGGGAAGGAAGGGATGGGAAGGATGTGCCTGATAAAGGATGGGAGGAAAGGAATACATTGAAGAGAGTAGGATGTGTGTGTGAGGAAGCTGGGAGTGGGGGGGAGAAGGGAAGGATGGGAAGGATGTGCCTGATAAAGGATGGGAGGTAAGGAATACATTGAAGAGGGTAGGATCTGTGTGTGCGTGAGGATGCAGGGAGTGGGGGGGGAGAAGGAAGGGCTGGGAAGGATGTGCCTGATAAAGGATGGGAGGAAAGGAATACATTGAAGAGGGTAGGATCTGTGTGTGAGGAAGCAGGGAGTGGGGGGGAGAAGGAAGGGATGGGAAGGATGTGCCTGATAAAGGATGGAGGTAAGGAATACATTGGAAGAGGGTAGGATCTGTGTGCGTGAGGAAGCAGGGAGTGGGGGGGGAGAAGGAAGGATGGGAAGGATGTGCCTGATAAAGGATGGAGGAAAGGAATACATTGGAAGAGGGTAGGATCTGTGTGTGCGTGAGGAAGCAGGGATTGTGTGTGGGGGGAGAAGGTAAGGGATAGGAAGGATGTGCCTGAGAAATGATGGGAGGGAAGGAAAACATTGTAAGATTGTAGGAACTGTGTGTGCGTGAGGAAGCAGGGAGTGGGGGGGAGAAGGAAGGGATGGGAAGGATGTGCCTGATAAAGGATGGGAGGTAAGGAATACATTGAAGAGGGCACTGGAAGAGGGTAGGATCTGTGTGTGCGGAGGAAGCAGGGAGTGGGGGGGGAGAAGGGAAGGGATGGGAAGGATGTGCCTGATAAAGGATGGGAGGTAAGGAATACATTGGAAGAGGGTAGGATCTGTGTGTGCGTGAGGAAGCAGGGAGTGAGTGAGGGAAAGAAGGGAAGGGAAGGGATAGGAAGGATGTGCCTGAGAAAGGATGGGAGGGAAGGAATACATTGGAAGAGGGTAGGATCTGTGTGTGAGAGGAAGCAGGGAGTGTGTGAGGGAAAGAAGGGAAGGGAAGGGAAGGGAAGGGAAGGATGTGCCTGAGAAAGAATGGGGGTTAAGGAATACATTGGAAGAGGGTAGGATCTGTGTCTGAGAGGAAGCAGGGAGTGTGTGTGTGTGGGGGGGGGGGGGGGAAGGAAGGGAATAATATGCCTGAGAAAGAATGGGACTCTTACATCAATATTTTCTAAAGGCCAAGAGAGAGGTACAATGCGGTTTCAGGGGTGCTTTTTAGAGTTCATGCCACAGAAGCTTTGTCAAGCTCCCATCAGGCTCAAAAAACTACCCATGGAAAGGCCCACAGCTCCTACGAAAGCCATGTCAAATGTGTGTGCGTAGGCGCAAAAAGTTCAATAATATATCTTTTTTAGAGTTCTTTACACAGAAGCCTTGTCAAACTCACACCAGGGTCATAAAACTACTTCCCACAACTCCTACGAAAGCCAAGGCCGAGAGAATAAGAGGTCCACCCGTGCGCATCATTGTGACGTCAGCAGGTGACGTCAGCAGAAGTCGTCGAGAGAAAACGCATGATTTTGTAGCGTAAACTATTCTCTCTCTCTCTCTATTATTATTATTATTATTATTACTACTACTGCTACTACACTAATTACTTTATCATTATTATTATCATCATTAGTAGTAGTAGTACAATTACTATAATTACTAGTAATATTATAATTATTACTGTTATTATTACTATTATTACAATTTATCATTGTTGTTGCCATTATAATTATTTTTTATGTACGTACTATTTGCTTTTCAATCTATATTCCCTGTCTCCACGAATGTTCCTATGAACGAAATAAAAGCATCATTATCATTATCATATATATCGTATACACTATGTGTGTGTGTGTGTGTGTGTGTGTCATATATATATATATATATATATATATATATATATATATATATATATATATATATATATATATATATATATATATATATATATATATGTGTGTGTGTGTGTGATCAACCTTCTTATCCAAGTATTTTTTGACATATTCTTACTCGCCGCAATCATCCTCTATTGAACAGTTCACCTGTCCTCCCTCTGACACCCTCTGTAACACCTTAACCGCTTATACCCAGTACCGACTTCTAGCCCATTAATTGTGTGACGCTTCAGTTCCTTAATCCTAAATGCTAAAGTCACCCATCGAAATAAAAGAAAATGGAGCCTAAATGCTAAAGTCACCCATGGAAATAAAAGAAAATGGAGCAAACGAGATGCATCCCCACCAATGGTCAGGCGATGACTGGTGGGGTGGGACCGTGGGGGCGGGACTAAGTGACTTCCCGTGACGTCACTGCGCAGAAGAGAAGAATTCTGGTACGAGGTTGAAGGGACCTTGTATTCTCTTGGCTTCAAATGTGTGTGCGTAGGCGCGAAATGTTCAATAATATATCTTTTTTAGAGTTCATTACACATAAGTCTTGTCAAACTCACACCAGGGTCAAAAAACTACCCATGGAAAGGCCTACAACTCCTACGAAAACCATGTCAAATGTGTGTGCGTAGACGCGAAATGTTCAATAATATATCTTTTTAGAGTTCATTACACAGAAGTCTTGTCAAACTCCCACCAGGGTCATAAAACTACCTCCCGCAACTCCTACGAAAGCCATGTCAAACGTGTGTGCTTAGGAGTCGAAATGATTTTTATATAATATGGCCCTAAATGACAATGCTTCAGCCGCTGACGTGTGCCGCGACAAGCAGACCCTGTGTCACTCCAACGCCGCCCGCTGCTCCGTCATCATGGGGCCCGGGAGGATGGACACGAAGGAGGAAGTCGCCCCCTTGAGGACCAACTTGACAATGTGTGCCGCGGAGGTCGGGGTTACTGACGCTGACTTCTCCACCTTCACTCTCAGTATGTGAATAAGAACATAAGAACATAAGAACATTGTGAGACTGCAAGAAGCCTAATGGCCTACACAAGACAGCTCCAGATTCCCCCCCACTACCACCTATCATCCTCGTCCATGTAGCTATCCACTCTACTCTTAAAACAAGCTATCGTCCCTGCACTCACTATGTGGTTCCTGAGTCTATTCCATTCCCCCACCATCCTATTATTAAACTAGTGCTTGCCTATTTCCCTGCTAAATCTATACTTCGATAAGTTACAATCCATTACTGCGTGTCCTATCCTGAATGTGAATGTGTGTGTGTGTGTGTGTGTGTGTGTGTGTGTGTGTGTGTGTGTGTGTGTGTGTGTTGGGGAGAACGTTACTGGTTACTAAAGAGTTTATGGTCCTTATTGCTTTCGGCTCTCACAAGTATTTTCAAAGGTCGCAAAGGAGGTTGGTCGGGGTCTCATGAGTGTGGTCAAACTACCCCCGGAAATGGTCAAAACTCTTGCGAAAGACTCATCAGATATGTGTGTTAGGGCGCCGCAATGTTTGAAAATATGGCCCTATGGCTCTGGTTCCAAGCCCCGCGTCTCTCTCTCTCTCTCTCTCTCTCTCTCTCTCTCACAGAAATGCATCGATGCAGCAAATAAAGCGAACAGAATGTTGGGCTTCATTAAAAGAAACTTTTTATTCAAGAATAAAGATGTAATACTCCCGCTCTACAATAGTTTAGTCAGACCCCACTTGGAATATGCGGTACAGTTTTGGTCTCCCCACCATGCAAAGGATATTGCTAAATTAGAAGGTGTTCAGCGTAGGGCAACGAAAATGATCCCTTTCTTGCGCAACAAATCCTACGAAGAAAGGCTTTCTACTCTTAACATGTTCTCTCTTGAGAAACGTCGCCTCCGAGGAAAGCTGATCGAATGTTTTAAAATACTTAATGGTTTCACGAATGTAGACAGATCAACATTGTTTATGATCGATGACACTTTGCGCACGAGGAACAATGGCGTAAAACTCAAATGTAGACAAGTAAATTCAGACTGCACCAAATTTTTCTTCACCAACGTTGTAGTGCGAGAATGGAATAAGCTTCCACCATCAGTGGTCCAGTGTAACACGATTGACTCCTTCAAAAATAAGCTCGACCGTCACTTCCTTCAACTTAATATCAACTAGAGTAGAAATGCAACGTTTAGGAGCCTTCTGATTAATGTAAAATCACTTAGGTTTAAGGACAGACCACCTAGTCTGGACCATGGGGTCTGTGTGGTCTGATTTTCTATGTAAATCTATGGAAATCTCTCTCTCTCTCTCTCTCTCTCCACGTGACAGAGACCATCCAGGAGGCCGATATGAAAGACGTTGAATTCGACATTGAGAAGTTCATGGAGCGGTTCGGTGTGACCAGACAACGTGTGCCGCTAATCCTGGAGTGCGTTTTCAACATGAGTGGAGCGGTGAGCGCTACCTGTCTGTTACCTGCACGCATCTTGTTGCATGGTGTGTGTGTGTGTGTGGGGGGGGGGGGGGGTGCCCATTTGGGGACATAGCGGAATCTTAATCTGCAAGTCAGACAGCAAGTGACGCTAATCCTGAAGTGCGTTTTCAACATGAGTGGAGCGGTGAGTGCTACCTGTCTGTTACCTGCACGCATCTTGTTGCATGGTGTGTGTGTGTGTGGGGGGGGGGGGGGGGGGGGTTGACCAGTTGGGGACATAGCGGAATCTTAATCTGCAAGTCAGACAGCAAGTGACACTAATCCTGTAGTGCTTTTTTAACATGAGTGGAGCGGTGAGTGTACCTGTCTGTTGCCTGCACGCATCTTGTATGGTGTGTGGGGGGGGGGGGAGGGTTTTGACAAGTTGGAGACATAGCGGGATCTTACTTAATCAGCAAGTCAGACAGCAAGTGACGCCAATCCTGAAGTGTTTTTTTTTTTTTTTTTTTTTTTTTTTTTGTGTGTGTGTGTGTTGGATGTGAGGGGGAGGGTTTTGACCAGCCTGGGACCTCGTGGAATAGTCTTAGGTTGGTATTACAAGACACTTTCGCTTCTCACATCAGCTATTTCTAAAGGTCAAAGAGAGGATCAATCACGTTCTAATGAGGTTTTTTTTTAGGCTCAGGGTACAGATGAAGGGTTAAACTACCACCAGGGTCATACAACTAACCCTGGAAATGCCCACAACCCCTACGAAAGCCTTGCCAAATATGTGTTCTTGGGAGGCGAAATGTCTTATAATACGACCCTTAGTTAGCAAGTCAGACAGCAAGTGACGCTAATCCTGAAGTGTTTTTTTGTGTTGGATGTGAGGGTGAGGGTTTTGACCAGTCTGGGACCTCGTGCAATCTTAGTCAAATCAGTCATCGTGAAGGATAAGGTTGTTTCTGAGACTAAATATTCGTCTTGTTTGTTACGAGGAGCAATCAAGTGACACTTAAAACAGAAGCTAGCGGTGATTTTAAGTGATTTGTAGTTTGTGTTGTTTTGGATTTTTTTTTCTTATTTACTCTTGTGCTGGACTAAAATTTTGCGTATTATAATGAAACCAGACTGCTCACTAGACTGACTAACTAACTAACTCTCTCTCTCTCTCTCTCTCTCTCTCTCTCTCTCTCTCTCTCTTCCACACAGCTCCCCCGGTTGAGGGCCTGTCTTGTCTCAAGTCCCCCCGAGTCCCCCTAAGCTAAAACCCCCCCGGGTCAAGGACGCCCCCCATCATCCCTAAAGGACTCCTGAAGGATATACGGGCGACCCAAGGACCCCTCACAGGATTATGAGCTGTAAATTCTCTCTTTCTCTCTCTGGTCGTTTACTTTTTCCATTATCTATCTATCTATCTATATCTATATATCACTCTATCTATTTATCTATCTCTTTATCTACTAATCATCTACAAAACACTGACTCTCCCTTCATTATATAATTCTATTATGCACTCTCCTTCCTGCATATATATATATATATATATATATATATATATATATATATATATATATATATATATATATATATATATATATATATATATATATATATATATATATATATATATAATGATGGCAGACAAAATTTAATGGTTGAAAAAAGTTATAGTAATAATTATAATCGAAGAAGACTCAAAGAACCTCCTCCTCCTCCTCCTCCTCTTCTTCCTCCTCCTCCTCTTCTTCTTCTTCCTCCTCCTCCCCCTCCTGTTCTTTCTATTTGATATCTTCCTTACCACCAACAACAACAACAACTATAACAACAAGACCACCACCACCACCAACAACAACAACAACAACAACTTGAGATTTCTAAGCCCCCACCCACACACCCACACACAGAGAAAGGAGAAATATAATGAGTGTTAAAACCGTAGACTTAACTGAGGTGTGTTTGTGCGTGCGTTCGGTTTCTCTATAAGTTATGCCCTGGAATAAATCACGCCTGCCATTGTTTACACATTTCTTCACCTTCTGATCAACGTGAGAACGAGTCATTACAGCACTGCCAAAGAAAACGGACTCTTTGTGTGGGGGACTAGTGCAATGCGTGGCACCTCTGCCATAACAAACGTAGCATAACGTAACTCCAAACAGCAGGAGATAACACACCATTACATAACCTC
The DNA here is from genome assembly GCF_024679095.1 of Eriocheir sinensis. Lineage (NCBI taxonomy): Eukaryota > Metazoa > Arthropoda > Malacostraca > Decapoda > Varunidae > Eriocheir > Eriocheir sinensis. The sequence continues at coordinate 18,412,096 of NC_066515.1, read as the reverse complement.
AAACTAGAACAGACTAACCCAACACCACGACATAAACACAAACGGTATCGGAAAACGTAACACGATAACATGACCTTAAACAATAGCATACGACATAACACCATTTTTTTTATAGTAAAGGAAGCAGCTCAAGGACATGCACAAAAAAAAAAATGCTAAGCGCTGCACCTACAAAAGTACAGAAGAGCGACCAAAAGAGAAGCCGATTTCAGGTGAAGTGTAAATCGTAGGCAGGAGGATATACAGATGAAGGGAGGTATAATTCTCCTCCCGAAATTGACCCCTCTTTCGGCCACCTCTTTTGATTCTTTTTAGGAGCAGCGAGTAGCGGGCTTTTTTTTTTATCATTGTTTCCTTTTTTTTGTGCCCTTGAGCTGTCTCCTTTATTGTGAAAAAAAAATAACTTCCAGCATTTACAAAACACCATAACATAACCCCAGACAATATGAAGCAAATAACACCATAACATAAGCAGCATTACATAACACCACAGCATAACCCCAAACAAGACAAAGACAGGAGGATCACAGGACTCGAACCAGTGTCCCTAAATGAAGCGTGACGAAGAGCATGACTGATGGATGAGAAGGATTGGTGACGTAACAGGTGGATTTTTTTTTACAGGTAAGGTAATGAACTTCCCATCGACACTTTCTCTCTCATCGCCATGGTCAAGGTCACACACACACACACACACACACACACACACACACACACACACACACAGCATGGCATTATAATCAACATATTTTCTCACTGCAAATAATATACAAACGCTGCAATGAAAATTATAATGTATGAATATGAAAAAAAAAATCACTAGAAAATATTAAGAGTAAAAATGAGAGGAGAAGGTGTGTTAGGAAAGTTGAACATAAGAAAAGGAAAGAAGTTAGTGAGAGTGGAGGAGGGAGTGAATGAGTGAGAGAGGGAAGAAAATAATAGGTAGAAAAGGAAACAGAAGACAGAGTGTTTTGAGAAGTGACAGAAAAAAAGAAAAGAAACATTGTAAATGGGACAGCAAACAAATCATAGTGAATATAACAAGGAGAACCCGTAGAGTGAATAAGTGAATGAGAGAGAGAGAGAGAGAGAGAGAGAGAGAGAGAGAGAGAGAGAGAGAGAGAGAGAGAGAGAGAGAGAGAGAGAGAGAGAGAGAGAGAGAGAGAGAAGGGGGGGGTGGACTGACATACCGTATACAGTATCACAGACCACGACAGACAGACAGACAGTCAAACGAACAGACAGCGCCATCCGACCATTACAACCACACCCAACCACCACCACCACCACCACCATCCCTAAACCTAAGAAAATTAAATAAACAAGAAATATGAACCCCCTTTTTCTTTGGATATTCTCTATCTATTTATCCATCTATCTACATCCAAGTCATTCATACACATTTTTACACAGACTGGTTGAAAGAGTTAATCACAGAGGAGGAAGGCGAGGAGAGAGGGAGGAAAGGAAGAGGGAGGAAGGGAGGAAGGGAGGGAGGGAGGAAGGCTATATATAAGGGTGCCAGGTAAGCGTGTCCTCACTAACACCTGAGTACGCACACACGTCATACGGGAGACAGGTAAGTGAGGCCAGGTGAGAGAGAGAAGGATAAAGGTGAAAAGTGAAAGGAAAAAAAAAAAAAAGGAAAAAAATAATAATAATAAGTGAGTCTCATTAATGACAGGTAAAGGTGAGTCATTACAGGTACTTCCAATTGCTCACTCATTAGCAACTATGACTAAGGTAATGGTGAATCTTAATGTGTTTGCGTAGTGGTGAGAACAGTGGTGCGTAGCTGTGGTAGTGGGCAACCGTGTGTCCCAAAGTGTAGCGGTTAGAGTTTACTGTATGGTGTGGGTGTGAGAAATGGGGAAGGGGAGTGACGAGACGAAAAATAATGATAGCGTTACTCAGATTTACTTAGATATGTTACCCTGGAATTCAACATACGAGAGTGCGGTGATTAAGAAGATTACTATACGGCGTGTGGTGGGGTGGGGAGGGGGGGAAGTGGGGGGAGATGAGGAGACGACTTTCTACTCAAGCTCATCCCTTTACTGTCCAAATCCCTTACGCACGAGTTAACCAGCATCTTCACTCTTTCATCCCTCATGCTGGTAAACTCTGGAACAATCTTCATCTGTATTTCCTCCTGCCTACGACTTGAACTTTTTTTCAAGAGGAGGGTATCAGGACACCTCTTCTCCCGAAATTGATCCCTCTTTCGGCCACCTCTTTGGATTCTTTTTAGGAGCAGCGAGTAGCGGGCTTTTTTATTGTTGTTTCCTTTTTTTGTGCCCTTGAGCTGTCTCCTTTATTGTAAAAAAAAAAAAAAAAAGAGGAGTGACAAAAGAAAAACAATAATGTCACATAGGTTTACTTGAAAGACCATACTGCTAAATTAAACATGGAAGAGTGAACCACCTAAAAAAGGATTATATATGATGCGTGTGTGGGTATAGGTGCTGGGGGTTAGGGGAAGACAAGAGGAACAATAATACTGTTACCCAGCTATACTAACATACCGTACTGCCAACCCTAAACATACGTATTCCAAGGCAAGTCTTCTGAGCAAGCGTTGAAAAGTGGTATCATCAGAACGAATATATCTGCAACTTCCCGTCCAAGGCTTGTAAATGAAGGAAAATGACAGGCTAAGAGGAGAAAGAGGGGGACGAAGGGAGAGGAAGACTGTGAAAATGATGATGATGGAAGTAAATGATGAGGTAATGGAGGGGTGGAAGGAAGAGGAGGAGGAAGATAGGAAAGGAAGAGCATGATAATGATGATAACAGTAACAGACGACGAGGTAATACTAGGAGTCGTAAAGAGAGTATGAAGGGAAGCAAAACTGTGAAATATAATGATAGTAATAATAAGGATGAAGATACTGGTAATAAATAAGAACTGACTGTTATCAAGTGATGGGGGGGGTTTGCAAGAAGTGAAGAATGCTAATAAAGATAGGCAATGAAAGAACAGGTAGAATGAAAGAAAATAAAATGGCAAAAGGAAGATATAAAGAGGAGTAAGGAAGATGGGACAAAGAGAAGAAGTTGAAGGAAAAGAAAGAAAAGAATAAAGTAAAGAAAAAGAAAAAAAAAGGATAAGGAAGATGAGACGAAGAGAAGAAATTGAAGTAGAAAAAAAGAAAACAAATAATATGATAGAAGAGAGAAAAAGAGGGGGGACAAAGAGAAGTAGAAGGAAAAGAAAGAAAAGAACAATAAAATAGAAGAAAATGAAAAATAGGTTAAGGAATATGAGACGAAGAGAGGAAGTTGAAGTAGAAGGAAAGAAAAACAAATAATATGATAGAAGAGAGAAAAAGAGGGGTAAGGAAGATGGGACAAAAAGAAGAAGTAGAAGGAAAAGAAAGAAAAGAATAAAGTAGAAGAAAAAGAAAGAGAGGGGTAAGGAAGATGAGACGAAGGGAAGAAGTAGAAGGAAAGAAAACACGAATAAAATGGAAGAAGAAAGAGAAAATGAGGGGGAAGGAGGACGGGACAAAGAGAAGAAGTAGATGGAGAGGAAAGGAAGGAAGAATAAAGTAGATGAAAAAGAAGAGAGGTTTGCAAGATGGAATAAAAGAAGAATGTGATAAAGAGATTGCAAGATGGGACGAAGACGAAAAAAAAATAAACAAATAGAAAACATATATTAGCAAGTGTGTGGGCGAGGGTGGGCGTGGCGGACACACACACACACACACACACACGGAGACACACTTCACGGGCTGTCACTCGTCAAACCAGGACATTTCGACATAAAAAAGAAAAACTCGCAATGATGAACGACAAAAAGAGAAGGAAAAGAACTTGTAACTTACGAAGGAATTATGAGTGACACTGATGATGAAAAAATAAATAAATGAACATCAACAAATAACTCTTTTTCTCCTTCTTCTTTCTTCCTTTCTATGCTTTCCCTTTCCCTTTTTTTTCTCTTTGTTTTTCCTCAATTTCAGTTTCTCTCCTTTTACTGCTTTACCCTTACACATAATCTCTCTCTCTCTCTCTCTCTCTCTCTCTCTCTCTCTCTCTCTCTCTCTCTCTCTCTCTCTCTCTCTCTCTCTCTCTCTCTCTTTTTCGGGGGCAGTGAGCCTTGACTTCCGTGGCCTGTAATCTATGAGGTGGAGGGTGACGAGGTGCCCCCCACCCACCCCCACCCTTCCTCCATCCCTCCTCTCACCCTCCCTTTCAACACTCCACCCATCTCCACCTTCCTCCCTACACCCTCCCACCTCCACCTTCTACCCTCCCCTATCTGCTTGTCTACCTACCCCCTCCCCCCGTTCCCCTTCCACCCTCCCTCCCTCCCCCTCTGTGTTGTTCGTGGCCTTCCTGAGGGGTGGTTCTGTCCCCAAAAACCGTCTCTTCGCCTCGGCTGTAAAAAGCAGTGGACCAGAGAGCGCCGGTTCGAGCCCCGCCACAATGTCATTCTTTCTTCTGCCGCAGCCTTGAAAGATGATACATGTGCCTCGTTAAGATTTTGTTTCGTTTTCTCTTTCAATGTTTTTCTTTTTCGTGATTTTTTTTTTTGTTCTTTTTTCGTTTCCGTTGAAGCTGCTTGAATTTTCGCATGTGAAGGATTTTCGAAGACGTATAAAAGAGTTTACAAGGGCATTCTTATTTTCGCGAGTCAAAAACGTTGTATTATTCAGTCTTCTTCTTCTTCTTCTTCTTCTTCTTCTTCTTCATCTTCTTTTTCTTCTTATTTTTTTTCTTTTCCCTTCTTCTTCTTCTTCTTCTTCTTCTTCATCTTCTTTTTCTTGTTTTACTTCTTCTTCTTCTTCTTCTTCTTCGTCTTCATAATTCATCATCTTCTTTTTCTTTTTCTTTTTCTCTCTTCTTCGCTTAACGTTCTTATTTTCCTTTATGGAGTTCTAAGGTTCAGTGCATTGGCCATAAACACTCTCAAGGCCTAAAGACTTTTATGCCAGAGTGTCAGATCCCACAAACACTTCCTGGTTGCTCAGAGATCCTATCAAGCACCCAAGGACGTCACAGATTCCGCCGCCAGGGTTCCAGGCCTCAGCTCATTGGACGCCATGACTCACATCCTTCAGTCAAAGCAAAAGACTTCAAGGACGTTCTTAAACCGAAGTCTCGGTGACGCAGCAGGAACACACCTCGCGTTTTCGATTGTCTTTAAGCTATAAATCCCTTTATGGCGCTTCTGAACTACTTTTAATACTCTTTCAACCTTCGTATACCTTTTTTATTCTCTTTCAACTTCATCGGTCTCCTTTCAGCCCGGCTTCCCCGCCAGCCTCACCCATCTCACAGCCTACGCTACTAATGACATTCCTCCAAACTAGTGCTTCTAAAACTGGAGGGCGTTGGTAATTTACAGAGGAAAACTTGGAATTTTTGTTGTTGGAGTATTTCCTATTATCTCAACAAGAGCGTCGGTAAATATTGAGAAGTTTATGAAGAAACGCAAAATTATCGCCATTATTAACTCTAGCTTCAAATAGTCTAGTAAGGTTTATCATTGTTAATAAATCTGGGAGCGAATTTTATCAGTACATATATGCAAGGGGGCGTGGAGGGAGGGACCCATTCCTGGAGGGGACGCGGTATATAGTAAAAGTTTAAGAAGCACTGCTCTAAACCCTCTTCCTGCCCTCTGTGGCGCTTTCAATCCCTCTTCAACCCCTGTCACTCCTTTTTGGCCTGATTCGCCATCACTGTCCTACACCCTCTCCCAGCATTTAGAGTCACACATCCTGGGACGTTGAGCTCATATTACTCCTCTTCCCGCTTGCACGCCACATAGCCACACACCCTATATTATCCACATCCCTTGTGCAAGAGTTAAACAGCATCTTCATTCTTTCATCCCTTTGCACACCACAACATGCCTTTACTATCCTAATCCCTTACGCAAGAGCTATAACCAACATCATTCTTTCATCCCTTTCGCTCCTGTCTAAGATTTAAACACTTTCAAGAGGACAGGATTGACACCTTTCCAGTCTATATTTTGAACTCTTTTGCTGATTACTGTTTACGGGAGCAGCGCCATTGCGAGTTTTATTGTTTCCTGTTTTTTTGTTTGTTTGGTTGGTTAGTTGGTTGTTTTCGCCCTTGAGCGCCTTCTTCTCTGTATAAATATGAAAAGACCGCACATCACAGCAACCCACTCTACACATCGCAAAACACCCACCCACCACAACGCATCATAACAAGCCACAACATACGCCACAACACACAACCCAGGTCCTCGCTGCTCACCGTCACCGTCATCCCCCACTGGTGACCTTGAGGACCCACACGAGACTCAAAACGAGAGTTGTCGACACCCCCGCAGCGTGACAGCCGCGGGTGGGGTGTCCTTGGGCGTAGCGTTCCCCAGGGCCTCTTATTTACGCCTCCCCTACGACTAGAGTGCTCACGTCACAGCCACAGCGACCCCAAACCCACGACAGACCCGTGATTTGAGCGCAGCCTCCGTATCGTTCTGGGCAGGCTTGTATCGTTGTTTAGGCTCGAGGTAACATAATGCATGGAAGCAAACAATGAAAACGGGGCAAATATGAACAAAAATAACGGCGAACTACTATAGTGAAACCAAATTGTCGAGTCCGATTTGGCGTTGGCTCCCGCGGGTCCATTTCTCCCCTCTGCTCTGCCACACAGTCCCAACACCTATTTTTTCCTCTCATATGTTACCTATAGCTTACATATGAGAGGAAGAGATAGGTGTTGGAACTGTGTGGCAGAGCAGAGGGGAGGAGAGGACCCGCGGGAGCCTACGCCAGACCGGCCTCGACATATTTAGAAGACTATAAACGACATGCAAATTCCGTAGGTCTTGCTGGCGTTACGTGATTGTGGCTCGAGATAACGGGAGACAAGGGAACAAATCATGAAAATGGGACAAAAATGAACGAAGACAACAACGCAATACTAAACAACATGCAAATTCCGTGCGTTTTTTTTTTCTCCATCTTTAATAACTGTTTATCTTTCGGTCTTCCTTCGCAAACCGTTAGAGAAAATGTTAGATCACGGAAAATAAAAATGTAGAGTAGAAATAACGAAAAACAGAAGAAAATAAGACCAACCCTACTAACATTAACCCAACTCCCGCAAATTCCGTGCGGTTTTTTCTCCATCTTTAGTTCATCTCTCGGTCTTCCTTCACAAACGGTTAGATAAAATGTTATATCACGGAAAATAGAAATGCAGAGTAGAAATAACGAAAAATAGAGGAATAAGAAGACCAACCCAACCAACATTAACCCAACTCCATCGTCCTCCCGTTCCAGGTCACCCCATCACCCCTTCCAGAGCACAAGCATTCCATCACCCCATCGACCCCAGCCCCACCCCTGCCTCCCCTCCCCCCGCCCCCCGAGACAGGAGCACCATGAAGGCGAAAAGAATATTGGTGGTGCTGGTGATGGCGGCGACGCTGCTGGTGGGGCCGACGGAGGCAGGCTGGCTGGAGAACTTCTCTGGTGTGTGTGTGTGTGTGTGTGTGTGTGTGTGTGTGTGTGTGTGTACCTTTGTTTATATTTCCATCCACTTCTTTTGCCTTGCTTCGTAACTAAAAATCACCATTCTTCACCATTACATGTATCATCACCTCCTCCTCCTCCCCCCCCCTCACCATAATCATTTTCCTCTTTTTTCCTTCCTCCACAATCATCATTCATCACCATCATCACCTCCTCCTCCTCCTCCCCTCACCATAATCACTTTCCCCTTTTCTTCTTCCTCCACAATCATCATTCATCACCATCATCACCACCTCCTCCTCCCCTCATCACCAATAATCACCATATAATTGTTCTCTTTCCCCTTTTTCTTCCCTCACAATCACCACCTCGCCCCCCCTCCCCATCACCATAACTGTTCTCTTCCCCCCCTTTTTCTTTTTTTCACTCACCATTCACCATCATTTTCCTTCACCTACTCTAGTTTCTTCCCCCCCCTCTTTTTTTTTCACTTACATTCACCATTCACCATCAGCCATTTTCTCCTACTATCCTCCATTATCACCCTCCTCTTCCCTCTCATGTTCCTAGCCACCCTTCACCATCATCTTCTCCCCTTCAATAACCACCCTAATCACCCTCTTCTTTTCCCTCATTTTCCTAGCCACCCTTCACCATCATCTTCTATCCCTTCAATAACCACCATAATCACCCTCTTCTTTTCCCTCATTTTCCTAGCCACCCTTCACCATCATCTTCAACCCTTCAATAACTATAATAATCACCCTCTTCTTCCCCCTCATGTTCCTAGCCACCCTTCACCATCATCTTCAACCCTTCAATAACTATAATAATCACCCTCTTCTTCCCCCTCATGTTCCTAGCCACCCTTCACCATCATCTTCAACCCTTCAATAACCACCATCGTCACCCTCTTCTTCTCCCTCACATTTACAGCCTTTATCATCATCACCTTTTCTTCTCTCTAATGCTCCAGCCTCTCTTCACCATCATCCTCTCCCTTCTACTCTTCATTCCTCACACACTCACAGCCTCTCTTCATCTTCACCTTCTCCCCTTCTCTTCCCATCCCCTCAGAGAATCTTTGCCGCACGGACATCCGCTGCTACTCCAAGACCTACTACTGCACACAGCTCCTCAACGTGCATGCCATCCAGCGCTCCATGACCCAGGTCCTCGCCTACTGCTACTCCCTCCTTGGCTCCACCACCCTCAGGACCAACGCGTTTACTGAAGGTATTTGCCAGGCCGGTGTTGTGCTCTAGGTGGGAGTAGGGTGTTGAGATCCCTTTATTTCAGGGGTATAGGTTGTAACCGGTATGACTGGCAGATAAAGCAACTCTGATAAACTGTCTACTGAAGGTGCCTTAGTGGCTGATGCTCCGGTGGCTAATGGATGAACCATTGCCAGAAGTAATTATTGTTTCTATGCAACAAGATTAATTTCAGTGTTACCTCACAGATTTACAGAAAAAAACACAAAGAAGTTGTCTAAATTATTTAGCTTTTTTCATTCTTACAACAGTGTTTCAAATTAGAAACAAGTGACCATGTCTTTATGAATACTGCCTGAACACTCCAGGGTTTCAATATATATTTAATTATATCTCCCCTCATGGGGACTTCCCTGTAGGTGGTGGCAACAAAAGAAGCATCTCAAATATTTCCTGTTTCAACAGTTGGCAGGACTAACACTGCATCTCGAGCAGCACAGTCAGGATGCATGTTTTTTTGTCTTGTCAGCCTGTCTCTTCTCTGTGCTTTAGTTCATGATTCTTATTCCCCTTCCCCACCTCCCCTCCCCGGCCAGATGACCTGATCGCCGTCATGAGTGGCGTGCATGGCGAGCAGCTGCCTAACTGTGTGCTGGTGCAGATGGGGCTGGTGAGTGCATGGCTGCCTCATGAGAATTTCAACCATAAACAAAACAGACACATAGAGTCACCCAAGGAATAAAGTGTCAACCAATCTTAAACAAAACAAATTGAGTCCACCAAGAAAATAAATCCTAGCCCAGCATGTGAAGTAATATTAAGTGGTTCAACACACATGCCATTTACAATTATCACCATCCACTCTCTCTCTAGTTTTTGGTTATTCTCTTTTCTGTTCATTAAGAGCAAAACATTTCAGGGGTCATTTGTCCACAAGTGAAACAAGTGAGCCCAGAGTAAGTCCCCCCCATCTCCTCCCCTCGTTGCCTTCCTCCCTCAGTTGGTGAACGGACAGGTGAACCAGGCCCAGCTGTACCTCTCCCTCGCCAACGTTGTGGTCAGCAGTGATGCCACGCGGCAGAACAACTTCCTTGACAGTATCACCACCTGCCCAGAACCCTCCTCCAGACAGCAGGTACACCCACAACACATACCTCCATCCCACACACACCCACACACCTACACACCTTCACATCACCCCACATACCTCCATATGATGATGATGATGTTTATAATTTTGAAGTCTTCAGATGATTCCTTGTTTTCAATAAACTTAACAGCTCACGGTTGTGCAAGAAACAGGGTGTCCTTATAACAAAGTCTCTTTCTTTCTCCAACAGCTGGCAACATTTGGAGCCTGTGTGATACAGTCTTGTGCCGCATCCTTGTAGCCCTGCCACCCCAGCACGCTCACCACAGCCTTGGGACCCATCAACAAACCCGATACAGGCTCGGGACCCATCAACGTACCCACTACAGCCTTGAGACCCAGCAACACACACAACACAACCTTTTGAGATCCCAACAACCCAACACACACAACACACCCTTTTGAGACCCTAACAAGCCCAACACACCCTTTTGAGACCCCCAACAAACCCAATCTACCCTTGAGCAGCACCTAACACACCCCTCAAATGGGATGGCATCTGTCTCCCCATCTGTCAACCAATCTCTTTTTCTTTCTCTATCCACCAGCACTTTTGATGACTCTTTCCCTCCACAAACCCACCAAGGCAGTGGTCATGACAGCAGCCTCCACCTCTGTTGCTCCACCCTGGGCCCACACAAGAAGCTCCTATCTTTTCCAGTCTGCTGAGCACTGAATGCATCCTCAGAGACAAGGTGATGAAGAGTCACTAAGGTTCATCCCACGTGTCCTGTTTCATGCCCAGGTGTACTATAAGTAATGATACAAATACACACGACTCATCATTCATTGGATAATCCTACGCCTTCTCACGGTACTGTGGCTTCCTACTGGATATTTAGCACTGGGTCTCATCTCACTGATAAACTTAAACTTCACTTGGACAATGATCATTTTTTTTCCAATAAAGTGTACAGCATTTATATTTTAAGTATACACTTGTGGTTTAGCTTTGCCTTTAAAAACACTAATTCATATGCAACCAACACGTATCAGCTCAAAACTGTGGACGTCAAAGTCTTGCACAGTCTTGTATCCCTTGTGCTAAAGGAGTCAGTGCCAATAAGGGCAAACATTGCAAAAAAAATGAGAAAAATCACCTCTTCTTGACGATGGCTTAGTGGACAGCAGTCATCAGAACAAGGCTGAGGCGCCCAGGCATGCACAGAGCCTCTCTAAACGAGCTGAAATGAGTTCCACGTTTGGGTCCAGCCCGCCACTGGAGCACCTGATGCCCTATGCAGCCTGGAACACTAATGCTACAACAACTACAACACTACACAACACAGGGGAAGCAACACTCACGTGGTGTTGTCTGCGGCGAGGGTGTGGCCGGGAGGACAGAGGCAGAGGTGCTTGGCTGGGTTGCAGGTGTTGCTGCCACACTGCAGGCCAGGGCACTCGGAGTCCTGGGGGCAGTCCTTCTCATCTGTGGCGGGGGAAGGCATGAGCAAGGGGAGGGGCACCACAACCAGCCCACACATAACAGTACTACATGCACTCAGGAGCTAAACTTGTCTGAACGACTGAGTTGATAAAAATGTCAACAAAATTTTGCTTCCACAACACAGAGAAATCAATGGATGGAATTACTTTTCAAATCAAATTATGTGTCAAAAGAATAAATGCATAATATCAATAATTTGTGATAAAATAACTTAAAATAGGAGACTACAACCCTGCAAAAATACAGATGTTGAGAACAACCAGGAACAAATACACACAAGTCCCCACAAGTGTAGCTCATTTCCCGTATATCACAAGCAAGTACTAAGTGCCCACACTCACCGTCCCCAAAGAGACAGTCGTGGTGGCCGTCACAGCGGCGCTGGAGGGGGATACAAGCGGTGGGGGAGCAAGTGAAGTGTTCCGGGGGACAGGTGAAGTTACAGCTCTCCTCGTCCGAGCCATCACTGCAGTCCTTCACCCCATCACACCACCACTCCTTGGGGATGCAGCGGTCTGAGCAGAGCCGAGAGTCCTCAGGGTGGCACTCACTCGGCTGCAAGGTAAGGCAAAGTGTACAGCTCACAAAGTCACAAAACAGAATGTCTACCTGTTGCTTACTTCTTGGAGGCTTCTTGAATGTGACCACGCTGTAAGCCATCATACTGCAGCATCTTAAGCTTCATCTATAGACACACACTTAATTAAATTCTATCAAACACTCCCATCCTTCCCTCTCTCACAAAAAAAAATCACTGAACAATATGCTTCTGATTCTCAAGGGAAAGTATGATTAATAACAGCGTGTGATATCGCAAGAGTCCTTGGCACAGGAACTAAAACAAAATGACACTAACTATTTGGGTATGCAAGAAAAGTAACACAATGAAATATCCAACAATGAGGTTAGACATGACATGTAAATTACTCTCAAAGAAAAAAAATGAGGAAAATTATAGATAGCAACAAAAAAAGTTGTGTACTGAAAGCCAGTTACAGAGGAAAGTGAGGTAAGCTACACTAACCTAAAAACATAAACATAACACTAACACTAACATAAAAAAAGGAAAGTGGTTGTTTCCTTCCTACCCCTGACAACCCTGTCTCCCCTGTAGCATCATTATTAATTATATCACCTGTAGTCCTGTCATCTGCCTCACCTGCTGAGATGCTAAGTCCTCCTCTATACCATCATTTATTATATCACTCGTCATACTGTTACTTACTTCACCTGTCATGTTGCTAAGCCCTCTCCTGTAGCATCATAAAGTATATTACCCATTGTAGTTACCTGCCCCACTAGTTAAATTGTTAAGCTTTCCCCTGCAGCATCATTAACTAGATTACTTGTCATACTGCTACCTGCCCCCCTGTCACCTGTCACCTGTCATTATCACCTGTAGCATCGTCAAGCACTACCTGCCCCACTTGTTTCATCATTAAATGCCTCACCTGTGCAGTTCCTGATTCCAACAAGGGCAGGGAGCAGTTGGCCTCATCCTCCCCATCAGGCAGGCAGTCCACGGCCCCGTCACACACCCACTTCCTCTCAATGCAGCGCCCTGACTCACATCTGCAAGGCATTAACACCTGTAGGGCAGTACAGCTCGTCTCTCCTTTACTACAGAAGAGGGAACCTGTATACAATATCATACATTATGATTTTTCTCTCTCTTTTTTTTTAACAGCACGAAGGGCAGCTCAAGGGTAAAAACAAGAACAGCAACAAAACGGTCTATTAGACACTGTTCTAACAAAGAAAAAAAGAATGAGAGGCTGTGATCGTCTAGTGGTTAGTACGACATGAGCTCGAGTTTCTGTTTTCCATGCTGTTTTCTCTACATAATTCTTGTCTACACGATCACGACCTCCTCCCAGATCACAAGTTACTACAAAGGGAGAACTTGTCTGTGTTATCAAACATTAAGATACAAGGCTTGAGTTATTGTTTTCCACACTACTTTTTCTGCATACTTTTTACTGTACTATCACCACCTCCTTCCCAGGAAATGTTAAACATATAAGCTTCCTCTACAATGTCTACATTATCAAACCCTCCTCCTCCTTCTGCAGAGCCTTACTTGAAGTCATTGCCCAAGCAGGTTTCATTGCCACAGTTCTGTTCGTCTGACCAGTCGCCACAGTCGTTCTCCCCGTCGCAGGCGTAGTGCTGCATCAAACACCGGCCCTCCACCGCACATGCCACCTGCTCCGGCCCACAGCTGGTCTCGGTGAGCTTGTCTGAGGACCCAGAAAAGTGTTAAGCCTCCCACAGTTATCTAATAAAGCGTTTATTAAAGTTTATTGATGGTATATATTTATTGTTATTTTGCTAAGGATATCACAACAGCTTTGGGTGAAAGAAGGGTAGGAAAAGGGGTGACAGTGAGAAGACATGGGATGATGAGAGAGGAAGAGATGATAAAGAAAGTTGAAGAGATGAGAGAGGGAGAGAGAAGGTGAGGATGGAGTTCGGGGTGAAGGGAAGGATAGTACAGGAAGCAGTTGGAGTGATGTGGGGACACAAGTGGTGGTGGAGCAGGAGAAAAAGGGATAGTAAGGTAATACAGTTACTGGGCTGACGAAGGGACATTAGTGATGGTGGAGCGAGAGATGAGGTGATGAGGAAGGCAACAGAGTGAGGGCAAGGCGGGAGACGAGTGCATGGAGTGAGTGAGTGAAGCTCTGCCACACTTACTGCAGTCCAGCTCATCTGACTCATCAGCACAGTCCGGGTCTCCATCACATACCCAGTTACTCGAGATGCAGTGACCGTCGCCACAGCTGTGCAGGTTGGGCTGGCATGAACTGGGGAGAGAACAGATGTTCGTAAAACACAATTAGAATATAATGAGAAAGAAGAACAGACTCATTACTCTAGTTTTTGAAAGAAGAAAGAGGGAATGGCTTACCTGGAGCAGTTGGTCTCATCTGATTTGTCCTGGCAGTCAGCATCACCATCACACAGCCACACCTTGGAGATGCAGTACTTGCCGTCAGCACATGTGAACTGGTCATCCTTGGAGCAGTTGGCATTGATTTTAGGGAGATCTGCAAGAGGGAAGACATGAGTAAAGGGGGATAAAGGCAAAGAAAACTTCAATAACTTGATTACAGGGAAATGAGTGACACATACTGGAGCAGAAGGAACATGTTCTGATATGTAAGAAAATAAAGAAATGTATGTGTTCTTTGGGATACATGAGTAAGTAGAGGAGAAATTCAAGCAGATATAAGGTAAAAATGAGTCACATTCTGAGATGGAAGAAACCTGCATGTAAGTCTATCACAGTGATTCTTAAACTGGGGTGTGTGTGCCCCTTTAGTGGCCGATGGTAATTTTCAAGGGGGGGCATGAGCATTGGGGGGAGAAGTTGAAATTTCTGTTGTTGGGATATTTATTATCTTTACAAGAGAACATAAGAACATAAGAACATAGGGAGACTGCAAGAGGCCTAATGGCCTACACAGGGCAGCTCCAGATTCCCCCCCACTACCACCTGTCATCCTCATCCATGTAGCTATCCAGTCTACTCTTAAAACAAGGTATAGTCCCTACACTAACTATGTGATTGCTTAGTCTATTCCATTCCCAAGCCACCCTATTACTAAACCAATGTTTGCCTATTCCCCTCCTATACTTTTCTAATTTAAATCCATTACTGAGTGTTCTATTCTGCTGGCTAATTCTCGGCACTTTACTTATATCACCTTTGTTGTAACCCTTGACCCATTTGAATACTTCTATCAGATCTCCCCGCACTCTTCGTCTTTCTAGTGAATGTAAGTTGAGATGTTTCAGTATATCTTGATATGGGAGGTTCCTCAGCCCCTGAATCATCTTTGTCATCCTTCTCTGAACTGATTCTAGCAAGTTGATGTCCATTCTGAAGTGTGGGCACCAAAACTGGACAGCATAATCTAAGTGTGGCCTAACTAACGCTAAATAGAGTCTGAGGATGACCTCTGCACTCCTGTTGGTCGCCGTCCTGTTAATAAAGCCTAATACCCTGTTAGCCCTATTCCTCGCACCAATACATTGCTTCCTTAGCTTTATGTCAGAGTTCACTAACACTCCCAAATCCCTTTCACACTCTGCTCAACCTATCGCTGTGGAGTCTAAACTATACCCGTGTAATGGGTTGCATGTTCCTACACTTAGTACGCTACACTTGGTGATGTTAAAATTCATCTGCCATTTCTCTGACCAAGCTGACAGTTTGTTGAGATCCTCCTGCAGTGCTCTAGCATCCTCCCTTGTCCTAATAGTGCGTCCTATTTTGGTGTCATCTGCAAATTTACCTATGTCACTAGTTATCCCATTGTCTATGTCATTGATGTAGATATGAATAAAAGCGGGCCTAAAACTGAACCTTGAGGAACCCCACTGGTAACATTACCCCATTCAGATTTTTTACCGTTAATGGTAACCCTCTGTTTCCTGTCGCTAATCCACGCCCTAATCCAATCATAAACCTTCCCTCCTATTCCATGAGCCCTGACTTTATTTAACAGTCTCAGGTGAGGTGCCTTATCAAAGGCCTTACTAAAATCAAGATACACTACATCATAGCTCTCATCATTGTCAGCTGCCTCGTATACTCTAGGCTATTGTAAAAGGATAAAAGATTAGTGATGCACGACTTTCCTATAATAAACCCATGCTGTGAGTCTTGAATTAAATTATGTTTGTCAATATGATCCCTAATATTATCAGCTATTATTGACTCAAGCATTCTACCTATAACTAACGTCAAACTAATCGCCCTATAGTTTTGCACAGAAGATTTGTGTGTCTCCCTTCTTAAATAATGGAATAATGTGTGCCTGCCTCCATGAAACAGGCACCACCCCTGTGTCTAGTGACTTCCTAAAAACTTCTGTTAGCTGCCCACTGATTTCAGTTTTACATTCCTTTATTACCCTGGGGAAAATTTCATCTGGCCCTGGCACCTTAGTGACTTCAAGTCTATCTATCTGTCTAATCACAAGCTCCCTACTTGTGTTGATGTCGGTTACCGGTAATCCTTCTATCTCTTCTCCCCTGTAGATCTGTTCTCCCTGAGGTATATCATCTAATCTTTCTTTGGTAAATACAGTTAAAAATTATCTATTTAATGCCTCGCTCATTTCCTCATCTCTATCAATCAGAAATTCTCCTGACTTAAGCGGCCCTATCTTATCCCTAACCTTGGTCTTATAAAGATGAAAGAAACCCTTTGGATTGGTCTTTGCTTCCCTGGCAATTCCAATCTCATAATTAAGTTTTGCTATACAGGTGCTTTTCTTTACTGTTCTAGCTAAATCGTTGTAACTGTCCCTAAGGTCGAGTTTCCCCCCTTTTGATTCTAACATATACCGTAAAGTGGGGCGACTTCGAATTTGTGGATGACTTCTGACATTTCCAGATAAAATGTTACTGAATTATAGTATAGAGAAATTAAGACATGGTAGTGAAAAAATGTGCATTTTAATAAAAAGGCTATAATGTGGATACAATCATACTGCAAACCCATTTACACAATTTGTGTAAATATTCATCGAAGATGTTATAAAATAAAGCGTGGTTTTTTTTCATGTGTCAAATTTCTATTGAGTGTAACAGCCGGGAAGGTGTGAAGACATGGGACCAACGCGAGAATGTAGCAAAAACATCTGGGACACCATACATACATTTACTTTTGCTTGTGTCCATGTTTCAATATCCACAGGCCTAACAGCAAAATATTTTCTTTTTTCAGATTTAATGGGGTGACTTCGGACATAGGGGTGACTTCTGCCGCGTGCCAAATTTCAAATGTCGCTACTGATTATAACAAGATTTAAGCCATAACCTCAACGTAATCATCATGTATTAGTGTGTCTGTGTGTGTGTGTGTGTGTGTGTGTGTGTGTGTGTGTGAGAGAGAGAGAGAGAGAGAGAGAGAGAGAGAGAGAGAGAGAGGCAAGACCGCACCTGAAGTATGCAGTGCAGTTCTGGTCTCCTAATTACAGAAAGGACATTGATTTACTGGGAAGAATTCAATGACGCGCCATGATGATTCCAACCTTAAGGGCCCAACCATACAAGGAACGACTCAAGTGACTCAATCTCTTTACACTGGAGAAAAAAGGCTAATATGCAAGGGGGCATGGAAGGAAAGACCTATATCTAGAGGGGGAGTGGAATTAAAAGTTTAAGAACCACTGGTCTATCATAAAGAACAATAAAAAAATGTCCCTGTTCCTTTCAGACAGTCTGAATCTATTGAAAAGAAGTGCTGACTTACTGCAAAACCTCTCGTCACTCTTGTCGCCACAGTCGTCAATAGAGTCACACACCAGTGACTTGTCAATGCACTTGTTGGTCTTGGGGCACAAGAAGCCTGGGGGAAAAATAAACACAAATGTAAGCTAGGTTGTCATTCAATAGGATTAGGATTTCGTGAATGCACCCTTATGTGTCTCATTTCCTACTGACCATCTGCCCTCTGCTGTCATGTCTTCTACTTGTCTGCCAGAATCTGTAACCACCCCCCCCCACACACACACACAGCATTTCTTAAGCATCAATCAACTTTAACCTTTCTTTATGATTCTGCAAGACATTTTCTCTGGATAGCTTCTTGCCTGTTTATGAACCCTTCCATTTTTCATTTCCTACTTAACCAACTGCTGTTCTGCCCACATATATGTCTCTACTCTGTTTTCTAGTAACCTAACAATCTTTATCCACCCTCCCCTTAGGATTTCATAGGCAGCCATCAACTGCTCTTCTGTTGTCATATATATATATATATATATATATATATATATATATATATATATATATATATATATATATATATATATATATATATATATATATATACGTCTCAATCGTGTCGTCTATAAAAATATAAAAATACAGAAACCTAATAGATTGTCTACCCTCCCCCACAACATGCTCCCTCCCCTCCGACTCACCCCTAGGGCAGGCCTCCCCCGAGTTACAATGGTGCTCGTCCTCGCCCTGCGGACAGTCGTACCGGCCGTCGCACAGCAGCGCCTCGCCCACGCAGGCACACTCCCCCTCCAGGTCGCGGCAGGCCAGCACGCCCTCCTCACACTGGCACTCTGCGGGGACAACAACAAAAATAATGAATGTCAAATTTTCAAAACTCCTAACCCCCTAGCTGATTTGGTTCGCTTCACTCGCCACGCCTCTCTTCCAAGTGGCTACGGTCCATATTTAGTAGAAAAAGATCCCCCCCCCTTCCACAGCTCTGGGCACGACCATGAAACGGACACTCACCGAACCGAAGTCAGATTTGTCAGAACAACAAACTATAGAAGTACAGTATCTTCCTTATTTCACCTGTCTGGCAAACTTTTGAACAGCCTTATTCCTTGGTCTGTAATCTCCTTCCTGCGATCAGTGCTCTCATGAGGAACGTTCCTCTGTTTGAAGGTGCAAACAGTGGAGCCTTTTTCCCTAGAGCTGCCCCCAAGGATGTAAAAGAAGGCTACCGCTACTCACGGATATCGTTGGGCGGCCGCAGGATCCTCTTCACCTCCTTCTTGTTGCTGATCCACATGGTGCCCGCCGCCCCGCCGCCGCTGCCTCCCGCCGGCGCCGCGTCCTCTGCGTCAGCGTCTCTCCCATAGTCCTCCTTCCCCGCCACGCCGCCGCCTGGAACACACCATATCACCACTAACACACGATCATCACACACTGACAGACACTAATAAGACTCGATTTCACAGTCCAACACAGCTAGTACGTGGTTTTGTAATCGATCGAACCAAACTATTCAACCTCATACAATCCATAATAGTGGTTAGGTTTTCCTTGCAGCACCATGCAGATAAACAAGAAATTTCCTGCATAGTTTCCTCAAATTTCTTAACTTAAATATGAACACAAAACATTACAAATTATTTCGAAGTCAAACTGGTTGGGATCAAGGCTTACTAACCTACGTGGCTCTAAACGAAACACTCGATCGCTAATTATTAGTTTCATGCAATTTCTTCCTTTATTTTCCTGTTTTCTATTATCATATTGCGGGTCTTATCATTTCCTCTACTGCATAATAATATGAATATTGTACACATGTTTCTTGTATTGCTGAAAATCACATTTTGTAGCCTATTGGTCTGGGGGTCGGGAGGGTATGTTCCTCCCTCCACCTTCGTTGTGTATGTACTTTTGCAACAATAAACCATCAATCAAGCCTTCAACGCTATTTATACGCTAGCACACACACACTAAACGAAACATGATAAAATGTCGTAGCTACATTTGGCTGGATGTATATAATAATAATACCCACACACACATACACAAACAGGTAGTCAGCATAGGAACACACACATTGCTTATACACACATCATCCAACCGGTACCGGTACCCGAAGGAGTATTTTTTTTATCTTAATGACTTCTGATGAAATTCCCAAATAAATTTTCTGTAAAGAAAACTCTCTCTCTCTCTCTCTCTCTCTCTCTCTCTCTCTCTCTCTCTCTCTCTCTCTGAATGAAGTGAATATTTATTGTTTCGATAAAAAATAGCATGTTTAGTTATTATGGGTGTACTCGATCATAGTCTAATAACAATAACAATATTTATTGGCAACCTAAAAAAGAAAAAGAATCGGACATCAAGAATTATCCAATAAATCCAATAAATAAATCAAATAATAAAATAATGGAAACGGGAGCTGTGATGGAAACGAAATGCAGGACAAAATGGTGGGAACTTGGGAGGTCAGCGAGGCACCACACAGGGTCCATACCGGGTGATACCGCATGGAGGCGGGCGAGCGCCGAGCGTCACTAAGATCCAAACGGTACCGGTACTAGCGGCAATGCTCAGTGCCGAGTGAACATGAGGCTTCGCGGCACCAGGTACCGGTCCCGGGTGCCGGCTGAATAGATTCTTCTCGGCACCAGGTACCGGTACCGGGTGCCGGCTGAATCGATTCTTCTCGGTACCCGGTACCGATACCTGGTGCCGAGAAGAATCTATTCAGCCGGCACCCGGTACCGGTACCTGGTGCCGCGAAGCCTCATGATCACTCGGCACTGAGCATTGCCGCTAGTACCGGTACCGTTTGGATCTTAGTGACGCTCGGCGCTCGCCCGCCTCCATGCGGTATCACCCGGTATGGGCCCTGTGTGGAGACGCTGAGTCACTGCCTCGCTGACCTCCCAAGTTCCCACCATTTTGTCCTGCTTTTCGTTTCCATCACAGCTCCCGTTTCCATTATTTTATTATTTGATTTATTTATTGGATTTATTGGATAATTCTTGATGTCCGATTCTTTTTCTCTTTTAGTTTGCTAATATATATTGTTATTGTTATTAGAATATGATAAAGTACCAATATCACCGAGATATCCACTCACTGAATGGTGATCTCTCTCTCTCTCTCTCTCTCTCTCTCTCTCTCTCTCTCTCTCTCTCTCTCTCTCTCTCTCTCTCTCTCTCTCTCTCTCTCTCTCTCTCTCTCTCTCTCTGAATGATGTGAATATTTATTTTTTCGATAAAAAAAAATAGCATGTATAATTATTATGGATGTACTCGATCATAGTCTAATAACAATAACAATATTTATTAGCAACCTAAAAAATAAAATCGGACGTGAAGAATTATCAGTAAATCCAATAAATAAATCCGAGCAATCTGGTACCGGTACCGAGTAATCTGGTACCGGTACCGTACCGTTTAGCTGGTACCGTTAGTGCCGGCACTGGTACCGGTACCTGCCCACCCTTACGCGTCAGCCCTCAGGCTTTTCACAGAGGAGTGTGTCGCACTCTGTGATCCTTTATTATCCTTCACTTTTTCAATACTACCGCCATAAACACAATCCTCACTTCTTCTGAAGATGGGGGGAGTATAAAAGGGAGTGCAGAAAAAGCGATTGAACCTTCAGAAGGCAAGAGATCGTAAGAGGAATCATGAATTTTTTGAGGCATCACGTTCACCATCCCAGGCTACAACTACTGATGAGATGCGCAATGACATCATGTCTTCCTTTTACCACTGCTCCTCTACAGTTGCTTCTACCAAAAACCTCTGTCAAAGGGCAACATTCCACCCAGCCATTACACTATGAAAATCAAGTTCTGGTTGGATACGAAGGACTGAGACTAATAGATGTCTACAAAAGGCTAACAACTGATGATATGATGATGCGGTGTCTCAGAGGGAAGACACAAAATCCCAATGAGTCATTGCACCACAGAATATGGTGCTGCTGCCAAAAGCATAAAAATGCCACCAAGGAAATGCTGGACTTCGCTACTGCACAGGATGTGTCCAACTTCAATGGTGGATACTTGTCCAGCGACCTTTGCAGTAGTTTGGGAGTGCCCTTCACTGAGAAGAACTACAAATACCTCATGAAGGAAAACTGCAAAATGGACAAGCCAATCAAGAGGAAGATAAGAAGCAAACAGCATCAGAAGGGCCTGGGGGCATATTCATCTCTGGGGCGCATTAGCCGGGCAGCGACACTCCCACAACTTCAAGCCTCGTTTTCTCGAAACATACTTTAGCGCTTCCCCGTCAGGGTAACTTTCTTATTTGTCAACCGATTTCTTTGATTTTTTTTTTTTTTTTTTTTTTTTGTGCGTTTTTATGAATGGATTTTCAACAAATATTATTACTTTTTTTCAGATATTAATAAAAAAATAGAAAATTCTTTTATTCATTATGTTGGGAATAACTTCATTAATCAGTCTTAGAGGTATATCATTATTTTTTTGGGAAAAGTAACTGATAAGCAGTGAAGACTAACTCTTCTAATATACATAAAACTTAAGTGTGAATGATTTCGATTCATACTTAGTAAGAAATGCATCAATATGTAAAGTACTCTATTTTACATAATTTTTATTTTTCTTATTTATTCTTTCATAGATATCAGGATAAAACTTCGCCTCATGAAGTATCTTATGGTAACAAACTTTGAGTAAAATTCACAAAAGGTTATGATGATTTGTAATTAACACCTTCCAAAAATCTACTATGGGCCCTTAAATTAATTAGCATGGTGCAACGTGTTGAGACGAGAGACAGAGGGTAGCCCGCTTTCTTTAGATCTTGCCCGCAGCCACCGGCCGCCGGGCAGGAGAGTTGCGAGCGAGAGGTGCTGAGGGGTGGTTGAGGGGACGTGTGTCTGGGCTTGCGGGGTGTTCAGCTGAGTGCCCCGCTCGCGAGCTGTGTGCATCCGGTGTGCGTGTCTGCCGTGCCCCTGCACTGTGCCTGGTAAACTTGTTCTGTGCCCTAGAGAGTTATTGTAATGTTTGAGGAGTGTGGTTCGGGAGGTGGCGTAACAATATAATTGCATCACGTCTGTGTGTTTTGTTGGCACTTCACACGCAGCACCCTACTGATGCCTCGCTAGAATCATTTTTGTTTTTTTCATTTTTTTGCTTGTCTCATTCTATCAACATCGCTCCTGAGAAATAAACTACTCCAGAGCACGCCTTTCACCCTTATCATATTTTCCCTAGAGGCCTTTCACATTAGGAGTAATTATAAACTACACTGCTAATGTGACTATACGCCTCCGTCTCTCTTCTACTCCGCGGGCCCGGGTTCGAATCCCGGCCCGGGCAGTCGGCGTGCAGCTCACCCAGCTTTTCATCCTCCCTTTCGGGTTGGTCGATAAATGGGTACCTGGGGAAACCTGGGGCAGGTAAACTGTGGTAACCCGGATGTCACACTGGCCCTGTGTCCCGGGGTAATGGGCTCCCTCCCACCACAGGCTCAAAGGCCAATGTTACGGAGATGAGCCCCGAGGCCACGCGGTGCTACAGCGTATGCCCCCAACTTTACCTTTACCTTTAGTGTGACTGAAATTTCTGATTTCGGTCTTAATCTACCAAATATTTATGAGAAGAGCACAAATGTCTTGAGGTAGTAGAGTAGTAGTAGTAGTAGTAGTAGTAGTAGTGAAGTAGCAGTAATAGTAGTATTACTACTAGTACTACTACTACTACTACTACTGCTACTACTACTGCTACTACTACTGCTAAAGCCTAGTGTATGAGTGACGCATCTGCATATCTCCACAAAACTGTATTTTCATCCCTTTACAAATTTTTTTTATCAGAATACATTACAACTGCGAAACAAGCAAACTGCGCAACGAGAGAGAGAGAGAGAGAGAGAGAGACAGAGTAAAAGAGAGGATGCTTACTTGAACTCTCTAACCTTCACTTTATCGATTCCAGCGCGCGCGCGAGAGAGAGAGAGAGAGAGAGAGAGAGAGAGAGAGAGAGTATACATCAGGGTCAGGGGCAGGTATGGTCAATCGCAGCATGGATTGGGAAGATGTTCTCTCTCTCTCTCTCTCTCTCTCTCTCTCTCTCTCTCTATCTCTCTCTCTCTCGATAAAAGGAGAAAGAAAAGGAGATGTTGATGAAGATAAAATAAAATCAACAGCGATATGAGAGAGAGAGAGAGAGAGAGAGAGAGAGAGAGAGAGAGAGAGAGAGAGAGAGAGAGAGAATGCCTAGCTCAGGAAGTTTGTCTAATGCGGGTCTCTCTCTCTCTCTCTCTCTCTCTCTCTCTCTCTCTCTCTCTCTCTCTCTCTCTCTCTCTCTCTCTGTTGATTTTTATTTTATCTTCATCAACATCTCCTTTTCCCTCTTCTCCTTCTTCTTTATCGAGAGAGAGAGAGAGAGAGAGAGAGAGAGAGAGAGAGAGAGAGAGAGATGGGAGGATGTGGCAGAGAGGAAGACCCATTAAATAGTAAATATTATCCCTAAGTCTCCTATATCCTGACATAGAGGAAGAGGAAGAAACAGGAGGAGGAGGAGGAGGAAGAGGAAGGGGAAGAGGAGGAGGAAGAGGAAGAGGAGGAGGAAGAGGAGGAGGAGGAAGGCTGAGGAGGACAAATGTTTGCCTTGGTTATAATGTGTCATAATCAATGCAATGGCTTTAATTCCTACAATAATATCTTCCACTAGCGAGAGAGAGAGAGAGAGAGAGAGAGAGAGAGAGAGAGAGAGAGAGAGAATTACATAGATTTACATAGAAAATCAGACCACACAGACCCCATGGTCCAGACTAGGTGATCTGTCCTTAAACCTAAGTGATTCTACATTAATCAGATGGCTCCAAAACGTTGCTTTTCTACGCTAGTTAATATTAAGTTCAAGGAAGTGACGGTCGAGCTTGTTTTTAAAGGCGTCAATCGTGTTTCACTGGACCACTGATGGTGGCAGCTTATTTCATTCTCGCACTACAACGTTGGTGAAGAAAAATTTGGTGCAGTCTGAATTTACTTGTCTACATTTGAGTTTTATGCCATTGTTCCTCGTTCGCAAAGTGTCATCGATCATAAACAATTTTGTTCTGTCTAAATTCGTGAAACCATTAAATATTTTAAAACATTCGATCAGTTTTCCTCGGAGGCGACGTTTCTCAAGAGAGAACATGTTAAGGGTGGGAAGCCTTTCTTCGTAGGATTTGTTGCGCAAGGAAGGGATCATTTTTGTTGCCCGACTCTGAACACCTTCTAGTTTAGCAATGTCCTTTGCATGGTGGGGAGACCAAAAGAGAGAGAGAGAGAGATGCTGGAGGAAAGATTATCACCCGTGGATGTTTGGGGAAAGATTAGATTGGATATTGGGGGTAAGATTAGGTCACCCGTGGATGTTGTGGGTAAGATTAGATCACCCGTGGATGTTGTGGGTAAGATTAGATCACCCGTGGATGTTAGGGGTAAGATTAGATCACCCGTGGATGTTGTGGGTAAGATTAGATCACCCGTGGATGTTAGGGGTAAGATTAGATCACCCGTGGATGTTGGGGGTAAGATTAGATCACCCGTGGATATTGGGGGTAAGATTAGATCACCCGTGGATGTTGTGGGTAAGATTAGATCACCCGTGGATGTTAGGGGTAAGATTAGATCACCCGTGGATGTTGGGGGTAAGATTAGGTCACCCGTGGATATATGGGGGTAAGATTAGGTCACCCGTGGATGTTAGGGGAAAGATTAGGTCACCCGTGGATGTTGGGGGAAAGATTAGATCACCCGTGGATGTTGGAGGAAAGATTAGGTCACCCGTGGATATTGGGGGTAAGATTAGGTCACCCGTGGATGTTGGGGGTAAGATTAGGTCACCCGTGGATGTTGGGGGAAAGATTAGGTCACCCGTGGATGTTGGGGGAAAGATTAGATCACCCGTGGATGTTGTGGGAAAGATTAGGTCACCCGTGGATGTTAGGGGAAAGATTAGGTCACCCGTGGATGTTGGGGGTAAGATTAGGTCACCCGTGGATGGACGGATGGGACGGAGTTAGCGAGAAGCGTTGTATTTTCACAGTTCAGTCATATATTACAATCTCCGTCGTAAAAAGTGGGATAAAAAAATCAACAAAACCAACTAACCACGCCTTGAAAAACAGGTCAAAAGATAACACACACAACAATAAATACTGATATCAGGCCAAAGTTTACTAAAGGGTTGACGCCGATACGACTTTGCTAGGAGCCGAAGATCCTGAACCGAACATGTCAACACTTGAGAGGCGAAAGCCATAAGAAATCGACTTTGACACGAGTATGGCTAAGAGCTGTCACCTGTGTCGAGTGATGTGTGTGAGAGAGAGAGAGAGAGAGAGAGGGCGGTAGGGCAGATGGACACACTTGTCACTAATAAAGCAATGTCCGCTACCTACCGTGTCATCAACGAGCTACATGATCAAATCTGGCTATGGGTCTCTCTCTCTCTCTCTCTCTCTCTCTCTCTTTCTCTCTCTCTCTCGTCATCTTAGCCTATTATATTTTGGCGCTACAGCTGTGTTACTACTGCATTGTGATTTTCTCTCTCTCTCTCTCTCTCTCTCTCTCTCTCTCTCTCTCTCTCTCTCTCTCTCTCTCTCTCTCTCTCTCTCTCTCTCTCTCTCTCTCTCTCTCTCTCTCTCTCTCTCTCTCTCTCTCTCTCTCTCTCTCTCTCTCTCTCTCTCTATATATATATATATATATATATATATATATATATATATATATATATATATATATATATATATATATATATATATATATATATATATATATATATATATATATATATATATATATATATATATATATTTATATATATATATATATATATATATATATATATATATATATATATATATATATATATATTCCAGCCTCTACGGATAACGAAAAAAAAATTGCCATCGCTAGAAAAAAATATTCCTCTCTTGGTATTTCTTTTTTTATATCAGTCTTCCATTTTTACGAATTTTCCTTTAGATTAAAAAAAAAATAACGACGCTCATTTGTCATCGTCATCCACCGCCATTCATCAATCAGTATTTATTCGCCTTGCATGACTATTTATTATGGAGCAATCGCTATTAATTACAGCCACCGTAATTAAGCGGATCAATAAGGGCGGTAATTCATCCCGCCTCCGCCACACACAGCTTCATATTCTTAAAAAAAACATTTCGGCTTCCCAGCTCGTATATTTGACAAGGCTTTCGTGGGAGTTTTGAGCATTTCCAGGGGTAGTTTTATGACCCTGGTGGTAGTTTGACCCTTCTTCTGTACCATGGACGTAAACAACACTCATTAGAACTCGACTGATACCCTTTTTGGTCTTTGTTGATGTGAGAGATGGATGCGTCTGAGAATATCAAGCATACATTCCGGACCAGACACACGCCAGCAACTCGAACCTCTCAGCCACGCAAGACAACTCTAAACACTCATCACCAGCAAGACACTTCTATCGATCTTCATCAATAATGCACGAGGCCGAAGTCACGAGATGCAACAAAATAGACAAACAGAGAAAAGAAAGTGAATTGGACCATATTTATTTTCCGTATTGCCGCCTTGCAGTAACTATTGTTTTCATTTGCCAGGCTGTGGACCATATTCTCAAACATTTGACAAGGGTTTCATAGGAGTTGCTGTGGGTTTCAGTGGGGTTAGATTAATAGATTTATGAGTCTGGTGCTAGTCTGACAAAACTTCTGTACCATGAACGTGAAAATAAACACTCATGAGAACCCGGTTGATCATTGCGGCCTTTGGAAGTAGTTTTCGTGAGAGGCGAAGCGTCTGAGAATACCGCCCAAAGCCTCTTCCCCTGGGCGGCTGGGCACCCTCCTGTGTTGGCACTCGGTTATAATGAAAGTGCTGACAGGATGGTTCCCGGACATTTCAGCGACGGACAAAATGTCCGTCGCTGAAATGACGGACATTTTCACCGACGGAGATTTGGCCGAACTGACATTTGGCCGAAGAGAATTGGCATTTTTACATCTCTTTCGGTTTTAAAGTGTTACGCACTTACATACGCATTTAGACCACCCCTCTCTTCACCCCCTCTATGCCTCGTGGGCCACGAGCACGATACCTCCTCTCTTCACCCCCTCCCTTTGCCTCGTAGAGAAGCCTCGACTCGAAGCTTCGAAACCCCGAACATGCTCTGACGTCACTCACTCGCCGGCTCGCCTCCGGTAACCTCCTCCAGCATTGGCTTGTTCCCCCTCCTCTCTCCGAGCTTATATAGATATATATATATATCTATATATATATATATATATATATATATATATATAAATATATATATATATATATATATATATATATATATATATATATATATAATTTTTTTTTTTTTTTTTTAAGGTGGTTGCCTATGCCGCCGGTTGGCAACTACCGGATGGGGCCTGATGGTCGGCCCAAGGGTTCTACCAGGTGGGGCCTGATGGTCGGCCCAGCCCGTTCTGGCGCAGGCGAGTGTTTATAGTGGCGCCATCTTACGTTGGCTCTTGCTGCCCCCCGGAACTCGTCCTTGATTCGCTTGGACGGCTTCCTCTAGAGTCCGGGTTGATGGGTGGTCTTCAGGGCAGCATGTGGGTAGTTTTAAGCCACTCGGCGGTGACTGAAAAATCCGAGTGGTAGCGTGAGGATTCGAACCCGTGCCGTCCATCACGCGGCGAATGTGGGTCCAGTACGCTACCAGTTCGGCCACCGCCTATATCTATCTATCTATCTATCTATCTCTCTATATATATATATATATATATATATATATATATATATATATATATATATATATATATATATATATATATATATACATATATATATATATATATATATATATATATATATATATATATATATATATATATATATATATATATATATATATATATATATATATATATATATATATATATATATATATATATATATATATATATATATATATATATATATATATATATATATATATATATATATATATATATATATATATATATATACATACATATATATATATATATATATATATATATATATATATATATATATACATATATATATATATATATATATATATATATATATATATATATATGTATATATATATAATATATATATATATATATATATATATATATATATATATATATATATATATATATTATATATAATATAGATATATAAAGTTGTTCAAGGAGAAGCTAGTAATTACTCACATCCGCCTGATGCCGCACGCAACCTGTCATTGAAAACTGTGAATAAAATTAAAGAAAAAGCCAAGGATTCGGAGGAAGGGACATCGACTATTATACAAAACTGCACTAGCGAGTACCCGCTTGGTGCTGCAGGTCTCTTCCTAAATAAGAAACACTGGCATGAATAGTGCGTAGACAACGCAAGGCACCACACGGAAACATTTTAACTGAAGATTAACAGAAATCAATTAGAGGAGAAGATTTGATTATTTATGAAAGTGACAACCTGCTCATTCTATCAACGCCTCGAAATTTACAGCTTCTTGCTGTGTGATGGAACTTTTGATTCTGCGCCATTAGGCTTTCAACTGTATACACTACATGTTATGCTAGATGAGAGTCATACTATTCCCTTAGTATACTGTATCGCCAAGAACAAAACCCAAGCAACTTATGACTTGAATTTTAACACCCTCAAACAGGTCAGACCAGATCTTAATCCTGTTTCAGTCACTATTGACTATGAAAGGGCAGCTCTCAATAGCATCACAGCATGTTTTCCAAACACAAACATTTATGGATGCTTTTTTTCATTCTGGGCAGTGTTTGTGGAGAAAAGTACAAGAATTTGGACTACAGGCTTGGTATAATGACACAAAGAGTACATTGACTGTTAAGTCTGCTGACACCTTCAATGAATTTGTCTCATCTCTAGATGATGAAACTGATGAACTTCTCTCTGACTTTCTTGGCTACTTTGAAGCGACATGAATTGGTGTTATACAACGTGGAAGACGACGAAGACCAGCGTTTGAACTCAGTATGTGGAACACAACAGAGAGAACCACAAAAGGCATTCCACGAACAACAAACTCTCTAGAAGGATGGCACAGAGCGTTTGAGCAGAGAATAATGGCAATCACCCACCTCACTCTTTGCTGTCTAGTTTCAAAGCTAAGAAAAGAGGAGTCGGATTGGGAGTTAACAATTGAGCAGGTAGAATCAGGAGTAGAGTTAAAAAAAATAAAGAAGAAGCACCAGTTAATAAACACAAGACTGAAGTCTGTCACTGAGAAGTATAGTATAATGAGTATCAGAGAATTGAATTCTTAAGAGAAATTGCACGCAATCTTTAAATATGAATGAACTTTAAATTTTATTGTACATTTTTTTAACAAATTTCCTTATAATTGTCACGTACAGTTTTTATCCAGTTCTCTTCGGCCAAATAAACTTTTGTCACGTACAATTTTTATCCAATTCTCTTCGGCCAAATAAACTTTTGTCAAGTACAGTTTTTATCCAGTTCTCTTCGGCCAAATAAACTTTTGTCACGTACAGTTTTTATCCAGTTCTCTTCGGCCAAATAAACTTTTGTCACGTACAGTTTTTATCCAATTCTCTTCGGCCAAATAAACTTTTGTCACGTACAATTTTTATCCAATTCTCTTCGGCCAAATGTCTGTCGGCCAAATGTCCGTTCGGCCAAATGTATCGGCCAAATGTCAGTTCCGCCAAACGTCCATCGGTGAAATGTCCGTCGGCCAAATGTCCGTCGACCAAATGCCCTTCGGTCATTTGTCTGGCATGCATGGACAGGATGACTCACTGGGCCGTGATGCTGAGTACACTTATTCCTTGCTCAAAACTAAAATCCGGTTGCACGTTCATAACACTCGACCAGCGTGCACATGGTTGGTCAGCAGTGGCAGTCCCAGCAGTGTGCACTGTGGGTCTCCTAAGATAGAGGCCTCACCCATGGGAGACGCGGTGCACTCCGTGACATGCCAGCAAAGAAGCCTCAGACGGGGTCACAAGTGCCATTGCCAAGTTGGTGGGCTGGGTGTACTGGGTGCCATGACAGGGGCACACACGCTGACATCATGCTCTAACATTCAGTCATTGCTGAGCTATAAATCTGGCAGCATTAATGTCAGTCGTGATTTCGAAGCGTGTATTTACATGTTATCACTGTCTGGGGGTGGCCGGCTGGGACCGAAATGCTTTCTAATGATCGTTACTTTACAATGAATAAATAGATAAATAAAGTCTTTGTTACTAATTAATAATACAGTATTACAAGGAAAACATCAGCAGCAATAAAATAGATATTAATAATAATAATAATAATAATAATAATAATAATAATAATAATAATAATAATAATAATGATAACAAAAACAACAATAATAAAAATAACTAACAATTTCCAAGGAACACATTACCTGTTTGGAGTAATTTAGAGTGGCACACGTAAGCCAGCCTTTCCATAATGACCCTTTCCATAATTGGGTATTTGGTAATTAAAATAATTATACATCTTGTGCCGGAGGCTGCGTCGTTTGGCAAACCCTCCCGGTGCTCACTTCAATACAATATCACGGAAACACATGCCATTCATTCTCCTGGGGTGACAATACTAAAGGGAAACACACAGACAAACAACCCTCCCTGTCTAACATAACCTGCCTGGAGATGATTACCGGTCGACCCTAAGGTTCCATCTCCGCGGAAGAAGAAAACTGAACCAACCAATCCTTCTTGCCTAAACTAACTCAGACAGATCGCCAGCCCTCCTTGCATATCATAACCTACTTGGGCATAATTATCTCCTGATGCTAAATTTATAATTCCACGAAAGGAGGAAAAAATGACCTATCCAAACTTATTTCCCTAAACTAACACAGACATACTACTAACTCTTCCTGTCTAACATAACTTATAGTAGCTACCTGGGAATGATTACCGATCTATACTGAATTTGTAACTCAGCGAGAAAAAAATGCGCTAACCAAACCTGCTTGCCTAACCTAACGCAGACTACTAACCATTCCTGCCTAACATAACCTACCTGGGCATAATTACCTACACTGACTCTAAATTTGTAACTCCGCGAAAGAGGGGAAAAAAATAACCTTTAATAGCTGCCAGGGTATGATGACCTACCGAGACTAAATTTGTAACTCCACGGAAAAGGAAAACATGAACAACCTAACTTGCTTGCCTAATCTAACCCAGAGGAGCAGCCCATTGCCATTTGTCACCCATCCGTTTTTGCCTAATCTTGGGTTTCTTTTGGAGAGGACTTTATACGGCACTATACACTATGCCAAAAACTATATGATCACAGTTAGAATGGTCGCGGTGCGAGGCCGGTAGTTATTTAGGCCGTATATCAGCCAAACTAACACACTGAGCCGTGGAAAGGATGACATGTTGAATACGTTGTTTCTTATCACAGTCGTCTCATAGCGCTGCCTCTAGTCACACGATATTAGCAAGAAACGATGGAGGAGAGGGGCCGGTGGTTACCTAGTCCATGTATCAGCCAAACTAACACACTGAGCAGTAGAAAGGAAGACGTGCGGAATGCGTTGCTTCTCACCATCGTCACGTCTCACTAGGCCGCCCCGAGTCACGGTATCGTCAGGTATCGGTGTGCGGCGCAGTAGTCGTCACCAGGCACGTTGTGTAACCCGCTGCTGCTTGACAAACAAACCGTGACGGTGAACACATCGTGACGTCACTCGCCGACCTGACTGATAGTGATCGATCTTGCTCTCGCTCTCTGGCTCGCTCTCGCTCTCTCTGACACACACACACACACACACACACACACACACACACAGACCGATAGCAAGAAGACGAAATATTTACTTTTTTCCCTAAATGGGGTAAATTTCTACTAGATCGTGGCCGAAACATTAGTGCCAGGGTGGACAAGTGACGCAAAACACACGGGTGTCTGAGTGCCGCCGGGTCTGGGCGTGGGCGAGGCCGTGCCCGGTGTGGGAGGAGGACCTAGGCACGGCCCTGGGCACGACGGTACTGCCAAAATAGAAGCCAAGGCGAAGGACAAGAGACGGCGTTGTCTTGCCCAGTGCGCACGCGTGATGGCTTCCTTCTTTCCCCTCTTCTGGGACATATCTTGCCATTCTGCATCACTATACAACTTTCCCCACACTCACAACACACAGACAGACACACACCACAGCCCCGGGGCGGCAGGCAGCCTCGGCGGGGCGCTGCACGCCGCCGCCGCCACAGGACAAACAGCTTGGTGTGGAAGTGTCCTGTTGGGTGAACATGATCCCGTCAGGAGCGTCTCCCCGCCTCACCTAGCGCGGCCACCAACAGGAGCAGGACGCCCAGAAGGTGTGCGGCCGAGGGGTCACCGCTGCACCACATTTTTGCACATGACAAAGCCGGGAAGGGCAAGGACGTCAGCAATGGAAGGCAAAGGGAGAAAGAGGCGCCGCGCTCTGCCCACTGCCACACCGCGCGTCTGTACTGTACTGATCTCGCGACGGCGGGTTTCTGCGGGAAAGTCCCGCACCGCACAGGCGCACTCCTCTTTGTCCTCCCGCATCCCCCGCCCTCCCCGGCCCACATCCAGCATGTTATTCCGGGGGCCGAGAGGGGGGGCATCAAGCTTGATTTCGTCTGTTCCAATAGCAGCCTTCTTGTTAACAATACAGGTTAGGTTATGGAGTCGTGGGTGTATAATAGCGGTGACATCTGCGATAAGGATGTCCCGTGAGTCTTGCAGCCCACCAAAGGGGAAGAATATGAACGTAGTCATTAAATGTCTGCTTAATAAACGTGTTAGTACGTTTCGTGTCCTTACAGTTCTCTTTATAAAACGTCAAAACACAAATTGCCCTCTAGTTTTACTTTTAATATTTCCTGTTTCTGTATTCAGACCGTGGGATTGTCTTCAGGTCACGACATGCCCCGCATCAGGGAGTGTGCCGGGGCCGTGACAGCTACATTACATGTAACCTGATACTTCCACGGACTTGAGAAAACTTGAGGTAAGTTTGCAATGCCTGATAATGATTTGGTAGCTTACTGAATGTATCTTAATGCCCTGAGCTTATTGATCAAAACACCTTGTTAGCGTATAGCCGTGTGTTTCCGTGGCGTAGCTCCGTGGCCAAGACTGTGCGGAGCGAACAGGTAGGCCAACGCTCAGGTGAAAGCAGCTAGCGTCTCGGGAAGACGCTCCCCGCCGGGCTGTCACGCTCCTCCCTTGATGACGCTCACGCACGCACACTGCCTTAAAAAATTACGCCTGCCGCCAGTCCCCTGAGTGTTGCTCCACCTAAAGGGAGGCGACAAGGCTCTGGCAAGAAGGAAACTGTAACGGAACATATTGCTTGTCACATGGTCATCCACCCGGGAATCTGGGAACCGTCTTGGTGCAACAGCCTGATTCTACAAGGAAACACGCGCTACCCGCACAAGAAAAATGCCAAAGAATACAAGAAATAAATTAAAGTATCGATGTATTCAGAAATATATAAGACTATATAAATGAGAACTATATTTTGTACCTGGTAAATTTTGTAACTGCACACTAACTCCGCGGCAAGTGCAAAAGTCCACCCTCCTCGAGGAGGAGGGACGCAGCCCGGCACCCACCCACCGCTGGGCAGGAGGGGCAGGGCCGTCAGGAGGCAACCCATGCAGATGTCACATCTACACCATGCCAGAGGCAGGCCATCAAGAGGCAGGGGCACACACACACACACACACACACACACACACACACACACACATACACACACACACACACGATATATATATATATATATATATATATATATATATATATATATATATATATATATATATATATATATCCTGACAAGTGGATAGCTAGACAGAGCGATATAAAAAAAGGAAGATGAGGGAAGTGAAGGAAAGAAGGACTGAGGAAAAATACTGCAGAACTGAAGGAAGGAGGAAGTGAAGGAAAAACAAACATAATATTCCCTCTCTTCTATACGGCAACACACAGATGTTCAGACTAATCAGGTCGCAGAGACTGTCCAGCATCGATGAGTTTCAAATTACTTCCACTCCCGGCCCCTGAATGAACGCGGGGTGGTGTGATGTGGGGGAATACCGTACAAGTTTTTTTTTTCTTCTTTTTTTACGTCTTCGCCTGTGGAGCCGGTAGGCTTGTTTGGAGGGGCCTGATGGTATGGCCCAGCCCGTTGTGGCGCAGGCAAGTGTTTATAGTGGCGCCATCTTGCATTGGCTCATGCTGCCCCCCGGAGCTCATCTTTAATCCTAGAATCTAGAGTCCGGGTTGATAGGTGGTCTTCTGGACAGCATGTGGGTAGTCTTAAGCCACGCGGCGGCGGCTGAAAAATCCTAGCTTGGTGTTGCCGGGCGGGGCGCGAACCAGTGTCGTCCAGAACGCGGCGCCGTCACGCTATCCACTCAGCCACCGCCTCCCCAAATGGGTGGACCGTATCATCGCCGTTAAAAAGAGAGAACTTATAGCAGCGCACTATTAGGAACACTGCAAGTGGACATGATGACGATGAACAAGATGGCTCCTTTTGTTTACCGTGGCACGCCGCATTTGAATAGGAGATAAGATTTTCATTTTTTGCGACAGTCGATGTAACTTTATGCATTCGTATCATAGTGTTCTGTCATATTGAATGGGGCGTGATCCTGTTGGTAAGGTATTGAATATGAATATTAGGCATATTTACGTGATATTTGACGATATACTTATCTTTTATCCAACATGGTTGCTGTGACTGGAGGGTAACACGTGTATGAGGGGCCTTACCATACAATACAGTGAGGGGGTTTAGCGTGATAAAATTTCTTACGTATTTTGTTTTTTGTACAAACAAGATGAAACCCAAGCTACATAATAGTTTAGTTGTACTTAATAGGAAGAAAGGTAAGTATCAGGTGTATAATAGTTGGCAAAAATTAGTTACATGGTTGAAATGGTAGGAGAAATAAGATATTTTATGAATGCAATTGAAATGTGATACTGTACATGTATTGATGTTTAGTGAGTATTTGTAGTATTGTACGTGTGCTGTGAAGTTTATAGACTTTGCAACATAGTTATGCTAAGTCATCCCCTGATCTCATTTACCATTAAATGAGGCAGTGTTAGAAAATAGTTAGAACTAGGTATATTTTTGCACTGTTTGGATAATAGAACAATATGTGATGCATGTTTGCTTTATTCTACACAGCAAAATCTCATTTACTGTACGTTTGATTGGTATTGCAGAGGTGAAAAAGACATGTAATAAGGGTGGCCAAGATAAGGCAGTCATGCCTCAAAACATATTATTTTACTGTTTTTTTTTTCTCTTTAATAGAACACTTTATATAATGTGTTTATTTACAAAATAAAAGTTTTTGTTGAAAGGCCAAAAAAAAAGGTACTTAGATGCCTTGTGCAAAATTGAGCTGTGTGTCGTAGATAGCCCAGTCCCTGAGGGATATTTCTGGCCCACAGTCTTACCTTCAAGATTTAAACTGGATTTTTCAATACTATTTTTCCACTAATAGTACGGTATACCCCTACATCACCCTAATCCTTCACCTTGACAGAATCGTCATTAAAAGCACTGAATAAATGGCGTGCAATCCTTCATCTTGACCTAATCGTCATTAATTAAAAACACTGAGTAGATGGCGTGAGCGCAGATATGAAATGCAGGTGTGGAGGGGCAGGGAGAGGCGCAGCCGCGCAGGTGTGTGCATGAAAAGTATGATGAATGGGATATATGTGTTACCAAAGCAGTGGTGGTCTTGGCGCGCCGCGGCCTCTCTTCTGACGACCGCTGGGACAGTCGACCTCACGCCCCTTCGCCGCTGCCTTTACCACCTCGCGAGGCCAATGATGCGTCCAGGCTGGGGACGATAGTTTGTTTTGAAGAGTAGACTGGATAGCCTCACGGACAAGGATGACAGGTGGTATTTTGGGGGAATCTGGAGCTGCCTTGTGTAGGCCATTAGGCATTTGCAGTCTCCCTATGTTCTTATGTTCTTATATATCTATATATATATATATATATATATAGATATATATATATATATATATATATATATATATATATATATATATCTATATATATATATATATATATACACATATAGGTATATATATATATAAATATATATATATATATATATATATATATATATATATATATATATATATATATATATATATATATATATATATATATATATATATATATATATATATATATATATATATATATATATATATATATATATATATATATATATATATATATACATATATATATATATATATATATATATATATATATATATATATATATATATATATATATATATATATATATATATGCTCTGTGCTGTGTATATTACATGTCAGTGCGTTACGAAGACTGGTCTGGCCAGTAAAAGTATCATACATGCAGAGCACTGCCGCACGGCCTCAGAGGTGGCAGGTGACCGCGGCCCGTGACGGGGACTCATCCGTCTACAGCGGCGAGGCGCCAAGCCCGGAATCTCGCGCCGCACAGCCTCGCCAGACGTCGCGTGAGCCCCTCCGGCGCTTCTCCTCCTCCGTCTCACGATTGTGCTTCAAAGGTAAGCCAAGTTTATATTCCTTCTTTTGTACTAGCATCTATATCGTGTTCATGGTGTCTTCCTGGCAGCTGGAGTCCTGCTCCTGCCAACAAGGATGCTTGCAGTGCAGTCGCCTGCCTCTTGGTGAGCAAGACAACGTTGGCACAATCACTATGTTTATTTTTTTTCTCGTTAATATTTGTTTCGTAAAGAGGAACCGTTTATCCACGTAGCAGTGGGATTTATGCTCCTGCCAACACGGACGCCGGTCATCAGCAACATAGTTAAATACCTCAGTGATGGAAAATACTATAGTTTTATAGTAGTGAATTTTTTACCCTCTCTGACTTTTCAATATTTTGGTTGTGTCAGGATGGAGTGGCTGGGACCGTGGAAGCGGGCCCTCAGACGAACCGTGGCGTGCCTCACCTTCGTCTTGCTCTTGTCTCTCTACCTCGCCTCCTCGCCACATCAGGGTCCAGCAGCCCAGGTACACTCAACGCAGTCCCAGGCCATGCCGCTCCTGGGCACGCTGCCCACCATCACCTCACGCCCCGCCAGGCTGAACTGCAGGCAGGGCCCCGGCGGTTGGAGGCTGTACCTGCGAGGCACGAGCCCTGCTGGACAGACTGAGGCGAGCAGCCCGCCGCGGGACGAGTGGCAGGAGGTAGTGGGCGCGGGGGCCACTCTGCACGAGTGCTCGGTGTGTACGGGAAAGGGATCATGGGAGCCACCACATTATTCTTATTTTTCAATAAAATAAAACCGGAAATAATGAGAATCAAAGTAATAGTGACCATTGATCTAACAGATTGTGGTCATGAGCTGCGTTAATTCTGTCCTTTTCTTAACGTGGCTGGTACCCCTCCCCCTGCCCCACAGGTCGAGGTGGAGGTGAGTCCGTGCCAGTGCCGCCGCACCGTCACGGCCCTGCTGCCTCACGCCTGCCCGGCCGCCGCCCCGTCCCGCCTCCTGCAGCACATCAAGGCCACCTTGGGAGAGTCCACCTGTGGTGACCTCGCCACCCTCAGGGGCGCGGCGCAGAGGGTAAGTAGGCCAACTATTCCGCCATCTATTGCCGGCATGTCATTATATCGTAAATAAGGGTTTAGTCATCTGTAACATCAGAGGGACAGTATGGATGCCCCAGCCATCTTCTCCGTCTAATATTTAGTCTTGAGTAGCCAGCCCCAGCCTCACCAAGGTGCAGGGAAACAGTTAGTCTTGAGTAGCCAGCCCCAGCCTCACCAAGCTGCAGGGAAACAGTTAGTCTTGAGTAGCCAGCCCCAGCCGCAACGAGCTGCATGGGGTCAACCAGTCTCGAGAATGACATAATATATTTATCGCTGTATACTCAGTGCCCACCACCTCTCGCTCCCCTACAGGCGGTGGTCTACTCCCTGGGCGGCGCTGCATGGGAAGTGTACCGGCAAGGCCTCACGCAGCTAGTACCGCGGATTCAGGAGGTAGGTGGTGCCGCGGGACGCTGTGCTGTGGGTAAGTCGTCCATCACTGGAGTTCCGGGAAGCACTAATGCACTCACTGCTACCTGAAAGCCTCAAACTCATGCCTCCTCTCTCAAAACTCTTTCTGGCGTGTGCAGGTGTACCCGGGCTGGAGCATGAGGGTGTACGTTGACAACACCAGCGCACCCTACTCGTGGGCCTGCCCCCTGGCCTGCCAGTACCCACACCTGGACTTCTGTGACGTTGCCCGCCTGCCAGGTAATGAGCATACACCTCAGTTTGTCATGGTAACCCCAGCACCTTGGCTGACCAGGACGTTGTGTCGCACATAAAAATTTTCATCTGTCAAAGAAGAGAGAGTTGGTGTATTAGTCAGGCCGTCAGTGTCAGTCAGTCAGGCGGGTCATCAGTCCCTGGGGCACCTTTGTCTGAAGATGGGGCTGGTGCCTTCCAGGGCTTGGTGACGTGAGCGGGACGCATCCGCGTGTGTGGAGGTTCGCAGTGTTCGGAGACCGCCTGGTGCATCGGTACATGTTGCGTGACGCCGACTCGCCCTTGCTGCTGCGGGAGGTAGCGGCCGTGGACCAGTGGCTCCGTGGAGGCAGGGTGAGGACCGTGAGGTTACACGCACCCAACTCATCCAGCACACCACACACCCACCAGTACCCAAACACGGCGTGCTGTTACCATGACTCTCCCTTACATCATTCTTATTCCAAACTCAACCTCCAAGGCTGCTCAGAGTCTGGAGAAAACTCATTCTCATGTAACCTACAGGATGTTTCGTAACGCACGATGACGTTGGGAATCATAAAGGTTCAGTGCTTCTTCCTCTCTCCGCAGTGTTACCACGTCATGCGAGACAACCCCTTCCACGCCGCAGCCATCCTGGCGGGCTTGTTCGGCGGCTGCACCTCCTGGCGACACTCTGTGGCGGAGGCGGCGCGGGACGCGGCCTTCTGTGAGCCGCACGGGCCCGGGGGTGACCAACACATCCTGAGGGTAACTCAGTAGCTGCTCAAGCCAAAGATACTATTGCATCACCAGGTTGTGCCATGCACGGCCATTCCTAAAACTTTCTTGGAAGTAGCAAACTTTAATATTATACATCATTATTAATTGCATTTTAAAGTACCGCGTCCATCCAGCTTCACACTAACCCGTGGCCCTGCCCTGTACAGTCGCTGGTGTGGCCCGCAGCCCAGCACAACGTCACAATGCACGACTCCTTCAGGTGCCACAAGTACCCTACCGCTCTGCCCTTCCCGACGCGGAGAGTTAACTTCACTTTCGTGGGCATGAGGTCGTACCGAAAGATGTACAGGTGGGAAAGACTCACGGCGGAGTGCCCACGCGCCTGCCGCCCCAAGGAACACCCGGACTGGACGCAGTGTTGAAGGTTGAGGCCACACAGTGATTGGCTCCTGCGTGACTACAAGGCCGCCATCAAACACTGGGCGCGGCGAGGCAGGGGCCCGTTGTGCAACATACTGACCATGCTGCCTTTTGCCCCCTCTCTTGAGGCCTTCACCAAGGACAGCCATACAATACTCTCCTCAACTAAGAAGACACGGTGTTAGCTGTAAATTAATGCCTTTGTATACCATATAAGTACAGTATTTATTCCTATTTTGGGGAGTGCAGTCATGTTTTGTGACCCAAGTATGGATAATACACTGAAAAATCCCTATCAGAATTACAACCACATGCATAACAGATTGTTCCATGACCGCGTTGGCGGGCTGTCTTGAATTTTGTCTTCCACAAGTCACTTCAGCTGCAGTGAATTCATCATGCACTTCACCTGTTACTGTTTTCCACATCCACCTCCATGATGAGAGTATTCCCAGCTAAACCTCCGCCTCATCCATCTTCAGGCAAAGAATTCCTTCACAGGCTCTCGCTGCATTTATTCCCTCAACCTCACCATGACTGTGTTGGGGATTCTCGTGCCTGGCCAGTGACTTCAGAGTCCTGATTGCCTTACGAGGTGTGCTTGACTAGCAATGGGAAAACCGATTTATTAAACTGTGAACTTTAGTTTGCATTCCTTCCCTGTGTGCTTGGAGAGGGAAGTTTGACATTAATAGAGTATTTTCACACTAATAAACAATAGCAGCTCCATACTTTGTCTCTGTTTGATAGTCATTTATGTCCAAGTCTTTACGCAGGTATATTTCCACCCCGACGACAACACTGCGCCGAGGCAATATCAGGGCAGCAATTCTAGACTGTGATAGGTGCCCAGCCCTACATTGCTGTGTACAGGTGGCCCATAGCCCTGCACAATACTATGACTATTAGTCCAGGACCTGTGGCTACAAGACTGCTTGTGGCTGTTGTAGTAACTAGTAATACCATTTGTGGTAGACCCAAACGTCCTTTGTTGTACT
Source organism: Eriocheir sinensis (assembly GCF_024679095.1). NCBI lineage: Eukaryota > Metazoa > Arthropoda > Malacostraca > Decapoda > Varunidae > Eriocheir > Eriocheir sinensis. Next base: position 18,371,084 of record NC_066515.1, on the reverse strand, counting down.
GTATGCCTCCACCATTGTACAGTTCTGGGCTTCTCATTCCCTGGAGGGTTTATTGTGGCAATGGTAGCCACTGCTCCTACAGTTTGCTGTAGTACAGAAAGGGTCATTTCCATTTCAATTGGTCTGTTGTTTTACTCCCATCTGTGTGCACAGATTTCAGTGCCTGGCAACCCAGGGGTGTGGAGTTGGAGGAGTCGGCTACTTTTGACCGGAGTCGGAATCTGTAAAAATATCTCCGACTCCGACTCCTTTACATAATCAGTTCTCGTATAACGTACTTGGAAGCACTACTAGAACAGTGTTGCCAATTTACGAAATTTTTCCACAAATTTGTCTGAGGCAAGTTTTTGTAAGCTCTTGAGATTTTTGAAAAAAAATCATGGAATGATTGTTTTTTATGGAAATATGGATTATTAATCTGTGAATTAATGAGATAAACTACTAGAGCTAGACGATGTCGTATAAGACGTACCCAACGATATGTGCTGTTCCAGGCGAGTCTGATTATTGTAATTTACTCGTGTGCATCTCCACTCAGCACTGAATCTGTGTTAAGCTGCTCAGAGCTCAGCATTGGGTTGTCTTTTAAGTGTGTGGTTTGGTGTGGCTGAGTGTGATGCGTGATGTGGCTGTGGCTGTGACTAAGTAATATGGTGTGTGGTGCGGGTTGCTGAGTGTGGTGTAAATTGTCTGAGGTGTGATGTGATGTTGCTGGGTATGGTGAGATGTGATGTGGCTGTGTGCGAGATGTGGTGTGGTGTGGCTGGGTGCAGTGTGAGGTGTGGTGTGGCTGGGTGTGATGTGTGGTGTATGATAAGGTGTGGCTGGGTGTGATGTGCGAGATGGCGTGGCTGGAAGTGATGAGAGGTGTGCTGTGACTGAGTGTGTTGTGAGTTTGTGTGATGTGTTGTGGTGTGGCTGGGAATGGTGTGAAGTGTAGTGTGGCTGGGTGTGATGTAGTTGGGTTTGGTGTGACTGAGTGTGATGTGTAGTGTAGTGGTGTGGTATTGCTTGGTGTGATGTGTGGTGTAGTGTGGCTGGGTGTGATGTGTGGTGATGTGGCTGGTTGTGGTGTTAGGTGCGGTGTGATGTGTAGTGTGGTGTGGCTGGGTGTAATGAGTGGTGTGGTGTTAGGCATGGTGAGGGTGGGTGTGGTATGGTGTGGTGTGGCTTGATATGATGTGTGATGTCGTGTGGCTGAGTGTGGTGTAAGGTGTAGCTGGGTGTGGTATGGTGTGGTGTGGCTTGATATAATGTGTGGTCTAGTGTGGCTGGGTATGGTGTGGTGTGGCCAGATGGTGTGGTGCAAGGTGTAGCTGGGTGTGGTATGGTGTGGCTTGATATAATGTGTGGTCTAGTGTGGCTGGGTGTGGTGTGGGGAGTAGTGTGGGTGCATGTGATGTTTGCTGTGGTGTAGCTGGATGTGATGTGTCATGTGGAGTGACTGGTTGTGGTATATGGGTTGGTGTGGCTGCGTGTGATGTGTGGTGTGGTGTGGCAGGGTGTGATGAGTGGTAGTGTGGCTGGATGTGTTATGTAGTGTGGTGTGGCTGGGTTTGATTTTCCTACCACAGTACTGCAGAAGAGAGGGAGGGGGAAGGGGGTGGAGTCGGAGTCTGAATTTTTTATGCCCGACTCCACACCCCTGCTGGCAACACTTCACTAAGACATACACTACCCAGCAAGGACATGGTCACTGGGCAGCAAAGACATCACTATTACCTCTCAGCCAAGTATCCATGACCGTTAACCTAATTTGACTCACATGAACACTGGGTACTTAAGCAGCGTTTGTTGCCTTGCCCAGCGTCCCCCACGGAGAGGATACAATACACAGAGTTTGTCACTGACTTTATTGGAGTAGAACTAAGTATTTGTTTAACTGTTCACACATAACCATGCTGTTGATACATTCACTTGCTCATTATGGTACTGGATTCCCTGGCCGAGTCTGGTGGTTAACACGAGACGAGCATCGATAAAACATAACTACGGATAATGGAACTTCTCTCACAACTGGGGAAACAAACAGTGAAGATGAAACATGAGGGCTTCAGCGGGCCACAGAGATGTCAGCTCAACACAGCATACACCTGATCTGGTCTAATGGAGTAGTACTGATCACAAATATATTTTGTAATGAAGCATTCAAACACCGCCAAACATCCATGATAACAATGCAGAACCCCGACACTTGTGCTTGTATCTAGCCTCCGCTACGACAACATGAAACAAAACATAGTGGATTCTCGGGTCCTAGAGGAGATATTAGTACTAAAGTATTTGGACTAACTTTCAAAATGACTCCAAAGGAAGTATATATATTTATATAGAGAATATATATGTACGTGCCTATATGAATCTTCAGTTCATCTTGATATGAAGGGTAAGTTGCTGACGTCTATAGTGAATCTCTCGTACAGTAATAAACTGCACTGCTTCGGTACTTTAGTCTCAGAAATACCATTGTCACTAAACACGCTAGTTACCAAATTTGTCTAAGATGGTTATAATAAATAGTGTAAAAAAAAGATTCCACCAACATCACAAACTGTAGGACTACCAAGCATCATTATGGAGCAAATTATCATTACACACAGAGACCAGAAGAGATTGGATGAAGACAGGACAGAATAAAACATAGACATGTATACAAAAACTCAAGTGCAAGCATAGTTGAGACAGAGGCTCAGCACAGGTCAAGGTGAACAGAGGTCAGGGTCACGGTGGAGGCCCTACGACACTTGCGTTCTGCAAGACAACAAGGGAAATGAGAAGCGTCTTAGGTTCAACACAACTGTCTGGCAAGAGGAGCGGCCGAGAACACCCTGCCAAGGTCCTGCGGCAGCGTGATCCACTGGGGCCTTGAAGTGCCTCGGGTGAGAACACAACCGATTCCTGATGAACAAACCATCGCAATTCTGGCGGCAACTTAGAAAAGAAAACCAGGGACACTTTCTTCTCACCTTTACATAAAATGCAACAATGCTCATGATCTCATGCAACTGACTCACTATACATTGGTCACAACTGCCATTAACACAAGGATTACTGATACAAGCAAAGCCACCTGTGGCTGAGACAGACTTGTTCCCAGAGAAACAGGATTCAATCATTTGGAACACCAACCCTACCAGCTTCCCCTTCATATTCACTGTACACTCCATTGGCCTATACTGACTCTGAGAAGCTAATGCTGTGTGTACTGAAGGATAGCAGTGACCACAACACACAGAGACTGCTGGCTCACCCTTTATTTATAGCAGTCCAGAGTGGCTGCAAAGTCTGGCACAATATGAAATTTACCTTTTGCTTCATCACAGAAACTGCATGTAAAATTTGTTTCCATCATAATACATGAGCAGGTAGGATATGATTCTTAAGTCTAGAACCACAAGACTCAACAGACAATGTGGAAATTTAAATAAATAAATCTCTCTGCCTTTCCTGACTGAGGCTGTGAGTTGACAATAAGGTTTTAGTGTGTTAATCACAACACCAACACATCCTCAGCTCCCCAGGAACTGACTGGCTAATGGGAGTGTCTGCTGGTGGTTGATGAATTCACAATTATACAGTAATGGCAACTGAGCCTGCAGTTTCCTCAAAAGAATGTCTAACAAAAGATATCAATAAATACGAAGGTGGACGCCAACAAATCTGGACCTTCCACAATTGGCAAAAAAATAAAAAAACAAAATAATAAATATATAATAATAATCTTAATAATGAGCAGTTCAATTTTAAGATACCATTACTGACTTGTATCAAATAACAGATATGGAAATACCCTTGTAGTGGTGTATCCGAAATGTGTGGTGTACGAATGTGTAGCATGTTAGTGGGGGGTGATGGGGGGACAATGCTGTTGGTGAAGGAGCAGAAGGGGGCATCTACAGGAAGTAGTCTGGAGTCCTGCGCGTGACGTGTGGCTCCCCTCTCCTCGGGGCGGGGTCAAACTGAAGGCTGGGGAACAAACAAACAAGGAGATTAGGATACTTTGTCAACGGCAGAAAAACAGATTTTAACCACCACTAAATTAGATACCCAACTATTTTTCATTATTGTGAATGCCTATTCTTTGTTATCCATTACAAAAACTTGTCCAACCCCATAAGGGAAGGTAAGGATGTTAAACAAAAAGAAGAAAAGCAGCTACAAAACCTGTATTCCAATCATTCCATTTATTACAACACTTTGCTTCTAAGAAGTCCTGCTCTGAGTTAAGGTGCAAACGCAACCCCGATCCAGACCCCAATACTCACAATGAATACTTCAAGGAGTCGTCCAGCTCCATGATAGCTGCTTGGTTGCCACAGCGATAGCAATAGTTAGGTGCCGAGAAGATTGTTACAACATTCCGGTCATGGCACCAGTTGTAGCCCTCCATGACCAGCTGGTGAGCCCTGGAGACCAGTGTGAGGCCATTGGAGTGGTTGAAAGTCTCTGAGATGTCCTGGCCGAAAGTGTAGCCGGCACCGCGCGGGGAGATGCCCCAGCCGCCACGGTCGTCCGGGTCAGACCACAGCAGGTCACACATGGGACCCTGCAAGGATATACATATTGCCTGCTGTCACAACATTCAAATTGACTTTCTGCACACAGGCCTGACATAGCTCAATGTGTCTTACACATTATCAATCCTATCAGTTTTTGTGTACAATGATCTAATTGAAGGAAAAATACAGAAAACCATAGATGTGACCCGTGTTCATTTCCTGAGTCAAACATTGTGAAATCCAACTTCTACATATTGTAAAAAACATGATTCAGGTAATAGAAGTATTTCATAAACTACTACAGCATTGTCAGCACCACTGACACATCTCTTTCACACCCCAATGATGCGACTGTAACACTGGACTGCCGTGCCTAGACTCACCTCATGTGGAACTTCTTGGAGCCTGTCCAGGGCCCTGATGTGGTCCAGTGTGTCTATGGAGGGGGAGAGGCCGCCGTGGAGGCAGAAGATTTGGCTGTCTACTAACGCTGTCAGGGGCAGGTAGTCAAATAGGTCTGTGAAGTATTTCCAAACGTTGGCGTTCCCATATTTTCGAAGACACTCATCATAAAACCCGTACACTTGAGTGATTTGCCGGGACTCATGGTTGCCGCGGAGGATTGTTATCCGTTCCCGGAATCTGACCTGCGAGGGGAAGGCAACGTTAGGTAACACAGGGCCTTACTACATGCAGCCATTCACACGCCCTGCATGGCACCCTGCCAGCCTGAGGCCATGAGTCACTCTGGGTGTCGGCAGCAGTGGTGGTTGTGGGTGCCTTGCCAGGGCACAGTCACCCACCCCCCAGGTCACTGTCCTCAGGGCTCAACATGTGGCTGCCCCACAAAAAGCATACACAAATGACTCCTTGTTGACATGTACTCCAACAACTCAACACCTGGTAGAACTCAGCACCCTCACGGTGCCCATCTTGCCCAAACACCGAGTCACAGGTGACTAAAATAGCTCAAAGGTTTTTAGGCTGCACAGGCTTTGTCACACAGGATGCTACACATGGCTATATGTAGATTTATCACGTAATAGTTCACAGCAAAAATGTATTACAGACCATAAAATATACTATTATTGAAAATCATCCAATGATTAATGACTATAACCGAACACTTACCTTTAAACAAACTAGCAAGGTGACTGTCTCTACAGAATAATAGCCTCTGTCAACATAATCCCCCATAAAAAGATAATTTGTGTCTGGAGACCGGCCGCCAATCTTGAAGAGCTCCATGAGGTCGTGGAACTGTCCATGGACATCCCCACAGACTGTGACTGGAGACTTGACTTCCTGTACATTGCTCTCCTTGGCCAGCACCTCCTTGGCCTGCAGGGACGGGGAACAGCATGGGTTAGGATTATGACATCATCACATTCTTGTGTCCCCAAACCCAAAAAGAGAATAACCTAACCTTGAAAGATATGTAAACCATCACCTGCTCTCATTGCTTCAAATACTGTCAGGCTGATTCCCTCTTCGGCTAACTGTAGTGAACATGAATTACCGGTACCTAAACAAAATAGAAATAATTGGTTTCCCATTGGAGTAATACAGAAAACATGTGGTAGTGCCATGGTGCCAATGCAGAGATAAACAATTGATATAATAAATGCAGTACAAGTTATCCTAAAGGAAAAATCGAGGCCTGTTGGATCCTCAATGTTGAAGGTACAATAAAGTGTTCAACAAAACCTAAATTCTGGCTGATATAAAGAACACTGCCCCAGGTTATAGACAGGCACACAGATGGGGCTTCTAGTGATGCACAAATGCAGTTCCCACACACCAACAAACACCCATTCAATTCTGGGCCAAGTGTGTACTGTGTAACTGCTTCCCCTTTAGGTCCCTGGTGCTCCTTCTCCTTTAATGCTTCCTATTTTGAAGAGGCCCAGCACACTGACACCAACAGGTTATGCAAACACTCAGCATTCCTAGTGGCAGCTTGGTGCATCACGATGGTCTCAGTATATGTAATTACTCCAGTAACAAATAAACAGCAGAATCCATTTTTAACCACTAGTCATTTTCTTTTAAAGAGATTTATAAACTGAAATGATTGAAGTCCATGTTGAACAAACAAAAACATTAAGTCCTACATATTAATGGCTACTTGAGCCAAACACTGTGTGTGGGCTTCTCCAGGGACACACCAAAGCAGTCAGCTGATGCAAGGGAGCCCTACATACCATGCACACCAACATACAACTTCATAACACAGCTTTCGTCTCGCTAACAACATTACTGAGATGCTCAACTGCAAGGTGTAAGATATGTGTACCTGTAGACCACACTGCTCTGAATACATAGTGCATGACAGGCAGTTAGTTTAGATCTATGCCTTGCATGTATTTACTTCACATCTCATCCATTGGTATTCAGTGTGAAGATATAAATAGTTATGCATTAACATCATGTAAAAGGCTCATTACACAGACACTGGGCCTGGGCAGCTCCCCATCAACACAAACACTGGCTGGAACAAGTATTTTCTGTAGGGGGAGTTTTGGTGTCCTGTCACACATCAGTTCAGGAAGGCAACTTTGTGTCCACACTCCTGGGGGCAAAGTGCACCACTCACAGATGCACCAGGGAGGCAGCACCTTATCTGCCTTCATAACATGGCCTCAAAGTAAAAAATAAACCCGGACATTTTTGTATTTAATTAATTGGTAGAATATTAGTCAAATCAAGTCACTCCTATGTAGCTAAAACAGTTTGTCTTCCTGGTATCTTTATCAGCCTTTATCAGCTTAATCAAAGCTGCGGCTCACTTGCCCAATACCAGGTGGTGTCATAACACACCTGTCTGACACCTGCCAGTGTGACTACCAGGAGGGTTCACCTTGACAACCCCATACAGAAACTATCCGGACAGGAAACACCCCTGCAACACACTCCTCACCACTATCACCACACTCTTGCATGACAACACTAGGAATCACCTCTATTCATGCTGGCAACAATTGGGTGTCAGCTGGCCACAACTTCCTTCCTTGCATAATGACATTGTCAACCAGACAACAAACAATGAGCAATCATAATCCCCCATTTCAGTGGTGGACAAATGATGCAGCAGCTCAGAGTGACAAACAAACACTGTCAAGGACATAATCAGCCTGGCCAAAGGCATCCACTACTACAGCTTCCCATCACCATCTACATAATCCTTCAACACTCTTCAGCAACATGCAGTGATGATGTGCTGCTTGTACTGAACTGGCTGCCTCAGTCATGTCATGATGCAAACATGCAATGTAGGTCAGGCACTTTTGCAATGTTGGGTACTTTATAGCCACTTCATCATGGCAGAAGACCAAGATGCCAAACACACACACACACACGTCATCAGCTACAAAGCCATTGCCCACCATGAAATTCCATTTTCTACTGAACTAAATAAAAACATCAGTCATGGGATTAAGTGCCCCTGACCTTCATTTTGTCATGGCTCTTCCCTTTAATGCTCTCCCAAGCCTTGCCCAGCCCTACCAACCTTTAAAACTCTACCCTTATCAAGATGGCTAAAGAAATCACTCCCAGTAAGCAGCCAGCTCCAGACACAACACTGGCTAATGCTCCCTGGGTCTGATTAGTAATGCATGGTCTTTGGGTTATAGTTGTAAAGTACTTGGTAGGCTAAGGCTCTGATGCTTATGTAATGCAACTCTAAAGGGTTACAAAGCCTTACTTAATAGTGGACAGAACTAGGCAACCTTTTTTTTTTTTTACCAAGGTAGATCATTTTTGGTAGCCAGTATTCTAAGACCTGTTTATGAACTCAAGTGATCCTGTGAAGAGCCTAACACGGTGTCCATTAATGTTGCATTAATGTAGCCACCAGTCACTAGTCTATGAGTGTCTCCAGGCACATCCTTCCAGCCCATACAGTCACATGTAGCTTTCCAAACACGATTAACCAATTTATGGGCCAGCGTGCCAGTAGTTTTTTGCCCATCCAACTTTCCTACTGTATTTCCTTGTTATAGAGAATGGATGGGCCAGCCAACTAGTTAAAAGGAAGAAGAAAAAAATAATGTATATGCAGAAGAATGGAAAATTAGAAAAAGAAAGACTGAATTAGCCCTGAACCAGCCCAGAACCTAAACTAAAACTGTGATTATTGCTCTGCCGCTGCAACGGCAATAGTGCACCTACATCAGCATCAGTGAGTGGGCCAGGTGCTGCTACTGCCCCTCGCCTTCTGGCCCGCCGGAAGGAGTAAGGGAAGGAAGAATTTGATGGCCAGCGAGGTGTTATTGAGAACCACACACAGGCACGGGGAGGCCAAGCAGGGGCCTAAACTCGTATTTTCAAACACTTCCGGATCTTGTTACTGCTTATTTAAAAGGGCCCCAGAGAAGATAAAACAGGTTCTCACAAGTTTTCCTCATTCATGGCACAGAAACCTTGGAAAGCAGAGGTCTTTCACGAGGCAGATCACAGGGATGAGAGACCTCGGATACTGGGACAGACTCAGAGCTGGGGCTCTATTCACAACAACGAAGGGATAGGTACCGCACCATCTACATGTGGAAGATTCTGGAGGGCCAGGCACCTAACCCCAAACCCCTTGCACTGCAGCCTTACACCACCGAGAGAAGTGGTCATAAGTGTACAAGGACCAGCCTGCCAACCGAGGCCCAGAGAGAATCCGGACCTTACTGGCAGCAAGTTTGGTCCATGAGGGGCCGAAAACTTTCAATGCCCTACCAAAAAGAGTGAGGAACATCACTGGCTGCCAGCCAGAAAAATTAAAGTCTACGTAGCCTGGACAAGCCAGACGAACCCCAGGTGCAGGGCTATGCTGCTGGGTGCCGAACCTCAAATACAATATATGACCAGGTGGCCCGAAAGGACAGGGAGGTGAGGATTGGGAGCAGCGGTGGACCACCAAGTAAACCAAGTAAGTAATCTACAGCCAGGGAATTGAAACCACCCATGAAAATCCATATAAAATCTACTCGAGCCCTTTCATTTCATATGGTAAGGTGTGGATAAGTTTGAGAATGTGTCCCCGGGAGTGATAAGACAGCCCGGGGAAGGCCAGGCAGGAAGGCGCCGCCACACAACACACGTCCTTCACAAACAAAATGAAACCTGCTGGCCACCTGACCCCTCGCGCCCCTCCCGCCCCGCGCCCCGCCCCGCCACACGCACGGCCCCCGCCCCACCGCCCCGCCAGGATGGAAGCAGCCCCCGACGTGCCCCGCGTGCCCCGGAAGGAATAAATAAATAAATAACCTTGAGGCGCGTCAAAACAGTCCGGCCTTACCTTCTCGCAGAGCGTCTTCACTTGGTTCTCCGCCAGCTGCTTGCACTCCATCAGCTGGTCTATCCACTGGTCCAGCTCCTTCATCTGGGTTTTCTCCTCCATGCTGGCACTCTTAAAGGTTCACTAGTGGCGGAGGAACACAGGTGGCGGGAATATATATCGGCGACGCCCTTCCTCCCCGCGGCCACCAGCAGCAATATGGCGGACCTTGCTCGTGACGTCACGCTTCAGCTGCCGCACGCCGCCACGCACACATTGTCTCCCTTATTCTACGGGTTATTATGCCGTTTTAAAAAGTGTTGATGTTTACTAATAGTCCTAAGGTTATTATACAAAAAGTCTCGAGTATTTGTTTGCTCCAAAAATGCCTCAGTACCTTTTTATTCCATAATTATGACAGACATTGTTGCCGGAGTTTACAGGTGGTATATCTTATCGTGGGTTTTATTCTGTGTCATTGGAATATTTTGACTTGTGATGGCTGGCTACATGGTGCACAATATTCCCCCATCATCGGAGCAGGGTTCGAGTCCAGCCAAGCGCCTCCCTGGCACGTCTGGGCGGTCTGGCTGACAGTCGTGTCCCCGGCGAGAGGCACCCGGGTGGAGGCTAGGGGCGGTGCACCTTTTAAAACACCAGCACCTGGCATAAAATTGTAAAATACTCCCACAATATTGACACCAATGCATGTATTAAATTTACCTCTATGCATAATTTATTTATCATTTGAAATTTCACCCGCCATGACTCAAATAAGACTAAAACATGTTCCCTATTCCCAGTTACAAATAAGTTATATTCAATTTTTTTAAGGGATATATCTATTTTCAAAAGCTTTAGAAAAATAGTATGATGCAATTTTAATGGTAAGCAAAACTTCATAAACTGTAATACAAGCGATGAAGACAAATGAGTCATAGGGGTGGCACCTTTGAAAACCTGTTCTTATCGTGTATCTGAGTAATGGAAGGATTGGGCAAGCAGCATGACACCTAAGGCTACACGACAACAACAACAACAACACAGCCATACTTATAGTCACCTACAACCATTTAAACAGACATTTTCAACCATTTACAGACATTTACAACCATTTACAGCCATTTACAACCGTCTGCAGCCATCTACAACCATTTACAGCCATTTACAACCATTTACAGCCATCTACATCCGTTTGCAGCCATCTACAACCATTTACAGCCATTTACAACCATTTACAGCCATTTACAACCATTTACAGCCATTTACAACCATTTACAGCCATTTACAACCATTTACAGCCATTTACAACCGTTTGCAGCCATCTACAACCATTTACAGCCCTTTACAACCCTTTGCAGCCATTCACAACCATTAACAGCCATCTACAACCTTTTTCAGCCATCTACAACCATTTACAACCATTTACAACCGTTTGCAGCCATCTACAGCCATTTACAACCATTTACAGCCATTTACAACCGTTTGCAGCCATCTACAACCATTTACAGCCCTTTACAACCGTTTGCAGACATTCACAACCATTAACAGCCATCTACAACCATTTGCAGCCATCTACAACCATTTACAGCCATTTACAACCGTTTGCAGCCATCTACAACCATTTACAGCCATTTACAACCATTTACAACCATTTGCAGTCATTCACAACCATTTACAGCCATTTACAACCATTTGCAGCCATTCACAACCATTTACAGCCATTTACAACCATTTGCAGTCATTCACAACCATTTACAGCCATTTACAACCATTTGCAGCCATTCACAACCATTTACAGCCATTTACAACCATTTGCAGCCATACACATAAATTTACAGCCATTTACAACCATCTGCAGCCATTCACAACCATTTACAGCCATTTATAACCATTTGCAGCCTTCTACAACCATTTACAGCCATTCAGAAGCATTAACATATAAATACATCCATTCTTAGCCGCTTACAACCATTCACAGCCATTTATAACCATATAAATCCATTGGCAGCCATATAAGGCCACAATCATTTATAGCCATTTACAACCATTGACAGCATTTAAAACATGCATTTACAGCCATATACAACCATTTAAAGTAATTTATTATCATTCACAGCCATTTACAACCATTGACAGCCACTTGAAGCCATTTACAACCATTTACAGACATTTACAACCATTAACAGCCATACATGGGCAGTTAAACCCATAAATAAACATTAATAGCCATACGCAGACATGTACAGCCATTTATAGTCATTTACAGCCATTTGCTGCCATCCAACCGGTTTTATCCATTTACAGCCATCTACAACCACTACCTACGTAAACCTCAGCAGCAGACAAACAAACAATCACAACAGTTAAAGAGATAAAGAGAAATAGAACACATATAATCACGTCATAATCTTCCACCATCACATGATAGGCAAGATAATACATAAGCAAATCTAACAACAACAACAACAACAACAACAACAACAACAACAACAACAATAATAATAATAATAATAATAATAATAATAATAATAATAATAATAATAATAATAATAATAATAATAATAATAATAATAATAATAATAATAATAATAATAATAATAATAATAATAATAATAACAATATTAAAACGCCAATCTAATAACTTACTGTATTAGGCTATGAAGTGTTATTTTTTTAGGTCATATAGAGATTATTGAAGAGAGGAAGAACGAAGAGAAGAAGAAGAAGAAGAAGAAAAAGAAGAAGAAGAAGAAGAGCTACGAATCGGAGGGCCCGAATTCGAATCCCCCGGCCTGGGCAATCGGAGTGCAGCCCGCCCCGTGTTCATCCTTTCTTTCTAACTGGTCAGTAAATGGGTAGCCTACCTGGGGAAACCTGGGGAAGGTAAATTGTGGTAACCCGGATGTCTCACTGGCCCTGTGTCCCGGGGTGATGGGTTAAATTCTTACCCAACACAGGCTCAAGGGCCATTAATTGTGACGGAGATGAGTATCGAGGCCACGCGCAGCTGTTGCGTATATAATGGCCCCAACTTTACCTTATCCTACTTACGTATTCTGCCTGCCTGTCTGTTTTCTGCCGCCTATAGCTGTCCTACATAACCATAAACTATTGCCCTGCGTGGCCTTGCTCAAAATACCGTACGTGGGAAAGAGGAAGGAAGGGAGGGGCGCACTGACCGCCCCTCCCTTCCTTCGTTCTTCAGGCTACAGCATGGCCTAAATGACGGTACACAGGCCTTCCACAACCTCCCGAAGGTGCGGTGGGAGATATATGGAAAGAAAGTAATTCACACACACTTACACCCACTCGCAAAACCAACAACACACCATACAGCAAACACCGAAACAGAGTGAACTAAAAATAACAGCGAGAAACAAAGGTGAGAAAATAAAAATAGCAACGACCTTTGAAAGCCGGTTTTACAAAGTGTTGCGTCATTGATGAAACCAAACAAACGGCCACGTGGTAAGAATGAATGAAACACACACACACACACACACACACACACACACACACACACACACGTCCTCCTCCTTTCATTGTTCTTCTTTTTCTTCTTAAACTTCTTCTTCCTTATCTTTCATTTGTCCTACCACATTCCCCCCCCCCCACACACACACACCAAAAAGAAGAAAAAAACAACTTGTAATATGGCTGAGAGAGAGAGAGAGAGAGAGAGAGAGAGAGAGAGAGAGAGAGAGAGAGAGAGAGGGTGGTGATGTCATGGATGAGTCATTTATTGATCAACAAAACGCGGGTGTTAGGCCATAGGGGCGTCACGTGATGTGTGTTTGTTTTGTAGAGGGATCGAGGAGAAAAAAGAGGAGGACGAAAAGATAGATGGTGGAATAAGATAGAACATAGTGAAGTTATAATAGGGTTACGATGAATTACAATGTAGATAGACATATATGAGAACAAAGACAGTGAAATCGATTAGAATTAGGAAAAGAATCATATTTTTGTCTACCTCTGCATGAAAAGACGAAATAGACGGATAATAATAAGGACGGAATAGAGTGAGGAGAAACTAAGAGCTATAATGAAGATAATATACAATGAATCTATGGTTACAAGACAGAGAAATATATTTTAACAAAGAAAAAAAAAAGCATAGGAAGAGAAGAAAAATAAACAAAAAGGATGTTGGAATAAGAGGGAATTTTGATGATGAAGAATGAAGATAAAATAAAAAAAGAGGAAGGTAACATGATAATAATAATAATAAATAATAATAATAATGAATTACGAAGGAAATGAAGTAAATATGTAGGCAATAATTATACAATTGTCAAAAAAAGAAGACAAAGAAAAAAGATGCGTGGAGGATAATATAGAAGGAAAATAGGGGAAAAAATGTCTAAGGAAAGGAGAATATGGAGGGAAAACGTAATGAAGGTTATGCAGGAGGAAAACAACAACGAAAAAAGAAGGAAAAACATTGACCGAAAGTATATAATAATGTCATGGTAACAAGGAAAATGTGTGAGGAGGAAACGAAGGAGGAAAACGCCTGAGAAGGAATATTATAAAAGGAGTAATGAATAAGAGGAAAGACGCGAGGAAGGAAGAGAAGATAAGGAAAAGAAGCGTATAGATCGTGTTTTAGCAAAGTTGTGATATATTATGAGATACACGATTAATGGAAGTGACTGAAAAAACAAAATAAATGAATAGATAAAAATGTAGGAGACTATTTATATATAACAAATAGATAAATATGTTAATAGATAATGAAGTATATAATTATGTAGTTAGTGTGGAATATGTAATTAATTCATTGTTTGGTTGTGCACTGAGGGAGTGAAGGAATATTATAAAAAAAAATAAAGAAGAGACCTTGCTGAAAAATCGTATACTTAAATGACATCAGTTAAATAATTACCAAAGGCATTCATTAGTTTATTGATGTATGTAGCCAGTCAGTCACTCAGTCATAAACTTAATAATTTATCTATTCCTTGTGTCAGTCAGTCATACAGTCAGCCAATCAATCAGCCAGTCAGTCAGTCAATCAGTCAGTGTCAGTCAGCCAGCAAGTCAATCAGTCAACCAGTCAACCTGAAAGCCAGTCAGTCAGTCAGTCAATCAGTCAGTCGGGCGATCAGTCAGTCAATCCATCAGTCAATCAGTTAGTCAGTCAGCCAACCAGTCAATCAGCCAGTCAGCCAGCCAGTCAGTCAACCAGTCAGTCAGACAACCAGCCAATCAGTCAGTCAGTTAACGTAAGCCTGTCAACCAGTCAGTCAGTCAGTCAGTCAACCGGCCAATCAGTCAGTCAGTTAACCAGTAAGTCAGCCAGACAATCAATCAGTCAGTTAACCAGTAAGTCAGCCAGACAATCAGTCAGTCAGTTAACCAGTCAGTCAGTCAGTCAGCCTTGAGTGTTGAGACAGCCCGGAGCCACAATAATCAGTCCACCCTTGCTATCAGTTTCACCGCCTCGATAACGCCGATAGCTCCGTCAACAGCCTCGACATACATGGTGGGGGGTTGGACATAGACTTTTTTTAGATATGACATTTTGAAAGTTTTGGAAGAAGGTTGCAGGGGGCCATAAAACTAGCACAGACTTTACAAATAATAGATAAGACATTAACAAACACTATAGAGGATAAAGTTACAAATAATTAAGGACCATATTCTTCAACATTTCGGTGTCTACTCTCTCATATTTGAGAAGCCCTTCGTAAGAGCTTTGGCCATTTCCAGGGATAGTTTTATGGTCCTGGCGGTAGCTTGACCATTCTTTTGTACCGTGAACCCGACAGACCCCATTTTTGGCCTTTGGAAACGGTTGATGTAAGAGGCGAAGGTTTGTAGATTGATTGATTGATAGTTTATTGTTGCAAGTAGCTGTATATAGATGGTTTCGCATTCGCCTATGTTGCAGTTTCTTGGTTTATTGCAGCCTACATGTAAACTTTTTGTGGTTTTGCATGTATATTAAAGGATTGTGTCTACTGCAAGCCATTTATTGTTTGTGTCAGTCATTTTGTTGCTCTCGTACTGCTTACACATCACGTGCACTGGTAGATCATAAAGTCCGCTTCCTCGAGGTACTGAAGGTTTTTATTCTATTTATCATCAAGGGAACATACGCTATAGCTGGGTGTGGCCTCGGTGCTCACCTCCGTAGCATATATTAGCCCTTGAGCCTGAACTGGGATCGAGATACAAAATGACTTCCTATATAATGGGTCTTAAATTTGTGTGTACTGTATGCTTCTCGATGTATTTGTAGGGTATCTTTGTCTATGTTTCTTCATATTGCCAGCGTATCAGCACGTCACGAAGCCTGCTAATCGTTATCTTGAAGCATGAAATTATCCATGACATCATCTTCTCCCTCGGAGTTTTGAATTTGTCTAGGTGGGTCTGGTTTGCATTTCAAGTTATTGAATATATTTATCGTGGCTGTAATTGCCTATGGATCTCCTTACTATATCCTTATCTTTATTTATACATTTGAAAAGAGACTTGACCGCCACTGGCAGCATCAAGAAGTGTTTTTTAACTATGAAGCAAAGTTGTCTGTTTCGCCACAGATGTCCCATACCATAGTTTTTTGAGCTGTTACTGAAGGATATAGGATATACTCACCCTTAAGCCTGCGTCACTATTTAGTATACCATTATTTCCGGTGTATAGTCCACCCGTTGAAGAGAAGTGTTGCCAGATTGTGTCAGAAATTTCTGGAGATCTCTTGAAATTTTGACATTTTAATTTATTTAAAAATTTACTGTAAATCTTCTGAAATTTGAACATTTTAATCAGAAATTCTTTTGATTTTTATTGGATTGTTGTCCCGTCCAACGCCCCAAACTTGACCGTACCTCAAGGTTACCGATGAGACGATAATGAGACGATAAGACAAAGATATATAATAATAAATAAAAAATACATAACAATAATACTACAATTGCTTTAATTAATAATATCCCAGTAAAAAGGTTTGTAAAGATAAGTATTACACTGCGTAACTTCTTAAAAAATAATATTTAAAATTTGTATTTAAATACATGAAAATCTAGAATTGTCTCAGCAGCCCCAGTCAACCATCAACAAGGTATGAAGGTTGATACTATATAACGTACGTAAATAAGTTAACATTTCTTTCACATTTTTTTGATACTTTTTTTTTTTGAAGAGGGAAGAGGTACAAAGGATAATATAAGACGAAATAATAAGGGCATTACCAATATATTATGGAAAAAAAAAAAGAAAAAACAAAAGAAATAAAAGAAAAACAAGTTGTTAGGTTTTTTGGTTTTTAGTTTGGTGTTTTTTTTATTTTATGTGCCGCATTGTCAGGTTTTTTTTTGTCCCAATCCATTTTGTTTCAGATCTTTCCATCTGATCTGGGACCATCTCTGGAAGAGAAAGAATGTAAACAAACAATGGCTCACACGTGAAACTCTGGATCAATTTCCTTTTCCGCCTTGATGCTGGGCTGCCTTGTGCATGGCGCGGCCCGCGACGCGGCGCGGCGGCGGCTGACGGCCCATTGCTGCCGCGGGATGGCCGCCGGCAGGGGGGAGGCCACGGGGAAGAAGGGTGAGACAGGCCGCGGCAGACCCTTGACCCGGCGCGGTATAGTAGTTATAGTTGTCGTAGATTTAGGTGTCATCACCACGGCCAGTCTGGTTCCCCGCCGCCTCCACACCTCTGGTCCATCTTCAAGTATTGCAGCTGGTCTATGATGGAGTTTGACACTGCTCCTCTTGAAGTGGGGCCGTGTGGGACTGGAGGCTCATCTGGTATCGTTGCCAGGAATTTGTTGAGCCTGTTCTTGGAGATTTCTGTGCTGGCACCGGTCAGGTCTCTGAAGTCTGACGCCTTGTATCGCTGCCAAGTCCGTCCACACGATCGGTCTCTGCCCTCCACCAGGCACAGTTCGCGGCACACTTGTATTCTCATCCGAGCGGCAGCCTGGAGCTGTCAAAGCCAGGCTGCCAGGCAGGGCGGGTGCTCAGTAAGGCTGTGTGCGGTACTGCGTTGTGTAGCAGGAAGGACTGCCTGAAGCTAACCCTGTGTAGCATAGTCACTGTTGCTATCTGTGGGAAAAGAAAAGAAACAAATTAAAAAAAGTGACCGTGTGTTTGACAGCAATGTTTTATTAGGCAGTGCTTGGTAAAATTGCTCAGCTACCAGCATGGGCATTTTACTTGTTTTCCCACGGGCTCAAGCATTAAGCCCGTCCTCAGGCAAACTGCCAGCTTGTACCCACTGACATTACCCTATTGTGTGGACGTGGCAAGGATACTAACTTGGCATCAGTAGGTCACTATTAAGGGATGAGAGGTTACTGATTTAGCAGTAAAAGGTTATCAGCTTAGCTTCAATGATTTGCTATCCCTGACATCCCTCCCCAGACCTGTCAGAGCCGCTGGCTGCTGCTTACAAACCTGGCGATGTGGAGCATGGGTGGTATCGCTGGTGGGAGGACCACGGCTTCTTCCGCCGGGCTGGCACAGAGGAGAGCTTTGTCATGGCCTTCCCTCCCCCCAACGTGACTGGCTCCCTTCACCTGGGACACGCCCTCACCTGCTCAATCCAAGACACCATTGCTAGATGGTCTGTGTCCTCATTTAACTTTCCTTCATACATATTAAGATTGCAGTGGTACTTTATAACAGCAGCATGAAGTATATCCTGAAGTCAAAGTGTCTTATTTTGTTTTTGGTAGGCTGGGGTGATAAAAGCACATAAACAAGAGCAGCAACACAAAAATACCCTAACCTTTCTAAACCTTAGCAGTGCTGAAAGTTGGTGTTCATCCCTGTGGTTTGGATAACAGTAATACTTCAACAAATCTTTCATTTTTTTTTAACGTGTCAGCCTTTAGTGCCGGTAGGCTTTCTTGAGGGGCTTGGATGGTAGTCGGCCCCAGCCCATCATGGTGCAGGCAAGTGTTTTATAGTGGCGCCATCTTTTCTTGGCTCACACTGCCCCCCCAGAACTCCTTCTTGATTCACTTGGATGGTTTCCTCTAGAGTCCGGGTTGATGGGTGGTCTTCAGGCAGCATGTGGGTAGTCTTAGGCCACTCGACGGTGACTGAAAAATCCCAGGAGGTAGCGTGGGGATTCAAACCCTCGTCGTCCATCACACGGTGAATGTGGAGCCCGCACGCTACCACTCAGCCACCGCCTACCCATAAAACACTAACCCTTTTTCCAGGCAGTAGATGCAGGTTTGGGATATGGTGTTCAGGACTTGGACTTGATTAAATGCACTACCTTGACTCTTTCTAGGCACCAGATGCAGGGTCATGAGGTGGTGTTCATCCCAGGGTCAGACCACGCCGGCATCGCTACACAGGTGGTGGTGGAGAGGCATCTGTGGGCCACCCAACGGAAGACCAAGCATGACCTGGGCCGAGAGAAGTGAGTCACCCTCTCAGGAGCTGCTAGTGGTGGCCTCAGGGTGAAGGATTTGCTCGCTTTGGATTAGTGCCACATTCATTTAGTGTTCAGAGGATAAAAAATGCTAATAATGTGCTCTTAGGAATATACATTTGCCATGGAATTGAGATTTACACTTGTGATTCAGAGAGGGAATAAGCTGCCACTGTAGCACCTTTCCTTTTTATCATATTGTAATAGTGTTTATGATGTAAAGAAATTAGAGTGTGAGAGAAAGCATTAGTAGGAATTATTTGCTTATGGATGTGAACAAACTAAAACACTACACATAAGAGAGTATCAAGACGCCTCTTTATCTAAAACTGATCTTTGCTTTTCAATGTCTTATTCAGTCTAATTTTTATTATGGCAGCATCTTGCGGGCATCATTAAATAATTTTGGTTCATCCTTGATTTGCCTCCTTTGATGTAACTAATAAAAAAGTTGTACCTCATAAAGACAGCAACTTCGCTTAGACATGGGACTTAAGTCGTCAGGATAAAGAAAGAATGAAAAAAGAACATAATTTTTCAATATTCCAGATTCGTGGAGGAGGTGTGGAAGTGGAAAGAGGAGAAGGGCACGGTGATATACGACCAGCTGAGGCGGCTTGGCTCCTCGCTGGACTGGAACAGAGCTGTGTTTACGATGGACCAGGTAAATGGCTTCAAGGCCGTATTCTTTGTTATTTCCAAGCACCCAAGCACACACATTCGACAAGGCTGGCAGGATATAAAGTAAAACCCCCATAAGAGGGAGAATAGATAGTTATTAAAAGGTAAATAAAAGGTCTAAAATAAGCTGGAAGATTAAAAAAAAATGTTAGAATGATTAAAGAAAAAAGATAAAAAGTAAAATCCTGTAAGAACCTGAAAAAAGTTAGAGAAAGGTAAATAAAGGCTCTACCTCCAGCACATGAACCGAGCAGTGACGGAGGCCTTCGTGCGGCTGTATGATGACGGGCTGGTGTACCGCAAGGAGGCACTCGTCAACTGGTGCTGCACCCTCCAGTCAGCCATCTCAGACATTGAAGTGGACCACTTGCACCTGACGGGCCCCACCGAGCTTGCTGTGCCAGGGCATGACCACCCAGTGACCTTTGGGAAGATGTACGACTTTGCCTATAGGACGGCAGACTCAGGTAGGTTATGTTAGGTCAAGTTAGGGCGGGTCAGACTAGGTTAACCCTTTCCCGTTCCGGTGAAAATTTTTGCAGTATTGCAATATTTCAGATTTTGTTTTGAGAAATGCAATTTTTTTTGCAGTGGCTGAATTCAACTCACGTTTGGGTATTGCAAAAAGTAGCACAATTACTAAGCTTTAAAATGACACCTAAGTGAGCATTCTATGATGAAAAGTAACTCTGCTATTATGAGCGTTAGAAGTAAAACATCTCTGTGCAATTGTTTGAAAATGTGCGATTTTCACAGACATCCCTGATGGGAAAGGGTTAAGTTGGTCCAGCTTAGATCAAGTAAGGCAATCACAGTAAGTTGTTAGTCAATGAAGTATGTGTATTTTTTTCCATACATCTGGCATTCCATTACTAACCTTTCCCCTCCTCTCCCACTCCCACCACCCCCTCCCACTACTCACCCAATCACCCTTGCCCGTGCCCCCACCCCAGAGAAGGAGGAGGTGGTCGTCAGCACAACGCGGCCAGAGACAATGCTTGGCGACACGGCTGTCATGGTGCATCCTGATGACACGCGCTACTTCCACCTCCACGGCCGGCTCCTCACACACCCACTGCGCCAGGACACCATACCTGTGATCACCGACAAGGCGGTGGACCCGAAATTTGGGACAGGTAATGAATGGATGCTCCCTTCGCGGCGACAGGTTTTTTGATGCTATAGGTTTGTTTTATGTTTTCATCTTTTTTATATTATTATTTGTCTGTGAGGTGTTGAGCTTGGAACAGGTATTGAGGGAATGGAAGAGTCAGATGATATGAGTTCTTGATAGTTTCCATCTCCTTTATTTATTTTTGTATTGCATGCTTATTGGTCCATGAGGTAAGTTATGGGTTACCTGAGCTTAAATCCCACTAATTACAGGTAACCAGTGAATATTCCCATTGTAATTATAGCAAGAATCTATTAATACTTTAGTTCTTTTTTTACATTTTCCATCTAATTTATTTTTTCTTATATTTCAACTACATTGGTCCTGGGTTTTGGGTCACCTGAGTTCAGGCTCCTCATCACAGGTGCGGTCAAGGTCACGCCAGGTCACAGCCACGAGGACAACCAGGTCGGGGAGAGACACAACCTGCCCTTCCTCTCCATCCTGGATGGCAGCGGTAGAGTGACGGACATCGTGCCAGACTTTGAGGTGAGTTGATGGGTGGTACTTTAGGGTGTTATTCATTCCTGAGGTGTTCTTCTTCTTCTTCTTCTTCTTCTTCTTCTTCTTCTTATTATTATTATTATTATTATTATTACATATTATTATTGTTATTGCTTTCTTTCTTTTATCATATTCTGTACATTGTTCTTAATATTCTTCTTGTTCACCTTGTTCTTATTCTTCCTGTTCTTGTTCTTATTCTTGTTGCTATTCTTGTTTATTTTGTTCGTCTTCTTCCTGTTCTTGTTCTTGCTATTTTTGATCTTCTTTTCTTCTCAACATTATCACTACTGTTATTTTTCTTCTTTTCCTGAACATTATCATTTCTTTTTAACCCATCGCACTCTTTTTACTTACCTTTCGTTGGTCTGTATGTCTGTTATCTTGCTGGTCTCAGGGTATCCCAAGGTTCAAGGCGCGGGATGCCGTGCTGGCGGTCCTGACAGCTCTGGGTCTTTACCGAGGCTGCCGTGCCCACCCCATGATGGTGCCTCGCTGCAGCCGCACTCAGGACATCATTGAGCCCATCCTCAGGCCGCAGTGGTGAGTGTGTTGTGTGACCTGTTTTTCTTTATTTTCTTCTTTTTTCTTTATCTTTTTTTCTCTCTTTTGCTTTCGCTCATTCTTTCTTTCTTTCTCTTTTTCCTTCTTTCTTTATCTTTTTTTTTTCTTTCTTTTTTCTAACCTCATAACCTATTTATTTAACCTCTTACATTCTATCCATCTACCTCCTTCATTCTATCTTTCTTTCTCTCTCTTTCCTTCTTTCTTTTTTTCTTTCTTTCTTTCTTTCTCTTTTCTAACCTCATACCCTACTCATTTAACCTCTTAACATGCCCTCCTAACCTCAACACTCCTGTCCCTTGTACCCCATAACCTATTCATTCAATCTCCTTACCTTCCCTTCTGACCCCTAAACCCCATATCTTTGCAGGTTCATCCGCTGCAAGGAGATGGCCAGAGAGGCAGCAGAGGCAGTTGACAGTGGTCGTCTCTCCCTTGTGCCGGAGCATCACCAGCAGGCATGGCACAGCTGGCTAGACAACATCACGGACTGGTGTGTGTCGCGGCAGCTCTGGTGGGGCCACAGAATACCCGTGTACTGCGTCACAACCTCAGACGGACGGGAACTGTGGATGGCTGCAGCCTCGGTGGATGACGCACGCCGGAAGGTTGTGGAGGGGAAAGGTAGGAGTGGTGTGTGTGTGTTGTGTGTGTTGTGTTGGGTTAGGTTAGGTTAGGTTAGGTTAGGTTGGGTATGGTTAATTAAGTTGGGGTAGGTTGTGTTGTGTTGGGTTGACTTAGGTTGGGTTAGGTTAGGTTAGTGTCTTCATGCTCTCTGTTGATAGCATTCAAGTTATCGGAAGGAAGAAACACAAAATAAACATCAGATATCAATAATTCCCACATAACCTCATCAGCACAAAATTCAAGGAAACATAGATAGAGAGGGAAACACCACTGAGAGAAGCAAGCTACATAACCAGCCTGCCATCCTTCCACACAGAAATAATTCCCATCTAACTTCATCCAACACAAAATACAAGTAAACAGTTTTAGATAGAGAAGAAAATACCAATGGGAGAAGCAAGCCACATAATCCCTCCACACACAGGCATCCCAGAATCCTCCATCGCCTCTGTTGAGCAGGAGCAAGATGTCCTGGACACCTGGTTCTCCTCGGCCCTGTTCCCCTTCGCCTCGCTGGGCTGGCCAGGCAGGGAGGGGGGAGGGGAGGCGCTGGACCTGGCCAAGTACTACCCCACCACGCTGCTTGAGACGGGCCACGACATCCTCTTCTTCTGGGTGGCGCGGATGGCCATGCTGGGACTCAAGCTGACGGGGGAGCTGCCGTTCAAGGTGGGGGTTTATGTGAGGTGTTCAATGTTAAAGAGTCACCAAAACTTTTAGGGCCGTCTTCTGGAACACTTTGGCACCCAAGCATACATGGTTTTCATATGCTGAAAAAGAGAATGGTATGTTAGTTTCCCTTGCAGACTTTTTTTTCCTTGAGCTACTGCCTTTACTGAAAAAAAAAAATACAAGGCTTTACTGAGTGGCTACTTGTCTACTGTGCTAAGTGGCCCTGTACTGCCTCCTACTTTTGTTTTGTAAAGTTGGAGAAACCCTTTGATCTTTATTTTTTTTTAGCTCGCCTGGTGATTCAAACCTCATATTCTTCATTCCCTTCACACAGTATCTTCCACATCTCTCAAAAGTTGAGTATATTTATCTCAAGGTTTGCACATAATAAATAAAAAGCAATCAATAATGTTAGTTCTCCCTTGTGGGCTTTTATGTTTTTTCATTATTACCCTTGAGCTGCTTCCTTTACTGTAACAGCCTCCCTTCTCCTCCAGACTGTGTTGATGCATGGCCTGTTGTGCGACGCGGGCGGCCACAAGATGTCCAAGTCCCGCGGCAACGTGATCGACCCCATGGACGTGATCGCCGGGGCGTCACTGGAGGGGCTGTGTGGCCGCGTGCAGAGCAGTCAGGAGGCGGCTGAGGTGGTGGAGGGACTCAAGAGGAACTTCCCGGCCGGCATCCCTGAGTGTGGGGCCGATGCGCTGCGCTTCACTCTCTGCTCCACCAACTTCAAGAGTGAGTCTTTGGGCCTGATGTAGGAGAGTGGCTGATGTGTGTTAGGTGAGGTTTGCTTGTGTATATGGTGGAGAGGAAAGTACAGTCAAACCTCAGTATTCATCAGGGGTGGGTGTGGTACTGAAAAATCAGTAGTGCGGTTGCGGTAGTGCGGTACTTTCTCTGGAGTAGTGTTGTCTCATTTTTTTTCTTTCCCAGTGCGGTATGCGGTGAACGGTACTGCGGTAGCGGTAGTCAAAATAAAAAATACTTCAGTGCCTATCCTGGCTATCCAAACAAAGGAAACATGCTTAAAATAGTACAATGAAAAATTGGCCGGCACCACGGACGGGTCCGGGTTGAAATGGCCGGCACCGCGCGGGTTAAAGAAGACTTGCAGTGTAGTAGTTTAGTCTGTCTATTTAGTATTTAATTTTGAACAATAACTGAAAAGTCAGAATGGTTGAATCACTGATTCTGATGACTGATACCGATTGACTGCTTGAGTCCGATTCACTGTAAAAAAACATTTCTGTGGGCATGCTGCACTGCAAATGTTGTCTTCGATAGTTTTCAAAGCACTGCAGGATTTTTTAGTGCAGTCCGCGGTGGTGCGGTATTTTCAGAAATTTTGCGGTAGTGCGTTACTTTTTTTGTGATGCGGTACTAGCACACTACCGCACTAAGTACCGCACTTGCCCAGCTCTGTTATTCATGATTTGACATTTGTGAGTTAGAAATATGTCTACCATCAAACATTTTTAGAAGAGTAGTTTGTTAGTTAGCTGATGTAAATACCCCAAATTAGATTCATGTATTTCAGTATAGTCCTGTATGCTTTTAAGGACTGATATTCTATAATGTTTTCGGGTGCCAGAAATGGGTTTTAGGTTCTTTACTGTGTCACATTGGTTTAGGTGCCTTGGTGGGTGACTGTAGTGTGTGTGTTTGTATGCTGTGAATGGTTATATAGCTGACTTCTTCCTTTTCTAACCATCACTATTTCCTTGAAGTATTTTGAGACTGGCCTTATCATCATCTTGCTTCATATGACAAGAAAAACAAACCTGTGTATCTTAAGTAATGTCAATAATGTTTTCTGCTGCAACTTGATGACTCTCTTGCTATATGGGGTCCTTGATTTTGATGAGTCTTCTTCACCTGCTTGTTAGATACTGTGTCCTCTTCTAATTCCTTTCCTCTCATGTCAGCATCCAATATGGGTCGTAACAGTGATAGTGCGTGATAGCTGCTTTTGAATCCTTTTCTTATAGGTTAGCACACTTTGACAGTCATAAAAGTGATGGTGTGTGGTAGTGTCTCCTAATTCCTTTCCTCTCAGCTCAGCATCCAAAAAGTTTCATAACATTGATCTCTCCTGCCACAGACCAGCTGCTGAACATAGATGTCACCAGAATGGAGCAAACCAAGTTCTTTGGCAACAAGATCTGGCAGACGGTGAGGTTCCTGCTGTCGGCCTTGGAGAGGGAGGCCGACAAGGGGCTGTCCTGCACCTCCCCTGTACAGCACTCCGACAGGTGAGGCGGCTGCAGGAGTAGTTTGGTGCAGGCAGGAAAGAGTGAATATTAGAGTGTCTTCTTTTCCTGTAGATAAATAAATGAAAAAAATGAAGTGAATACATTTATTGATAAACATAGATAAGCTACTAAAAATAAAAAAAAAGACGTCAGTGGAATGTATATATTTTTTGCATTTTAAAATTTTTGGTGGTAATTTATTGAGTCTTCAGCACCGATATGCCTTCAGTAAAGTGTACTAACTCACTACTACTCTTTGTGATAGTTAAAGTAGTAGTGGTAGTAGTAGTAGTAGTGATAGTAGATAGTATGTTTAATGTAATAATAATAGGACAGCTGTATAACTTTTATTTATAAATCAGAGTGTCTTCTTTTCTTGTAAATAAGTAAATAAAGAATAGAGATGAAATAAATTAGTAAATGCCAAAATAAAAAAAGCCACCTCACAATAAGCTCAGAGGTTAGTTAAGATGATGATGTACTAATATAATTCTAAATAATGTGTTCATCACCCGCCTCCAAGGATGCACGTGCTTGGGGTTATGGACCGCTGGATTCTGAGTCACCTGGCGGGCCTGGTGGCAACGGCAGACAACGGCTTCACCACGTACGACCTCCACCTGGTGACCCTAGGCTTCCTCGCCTTCTGGCAGAACCGCCTGTGTGATGTGTACCTGGTGAGCCTTGCTAGGGGGGAGAGATCATGGTAGTTTGTGTTAGTATATTAAAAGCTTTCCTGCAACACTGATTAATAACACATTCCTTAAATCCTAACTTACTAATCGAAAACTAATGGAACATATGTGATAAAAAGGCAGTCACAAGAAAAAATTATAGAAGAAATATATACCTAGAGAAAAAATCCACGTCACTGCTCCTCCAAAGTGAAAAGTATAAGGATATCCAAGTTAATAGATCAGAATCAGCCAGAGAGATGTTTTGATATTTCCCTCTTGAAGGCATTGAAGTCATAGGCAGGAGGAAACACAGGTGAAGGAAAAGTATAATCTGTACCAGGAGACTTGGGATGGAAAGAAGAGAAAGCTCATTATGATACAAAGAATGATTAGCATGCTCATTACTCTTCTTCCTAACATATGATCAATAAAGTGATGAATAAATAGGTTCTGGAGGGGAATAAATTTGAGGCATTCACATTGTTCATCATTAAAATTGTTGAGTAATGTAATCGTGGCTGGCTGTGTCCATGAGTTTTATGCGTCTGCCCCTCGGCAACGCTCTGCCCATAACACACTGCTTGTTCTGTAGGTCTTGGGAAGCTGGTGGCAATGTAGTGAAAATCTTGTGATAAACCTTTGTTGATCAGTTTATTGGTGCTAAATGTGGCAGGATACTTCCTGAGAATATATATATGGAAGTGTTAGAAATAGAGGAAGGATTAGCACTGGACCCAGCTAGATGGAGGAGGATCACTGCAAGTCTGACCAGAAGGATGGAAGAAGATAGATTATAAAAGAAAAAGGAGAAGAATGTATATTGTCTATCTCTAGTTTATTCTCCTTACTCCTCTATCAAGCTAATTTACGTATGTAGTTTTTATTTTTCCAATTTCATCTCCTTTCTAATTCATGTGGTTTTTATTCTTATTCTTTCATCAAACTCCCAATTTTTGTCGCCTTAATTCTTCCTACTTCTTCCTCAACTTCCCTAGTCCCTTATTCTTCCCTCTCTTTGATCAATCTCCTAACTTATGTAGTCTTTATTCTCCTTCCTCCCTCAACTTCTTAACCCTCCATTCACTCTACACCCAGGAAAGCATCAATTCAGTTCTTTGTTCTCTGTATTTTATGACCCTCCTAACTTCTGCAGTCTTTATTTCATCAACCTCATAATTTATTCAGTCTTTATTTCATCAACCTCATAAATATAGTCTTTATTCTCCTTACTTCTCCCTCAACGTCTTAACCTTCCGTTCAATCCACCCCAAGAAAGCATCAAGTCAGTTCTTTGTTTTCTGTACTTTATGAACCTCCTAACTTCTGCAGTCTTTATTTCATCAACCTCATAATTTATTCTGTCTTTATTTCATCAACTTCATAATTTACAGTCTTTATTTTCCTTACTTCTCCCTCAACCTCTTAACCTTCCATTCACTCCACCCCAGGAAAGCATCAAGCCAGTACTGAAGGGGGAGTCCAAGGGTGAGAGAGACTGTGCCCTTCAGACGCTTTGGACCTGTGTTGATGCTGGGCTCCGAGTGGCGTCCCCCTTCATGCCGTACCTGACCGAGGAACTGTACCAGCGACTACCAAGGAGGGAAGGGAAGCAGCGGAGTGTGATGGAGAGCGACTACCCACGGCCGGAGGAGGTGGGTGGCTAGGAGGCAGGCAGGAGTAGGCTAGGGTAGGGCAGGGTAGATAATAGAATGGGAAGATGTAGGATAGGGGGTAAGATATTTTTTATAGTAAAGGAGACAGCTTAAGTGCCTCTTGAAAAAAAATATAGAGAGAATAAACTCCACAATGTAGCAAAAAGGTAAATGGATGTCCAAATCAATAGTTCAAGATTGGTTAGAGAGTATAATAAGTGTAGGGACAAAATTATAAGGTGAAAGAAGTGTTTGTAAGATTATTATGTTAAACTACACACAGTAAGAATAGATATGTAAAAATATACACCCTAACACTCTACATAACAATACTAACTGATTAACTGGACATAACATTCTACAAATAAGTCCGACAGAGACACTTTCTTTTATTTTCCAGTTCAAGGGCGTGAGGAACCTTAGGGTGGAGGAAGGAGTGGAGACATTGCTGGAAGTTGCCTCGGCTCTCCGCACGCTCAAGACATCCTACGGCATTGCTCACGATAAGGTCACAGGTAAGGAGAGAGAGAGAGGGAGAGAGTGTTAAGATCTATCATTTATTTACTTATTTTCCCTTGTATACGGGTCAGTTTTTTTTTCGTGATCATTTAGTTTGTCATTTATATTTTTTTCTTTTTCCTTCATTACTTTTCTCTTTCTCCTTCACCTCCATACTCATTACTTTCCTTTTCTGTCCTTCCTCTCTCCTCGTCACATGTCCCTGTTTTTTTTTTTTTTTATGATCTTATACGTTATCTTTGTCATTTACATTTTTATTTTTCCTCCAATACTTTTTCTTTCTCTCCTTCACTTCCATGCTCATCACTCTCAGACTCCTACCCACAT
The DNA here is from genome assembly GCF_024679095.1 of Eriocheir sinensis. NCBI lineage: Eukaryota > Metazoa > Arthropoda > Malacostraca > Decapoda > Varunidae > Eriocheir > Eriocheir sinensis. The sequence goes on along the minus strand of NC_066515.1, from coordinate 18,342,256 downwards.
GTCCGTCCTCTCTCTTTACTACATGTTCCTAGTAATTTTGTCTCATCTCTTGTAGTTTGTTTGTCATATTTTTAATGTGTCTCTGATTCTCTCATTCTTGATTTTGTCCAACTTGTTCTTCTTCTTGTTCATCTTCTTCCTCTCTTGTTCTTATTCTTGTTCTTGTTCTGGTTCTTCTTCTTCATTTAGCATCCTTATTTTCCCTTATGGTGTTGGACAGGGCAATAAAGATGCTTTCGTCATTCATCTTGGTTTGTTTTGTGATATTGTACAACCTCGCCACATCATCCAGCACTCCTTCCACACCTCCAGGCAGTGTTGTCAGCTCTGATGGGGTGTTGAGGAGCATCCTGAAGGACAACCTGCAGACCCTGGCAACACTGGGCAGGATGAAGGAGGTGTGGGTGGAGGACGGGAGCTCCATCTCACCCACCTTCCACTCCTCCTCCGCTGTGGCCACCCTCTCCAGCACCACCACAGTCTATCTCCACCTGAAGGTATGAAGAGGCATGGTGTTACTGGTGTTAGGGTTTGTTATAGGATGCCATTATGTTTTGCTTCACTTTTTTCCTTTCTTTTATATCGTCACCTTCGTCAACAGACCGCCTAAGTCATTATTTTCTACTTTACAGGAAATCAGAAAAGAACGGTCATTATCTCATTTGGCTTAAGAGTTAGGCAGAAACGAAAAGGCCGATTCTAGAACACTCAAACCCATAATGACGAAGGCAACTATACAAAAATGGGCATCACATGTTGAAAAATTGATGTAGGCAAAAACCTGGAAATCACTGAAAAATGACTTAGGCGATAATTTTATGAGGGTGACGATATGCTTTTCCTCTTCATTTCTTCTTACTTGTAATATATGGATGTGTTTTATGATCTCTTCTAACCTGTGATGATCTAGAAAGTCTTATTTTTGTTTATTTTATTTTTTCTTTACCTTTTCTTTACCTTTACTTTCATATCTTTACTTTCAGATCTTCTTACTTGTAATATATGGATGTGTTTTATGATCTCTTCTAACCTGTGATGATCTAGAAAGTCTTATTTTTGTTTATTTTTTTATTTTCTTTACCTTTCCTTTATCTTTTCTCTCTACCTTTACCATTTGCATTTTTATTACTTCGTACTTTTCTTGTTTATACTTCATCATGTTTACTATCACTTATTATCAGCATTTATTTATCATTTATTCATCGTTTATTATTATTAGCAGTGTTTTCTTTCTCTTTTCCTCCTTTCTCTGTCTTTTCTTTCTCATTTTCATCATTTATTTATCATTCATTCATCATTTATCATTATTATTACCAGTGTTTTTCTTTTTTTTTCCTTCTTTCTCTATATCTTTTTATTTCTTTATTTACTCTCATTTATTTATTCAATCATCATTTATTACCAAAATTATTATCATATATCATTCATCATTTATTATTATTATTATTATTACCGGTGTTTTCCTTTTTCTCCTCCTTTCTCTTCATCTTTTCATTTTTTTATTTGTTATCATCATTTATTTAGTCATTCATCATTAATTACTGCCATTATTATCATCATTTATCACTTATTATTACCACTATCATCATCATTATTATCATCATTTATTATCCTCCGCAGGGCGTGGTTGACCCCAAGGTGGAGGTGGCGCGGCTGACCAAGAAGCTGGCGCGGCTGGAGAAGGAAGAGAGGAAGGTGGTCAAAATGGTGACGGCGCCGGGGTACGAAGAGAAGTCCCCGCCACACATACAGGAGGCCCACCACAGCAAGGTACCCGCCACCGCCCAGTTGTGTATCAGGGTGTGGAGTTTGTTACCAGATAATAGTGGGTTAGGGAACTACAATGGCAGGCTTAACACACTTTTGCATAGGGTGGCATTGGATTAATATTGTCACTCATGCCTTTATATTATGCAGGCTTGGTTAGGTTAGGTTAGGTTAGGTTAGTTTTTTTATCTTTTCCATTTTTTATCTTTTTTATCTTTTTTTTCTTTTCCCTTTTTTGTTTGTCTTTCCTGTCTCTTTCTTTTCCCTTTTTTGTCTTTCTTTTTTTCCTATTCTTTCCTTCCCTTCCCCTTTTTTCTCTTCCCTCTCCTTTCTCTCCCTTCTCTTCAATTCTTTTATATATTTTCTCTTAACTTTTTATTTTTATTTTATTTTTATTTTTATTTTTTTAGGTTAGGTTAGGTTAGGTTAGGTTAGGTTAGATTTACCGTAATGAATTTGAGGTGGAGGAAGGAATGGTGTAGAGGAATAGCGAGAGAAGAGATTGAAGGTTGTGGAATGATAGCTAGGTGTAATATGCATGATCAATAACTCCCCTTTTCCTTCTTCCAGCTTGTGTCGATAAGAAGCGAGATGGAGAGGCTACAAGCACTCATTCACAGCCTGGAGGACCTATAGAGAAGCACTGATCTCTCCCAGCCACCTGTGTTCCTCTTATTAGCTTGTTTAGGAGTGTCAAGCTAATAGATAAAAGCTAACACACGTATTTATAAATGCATCACCACCTCAGATCGCCTGTTTGAGAAGCCAATGTTAGAAGTTGCTGAGATTTCCATGGCCTGTTTTGTGATCCTAGTGATAGTTGTACACAACTTCTGTATCTTGAATCACCTATGAAAACCTGGTTAATCTTCTCTGTGGCTTTGGGAAAATAGTTGTAATGGGAGCCTGATACGTTTAAAAATATGGACCTAATACAGTGATAGCTTAGCACCACTTGATCTGCTTGATGCCATATTTTGATTTGCTGTACATACACACTCATTTAAAAGCCAATCTCTCGTAAAAGTTTAAAGTTGATTGTTTGACAGACGAATAAGTTCAAGCTCCTCAGGGTGGATTTTGTATTAGTATTCACAGTAAAGCAAGATGTAAAATAATCTTCAATACACTGGTTTGTAATAGAGAGCCTAACCTAACACACACACTTAGGGCCGCTTTCAGAGTCATTTTGTTTGTTTTGACCGTTGCCAATGGTGGCGAACGCTGCTATAGTATTTCCACGTTAAATTGGCTGATGGGGTAGTGGCGGCTGCGGGGTTAGCCTAGCCACGCACCTTACCACACACTCTCAACACCTCTCGCTTCCTCTGCAGCTGCCACTACCCCATCGGCCAGTTTCACGTGGAAATAAATAGTGGTGATCGCAGCCTTTGGTAACAATCAAAACAAACAAAAGTGACTGTGAAAGTGGCTCTTAGTCTGGTACAGGTAACATAGGTGAGACTGCTTTGTACCTGCCAGTTTTTGTATTAACATTCAGAGTAAAGCCAAGTGGTGTAAAATAATCTTTAATACATACACCATTTTATAATAATGAGTGCCCAACCTAACACACACATAGCCTAGTACAGGTAACACAGGTGAGAAAGCTTTGTACCTGCCAGTCTGACATGTAAATAGGAGAGCAAGAGAGGAAGGAGAAGGAAAGGGAGAGTAGGAGAGGGAGAGTTGGGAGGGAGAGTAGGAGAGGAAGAGGGAGTTGGGAGGAAAAAAGAGGGAGAGTTAGAAGAGGAAGGAAAGGGAAAGTTAGGAGAGAGAGTAGGAGAGGGAAAGAGAGTTATGAGAGGGAGAAGAGGAGGAGTTGGGAGGGAGAGGGAGAGCAGACATGTTTGTAAATAGTGTTGTAATTAAATTGTTGGTTGTTATTTTGTTGTGATGTAATTGTTATCCACCTTGTGTGCTGTGTGTGGCTAGAGAGAAGGTATTACATGAAACACACCAAGTTCAGAACAAGATTTTTCCCTTATATTTTCTATTCTTTGCCTTTCTTTACCTTTCCTCTATCTTTTTTTTCTTTTTCTTTACTGTTTGCATATTTCTTAAGTTCAGAGCAAATTTTTTTCTTTACTTTATTTTCTTTACCTTTCCTCTATCTTTTTTTCTTAATCTTTACCATTTGCATTTTTCCTAAGTTCAGAGCAATTTTTTTTCTTTACATTATTTTCTTTGCCTCTCTTTACCTTTCTCTTTTTTCTTTATTTTTACCTTTACCATTTTTTCATAAGTTCAGAGCAAGTTTTTTCCTTTATTTTCTTTACCTTTCTTTTCTTTTTCTCTTATCTTTTTACTTTTACTGTTTTCTTTCTTTACTTTTTCTTTTATCTTTTTCTTTTACCTTTTGATAAGTTCATGGCAAATTTTTTTCCTTTATTTTCTTTTCTTTACCTTTCTTTACCTTTCCTTTATCTTTTTTCTTTACCTTTACTGTTTTCTTCCTTTAACTTTTCTCTTTATCTTTCTCTTTCTTTACCTTTTGCATTTTTTCATAAGTTCAGAGGAAGATGTTTTTTCCTTTACTTTATTTTCTTTACTTCTCTTTACCTTTCCTTTATCTTTTTTTCTTTACCTTTACTCTGTTTTCTTTCTTTACTTTTTCTTTTATCTTTTTCTTTATCTTTTGCATTATTCATAAGTTCAGAGCAAGTTGTTTTGTCTTTACTTTATTTTCTTTACCTTTCCTTATCTTTCCTTCCCTTTTCTTCTCTACTTTTACCTTTTGCATTCATCTTTTACTCCATTTTGTTGGTTATATGAAGATCAATGTTATTTTTCTTCCTTTCACTTGATTTTCTATGTAAGAGCCTCAGTGATTTGAATATTATTGATGTTTTGATTCATTCTTTTCTTCTTTCTACTACAACATCTTTTCACTAGGGAGAACAACATCACCATCACAAATAACACAGCTGTTCATAGGGTTAAAAAGAACATGTTTATATAGATTTGTTTTCATTATATCCCTTTTATTACAACTTTGGCATGTATATGAAACAACCTATATTCTTAATCATTTCGGGAAAGTGGAAAAGAAAGAGCTGGGGGTGAGTAGGAAGAGGGAAAGGGGAGGAAAAAGAAGGGGAGAAGGAAGAAGAAACGGCTGGGTGAATAAAAGAAGGGAGAAGGAAAGGAACAAAGGAGGAAGGAAAATGGAAAGAAGGAGAAGGGAAAAGAATCTGGTGGATGAATACGAGTAGGGAGGAGAAGGAAAGACAAAAGAGGAAGGAAAATGGAAAGAAGGAGAAGGGAAAATAAACGGCTGGATGAATAGAAGAAAGGAAGACAAAAGAGGAAGGAAAATGGAAAGAAGGAGAAGGGAAAATAAACGGCTGGATGAATAGAAGAAAGGAGGAGAAGACAAAAGAGGAAGGAAAATGGAAAGAAGGAGAAGGAAAAAGAAACGGCTGGATGAATACGAGTAGGGAGAAAAAGGAACGAGACAAGAGAGGAAGGAAAATGAAAAGGAGAAGGAAAAAAACACGTGGATGAATACAATTAAGAAGAAAAATTAAAAACAAAAGAGGAAGGAAACTGGAAAGAAGTAGAAGGAAGAAGAAACACCTGGATGAACAGCTACAAGAAGGGAGGAGAAGGAAAGAGACAAAAGAGGAAGGAAAATGGAAAGGAGAGGGAGAAAGAAACAGCCATGTTCTAATCAAGTTCTATCCCACAGGTAAACTTAAACACCTGGCTACCATCTCAAATAACTTAGATGATAAAAAGGGTTAATGAGAACATGTTTATATATATATATATATATATTCATTTTTGTTATATCCCTATTCTTGCAGCCTTGGCATATATGGGGAGTTGAGGAATGGTCACAATCCTTAAAAGAAAAGTTTGAGGTTTGCTATAAGCCCTACGATATAAAATTAAGAGAAATAATGTAGAAGGGAGAGAACGCTTGAAGAATGATTCCCTATAGCCTGATTTCTGAGCTCAGCATTGCCCTGTCTATCATATATCTACACGATGAGATAAGTCAGGTATTTCAAAGGTAGTATTTGTATTTATTAAGTTATGAGACTAGTTTTGCTTTCTATTACCACTTTTTTGAGACGAAATTATTGTAGAAGTGCTGGATTTTTAGTTATTAGTTGTATTAGGCGTTTTTATTTAGAGTTACGAGGCTAGTTTGGCTTTTTACTTAACTCTTTAGGATAGGAGTAATTTTAGAAGTGCTGGATTTTCACAGCGCTAGGCCATATTAGTACTATTAATTAAGTTATGAGGCTACTTTGGCTTTTAACTTCTACTCTTTGGGACTGAGTTAATGTAAAAGTGTTGTTTTTTCAGTTAAGTCGCATTAGTATTTATTTATTGAAAGTTCTGAGGTTGAAAGGGTTGATCAGGGCTGCCAACATAACACTGACTCCAAAACTTCACTAAACCATCGCAGAACCAAACCACATACGCTTACCAGGTTTACAAAGCTAAAGAGAATAAAAAAAAAACATCAATTATATAAAACAAACTCCAGGTAGCCCCAAAAGCACAATAATACATCACAAAACCCAAAAAGAACCAACAGGACGCCGTGAGGGACGCCCCGTAGGCCGTAGAGCACCTGAAGGCATTTGAGCAGCACCTGTCGGGGAGGTAGGATGTTGTTTGGTAAGCTCCTTCACTACTCTTTTACTATGCATACCTCACGTTTTACTTTAAGATAGTAATAATGGGGAGGGAGAGTAGAGTCTGTAAGCATCTTGGCGAGGCTGAGGAACGTGGATAAAAGGAAATATTTGATGTAGTTTGAGAGCGGGGAAGAGGCGGGAACCCATGTGCTCAGACGCGTCGAAGCTTCATTTTGCCTGTTCGAAAATCTCACGTAGACGATTATTTTTGGATTTCCGTTGACTGTTTTGTGGTGCTGGTGATAGTTTTACAAGGCCTTTACATCTTGAACGGATAAAACACAAATATAGCATGTTTTCTTCCCTGTGGCCTTAGGAAATGGGGGAAGCAGGGGCTGGTGAGGGACGCCAGGAAATATTGTTAGGCTACGGTATATTTTTTTCTGCTTAAATAAATGAAGGAAATAATGTTAGGCTACGGTATGTTATTTTCTGCTCAAATATATGAAGGAATTAATATTATGTTACAGTATATGTTTTTTTCTGCTTAGATAAATGAAGGAAATAATGTTAGGCTACAATATATATTTTTTCTTCTTAGATAAATGATGAAAATATTGTTAGGCTACGGCATATTTTTTTCTGCATAGATACATGAAGGAATTAATGTAAGGCTACGGTATATTTTTTCTGGTTAAATAAATGATGGAAATAATGTTAGGCAACGGTATATATTTTTTTTCTGCTCATATTTTATCCTTTCTCTCCTCCTTTATCTCGTCCCTCTTTTCTCCCTTTTCTTTTCCATCTTCTGATTGCTTTAACATCCACAGGTATCCATTCGTGTGTGTGCGTGTGCGTTTTCTTCGACCAAGGGACAGATACACATATGCGCACACATGTACACGTGGAGAGGGTCGGTATGCTCGAACCACACACACACACACACACATATACAGGCTATCCCCGTGTGTGTGTGCGTGTTTGTGTGTAGGGCTCTCTCCATGTTGCGTGTGTGTGTTCCGTGTCTTGTTGTCTCCATCGCTGTTCCCATCATCTGCTAAGGTATGTTATTTTGGTATTGCTTAGGCTTATATATGTCTTGCTATACTTGATATCATGGTGCTTTTTGTTATCATTGATATTAAATATTGTTGTGTGTGGTATAAAATTTTAATGGAGTACGTAATGGACAGGGAGTGAGGCCGAAGCTGCTCCACTTCCTCCCTCCCACTCCAAGCTTCCCTCCACCTGGCCCAGCAGATAACCCCCGCCTCCTGCCTCCTCGCCATCCCCCCCGTTTCCCTCGCTTCTCCTCCCACACTCCCGTCCCCCTCCACCTGGCCGCTGTCCCACTGGCCTCCCCCGCCTCCCACCACCTCGCGCGTGCCCCGCCAGGGCTGTCAACCTTTGCAACAGATGCATGCTATAAGTTTTTTCCATTTATTTTATTATTGTTATATTTTTTTATCGGGTGCTCTGATATTATTTTACTACTACTACTGCTACTACTACTACTAGGCTACTACTTTCTTAATTGTTATTGCACGCTTATAGCTACCACCACCACTAGTCTAATACATCTGTTTTTTTCTTCTTTTTATCATTATTACTATATTTACTCCATATTCACAGGTCAGTTTCCATCAAGGGACAGTTTCGCACAGATACACATGTGCACGCGGAGTCTGTATGCCGATCATGACAAGTACACACACGGAGCGCTTGTGTGTGTGTGTGTGTGTGTGTGTGTGTGTGTGCATTATTATATCTAGTTATCAATATTATGGAGACCTCTTTATTATCAGCATTATGTTACCACTATTGTTGCTGATATTATTGCATTTATTTGTATTTACTTAGCTTTTTCGTTCGTTCAATGCTCTTTTTTCTTATTTTAGGTGAATAGGAATATATAACAAAAAGGTCAGGGATTAAAACTCTGGACCTCAACTGCGTGTGTGTGTGTGTGTGTGTGTGTGTGTGTGTGTGTGTGTGTCATGTGGTGGTGCGCAGGGCTCTCTCCGCTGGTTCTGTGTGTTCTGTGCGTTGCAGTCTCCACCACCACCACCTTCATCGCCACACCACCACCACTACCACCACCACCGTCTTCAATGCAGGTATTTGTGATTTGATTTTTCGTATCCTGTCATTCCTTTTTTACTTTCTACCTCTTTACCCTTTATTTCCGTTCATATACCTTTCCTTCTCTCCATATACCTATAAGCTACCTCCCAAGTTTTAAGGTATATTTTATCTGATTTTTGATACTATGTCACTCCTACTTCACTCCTCTTTACTGTACCTTTTATTTCTATTCATGTATCTTCTCTATATAATTGTGCCTGTTTTTATTTTTGATTGGTATTTTTTTTACCATTTTGTGTACTATTTCGCTATGTTTGTCATGGTATGTTTTATCTATGCTATGTTTATGCAATACTATGTTTATGATGTTAAGGTAATGCCCGTATTGTTAACGTATCGACGCCTCAGTTCGCCTGTTTGGAAAGTCTCTCGTGGAAGTTGCTGGGATATTCATGGACTGTTTTGTGATCCTAGTGATAGTTTTACTTTATCTGCATCTTGAACGGGAAAATCACCCATGAAAGCCAGTTCAATCTTCCCTGTGGCCTTGGAAAACAGTCGCAATGGGAGTCCGATACGTTTAAGAATATGGACTTAAATTTTTTTCTCTCATACGCTGTCAGAGAGCAGAGAATGGGGAACAAAGGGGAGAGGAAGTAAGATTAGGAATGAAAACCAACCTTACATCACAATCGAATATATTAAGATACTCATATGAACACGAAACATCATCAAAAATACATGTGTGACAGTAGTATAATATCAAGCTCTAGGCGCTACGGAGGGCGGATAGGTGTCACGTGGCCCTCCAGGTGACGGGGCAGGTGAGCAGACAGGTGACGAGGATGAGGTGCAGGCTGTGAGGGTGTGAGGGGTGTGAGGCTGGGGAAGAACTGCTGCTAGGGGTCTCTGGGGTGGCGTCGTGTTGCATTGCCGCGGAGTTTTCACCTGAAGGAGGGAAGAAGGAGGGAGTTAGAGTGGGAGCGAGCTGTTTTATCAGTATTAGGAGGGAGAGTCAGAAGGGAAGGAGGGCTACAGGGAGTTAAGAGAGGGAGTGAGCTGGTTTTTCATTGTTAGGAGGGAAGGAGGAGGGGAGTTGAGAGGTATAAGGAGGGATTTAGGGAGAATTAATGATTTTTCACTATTAGGAGGGAAAAATGAGAGATGCAGGTAATTAGTGAGGGGGGGAGTTAGTGTTTTTTTCAGTTTCAGGAGAGAGAGAGAGAGAGAGAGAGAGAGAGAGAGAGAGAGAGAGAGAGAGAGAGAGAGAGAGAGAGAGAGAGAGAGAGAGAGAGAGAGAGAGAGAGAGAGAGTTGGTTACCAGTGTTAGTTAGTTCACCCCATCACCCCTTCACACTTAACCCCCCCCCCCCCCACACACACACACACACCTGCAATCACGTGTACGGCCACAGCATCGCAGGTAGTGTTCGCGTAGCAGCAGGAGTAGCGGCCGGAGTCTGTGGGTTGTGCTCTTGCAACGTAGAGTCTGCTCCTGACGAACCCCCAGTGTGGCTCTCCCCTCACGCTGGTGCAGGAGAAAAATAGGGACATTAAGAAGGTTTACAATTGCCAAGAGAGAGAGAGAGAGAGAGAGAGAGAGAGAGAGAGAGAGAGAGAGAGAGAGAGAGAGAGAGAGAGAGAGAGAGAATTTTTTTTAGTTTGCATTAGATATTAACATCGGTCAATTGGTTTTCCTTTTGATCCATTATATAGATAACCGAAAAAAAGGAAGTTGTTTGTACCGGTCATAGAGTTTTCCTTTTTCCTATCTTAACATTATAAAGATTAAAAATAAGTTGTTTGCGCCGCGGATCATTCTCTGCTTATCCCAATCATGATTATAACATGTTAATTGAGTTTTTTGCGTCATTCCCTTTTATCTGTGAAATATGTCGCCACTGGCCCTTAAAATGAATGGAAACGAACCAGCAAAGGATTCCGTGTTGAATAAATTGTGCCGACATGATTTGATGAGATTAAAATGGGAAAGAGTCGAGGGGGGAAGGGGGGAAGAGGAGGAAGGGAGAGAGAAGGGAGTGCCAGGTTTTGTTAATTTATTTATTTATATTTATTTACTAACGTGTTTATCTGTTTTTACTTCACATTTTTGTTGGGGGCGTGTTTTTTGATAACTACCATTTTTCTACTCCTGTCTAAATTTTATTACGTTTTTTTTTTTTTGAGAGAGAGAGAGAGAGAGAGAGAGAGAGAGAGAGAGAGAGAGAGAGAGAGAGAGAGAGAGAGAGAGAGAGAGAGAAGGACGGGCCAACGCTAAAAAGAAAAAAAATGTCAGGATGAGAGTTTTCAAGACAATTAAGCAAATGCAACACACACACACACACACACACACACACACACACACACACACACACACACACACACACACACACACACACACACACACACACACACACATACATACACATACACACACATACACACACATTAAAAAAAAGATTGCTGAGTTGTTGCTGCATGCTTCACTGTTTCGCATTAGCATAACAGCGGTGCAGCACTGATAAACATGCACCACCACCACCACCACCACCACCACCTCCATCACAAACAACCACCGCTACTACCACCACCACCACCACCATCACCACTGCTGCTCCACTCTATTAGCATTACCACCACCACCACCACTACTTCTACTACTACTACTACTACTACTACTACTACTACTACTACTTTTCTTTTTCCGACCTCACCTCTCTTCCACTTACTCCCTCACTTCTTGCTCTCCTCACCACCACCACCACCATCATCACCATCACCACCCTCCTGTCATTCCCAATTACTAGTATTTTTGACAGTGACATTTTTCTCTATTATTTTTATTATTGTTGTTGTTACTTGTGCATTAGTTCGTCTGCTATTCATGTGTTCTGATATTGATGGTCGCGCTTGTGTGTGTGTGTGTGTGTGTGTGTGTGTGTGTGTGTGTGTGTGAATAGTGAGTGTGTGTCCTTTTATTTTATACACACAACAGCATTTCCCTGGTTCAATTGTTTTTAGTTTCGTTCTTCTCTTTTATTGGGTTGATATTTTTTTTTCGGCAGGCAATTCTTTTTTTTTTTTCGCATGTTGGTGTATTTTTTTTTATTGAGATTCACGCAATACCGATGTGAGTTATGGGCCGTTCCAGCGACGGACAAAATCACAAAAAACAATTCTCAGTGTATGGCAACAGCGCACCAACACACCGTTCTAGCCTATCACAAAACGTTCCCTCTACGTATTCTCACTCAAATGGATTAAATGATACATTCTAACATATTTTTTTTATATTAATACGTTATATGTATTGATCGGCTTAATTACCAGTAAGGTAATGATACAGACGACGACTTTTTGGTGTCACGATAAAGTGGATAAGGAAAGGAAGTTGGTGATATTTGGTAATTATCGTGATCTATTTGTATTAGGTTTCAATGTTTTCTGTACTTCTTTTTCCTTTCGTTTTCAGTTGTCAGTAGTTCAAGGTCCTCAGTAATCTTTCATTGATCTAATTGTATAAAAGCAAATTAGTTTCTTCAATTTCTGTATTTTTTTTTTACCCTTTTCATTTTCCATTTGCATAAGTTCCCCAGTAATCTACCAACGATCTGTTTGTTTAAAAGCGTATTAAGATTCAAGTTTTTCTGATTTTTTCCCTTTTTTCCATTCATTTTTAAGTGGTTCAAGTTCCCCATTAATCCACCCTTGATATATTTGTTTAAAAGCGTATTAAGATTCAAGTTTTTCTGATTTTTTCCCCCTTTTTCCATATATTTTTAAGTGGTTCAAGTTCCCCATTAATCCACCCTTGATCTGTTTGTTTACAAGCGTATTAAGATTCAAGTTTTTCTGATTTTTTCCCCTTTTTTCCATTCATTTTTCAGTTGTTCAAGTCCCCCATTAATCCACCCTTGATATGTTTGTTTAAAAGCGTATTAGATTCAAGGTTGTCTATCCATTTTTTCCCTTTCTTTTTCATGTATTTGTTGGTCCACTATGCACGCTTTTCCTTTTCCTTCCTGATATTTATCTTTTGGAGGTTATCACGTTCAAAATTTTTTCTTGTTATTCTCCAGATCTTTTAATCCATTTCCACTCCCCTTCAGCTTCATAAACAATTCCTTGCCTGGTTTTCTCTCTCTGCCTGCCTGCCAACTTGCCCCCCCCCTCTCTCTCTCTCTCTCTCTCTCTCTCTCTCTCTCTCTCTCTCTCTCTCTCTCTCTCTCTCTCTCTCTCTCTCTCTCTCGTAGAAAAATAAAAAGCCACAGTAACTTTAATACTCTTGAACAAATTTTTAGAACTCGCTTTCCATGTTCTTTGGGATCAGGCAGTTTTATTTTATTTATATTATTTGGATTATATATTTTTTTATGTATTTTTGTTTATTTATTTATTCGGTATTTTTGTTATCGTGTTATTTCGTCGTACTTTACTGCAGCCATCCTTTAAGCCCCTGAGTAACTTGAGTGTGTTAAAGCTTCGTGAGTTCCCCCTCTGATAGACCCCTTAGATCACCGTATTTTTCCCTTCGTCTCCCCTCTAATTCGGCCCCCAGCGGCAAGGGTCCAATCGTGCCTTGAAACATGACCTTGATGAGAGGGAATTATATGTCATTTCACCTGGCAATCACCTGACCCCGACCGGATGAGGTGATGAGTGCTGCCCCCCTTCCCTTCCCCCACCCCCCTCCCGAACCAAGTGACCTCTTCCCATGTGGTATGAATGGTTATCATCATCAACTGACCTCTCTTTTGGCCACTTATCTATATTTTTTTTTATAGGAGCAGTGATTAGCGGTTTTGTTCTTTCTTAATTATTTTTGCCCTTGAGCAGCTTCCTTTACCGTAAAAAAAACATAATGCGCTCTTGTTTCCTGTAGGACAAAGGGCTTTCACAACATCTTCCACCTCTCTCTGGTTGATGTCAGTGTTCTCCATTCTGCTCCGCCAAGGGTTTTAATTTTATCTCCCACACCTTGCTCTCCACCTCTCTTTGTTCGATGTCAGTATTCTCCGTTCCGCTCCGGCAAAGGTTCCAATTTTTTAAAGTTGGTGCTCCCCTTTAATTTGGGGCTTCAGGTGTACTGTCATTCTCTCACCTTACACACCTGGTTTCACCCCTGTGTGGTGGCTAGTGTACCGTGTCCCTCCATAGTCATAATCTAATAACTCCGCGTGTACCCACCTGATGCCGCCCCTGGAGGTGTTGAAGGAGAGCACGGTGGGCCCCCTGCGCCAGGTGACGGGGCCGTGGGGGAAGGGCACCTGCTCCACAATGCACTTGAGCTCGATCATGCTGCCGCTGTTGTAGTGCTTCTCCTCCACCTGGTCTCCGCGCTCGTCCACCACGCGCGCCACCGGAACTGTGGAGGTGAAGAGAAATAGAGTGGCTGGCGTCACACAGTCGCAGAAACAGAGGATAGTGAGAGACTTTGAAAGATGATCTGCCTTTCTGTCTGAGGTAAGGAGACTATATAAAGGAATAGGGCAGTGCACGCCATATTTGACGTCACGGGCAGGGGCGTATTTAGGATCTTGAAAAATTGGAGCTTAGCTTAGGCCAATAATCTTAAAGATTTTCACCAGAGTGGCGAGTGGCCATGAATACGTGATAGGAACGCGAACCGGACGGGATGAAGCCGAATGTTTTCCGCATTAAAAATAATTTCATTTGTGTGTCGTCCCCGGCCGGGGCAGTTCTTACTTTTGTACTAAAAAGCTTTTTGAGATCCGGGCTATTCATAAAGCATTATGGGTATAGCCCCCAATGCTCGGATCTGACTTCGCCCAAAGCCCATATAGGAACCATATGGGCTGTTATTAAGCCAATGGCCTTGCAACGGTCATCATGGGCTCAGGTCAGGGGGTTGAGGCAAGGGCCCGCGTGGTGGCAGGGTGGGTAGCAGCGTTCCTAGGTGTGCGATAATATTTATAAAATACGATAATGAGGTTAGGTTTAGGAACGTAGATTTATGCATTAAACTCACAAAAGCATCAATAAATAACGATTTTGATAATAAATATATCTAAATCGTTTATATGCGGGTGCGACGGTTCTGGGTTAGAAACAGGCAAATACAGTGTGCTGAGTACGACACTCTGGTGGCGCTGCTGTGGCCAGTGCTCGCGGCAGAGTGCAGTTCAAAAGAACAAGTTATAGTGAACACCAAGGCCCGCGGTTTTCACGTTTTGTCGGCGCGATACTTTTCTTAGTGCCGAGTAAATCTCGCGTCAACTCTTCTCAGCTTCTCGTAGTGCCTGCCGCCCCACGTAACACACCGACAACCCAGGCAGCAACGCCCCGCACGCCGAGGGCAGGGTAACCGTTTACCGTTTATCGTTGATGAGGTTTCAGGCCCCGCTCCACTGTCAGCGCAGCGCTCCGCAGGGGCCGTCAACAATTATGATGTTAGCCTCAAAAATGATCCTCGACATGCACTTATTCACAACGTCGTAGTGAGTGAGTGAGTCTTAATTGCTTTCATGGATAGCCTACTGATGTCCTTTAATAAACATGGCATCATTATAGTCACTTGGCCATGTTTTGGTTCGTGCTAATCACAATATCTTTCCTTTTTACACTATCACAAATATCCATTACTTCATTTTCCATTAATCTGATATTTTCTTTATAGTATCACAATCTAATGTCCAACAATTATTTCCAACTCACTGAACATTTAACACAATTTATCTTCGAGTCTCAAACACCAATTAATAGCCATGATCGGTTATGTTACGAATTCTTTCAATTTCAGTCTGTAGGACTACACAACACTGGTCATTCGCTGAGTGGTTGATTTCAGGCTTCTTGTACCTCACACAATTTATGCATTTGTGGATCAGCTCTCTAACGGTTGGGTCACATTTCAAAACATAGTGCATTGTGCCTCCAGCAACAGGCTTATTGAAAATCTTCTCAATTTTCCCCTCAACTCCTGGAATATCGAGTGTAGGAACTCATTCTTGTTTAACAATGTCTCAATTATCATATCCCCAATTTCCTCCTTATGCACATTGCAGAGCATGATCTTTGGCCTTAATTTTCCCACACTTTTTTTGTGCTAACTTGATCTACATTTTTAAATTTCTGAGCTGCTTCATTCCTTATATTCTCATCATCAAAGTTCATTACAATGTTACCTCCATTCGTGAATCTTGAATCAGTAATCTGAATGCCTTGTAGTGCCTGTGAAACTTCATTTTCATTTCAGTAGCCCTTTTATCTTGATCAGAGGCCTTCACGACAAGGAGATGCTTCTTCCTCCTCCGTTTTGCTACATCAGCCCAGCTGGCGCCAGCCGACTCTGTCTTGTCAGCGCAAAGCTCCGCCACCTCGCCCAACTTCTCTTTCACACTGAGTGCCCGAGTTTCAACTTCATCTTTCACAACTAATATTTCTTTAGATAATTCTTGCTTAAATTCATCCAATTTTTCCACAATGTTGGTTGCTAAAGATGCCTTGTGTAAGCATGGCGAACACACCCAGTTTATTTTGGGTATATTATCCTGCTTGACCCCTGTCAGATGAGCACACTTCACATGACACCACTTAGGGCACAAACAGCATGCAATCCACTTATCGCCTGAATAGTCTTCACAGACGCAACATACGTCTCTCAGAGTCCTGCTTCTGCTGCTCGCCATTCTCGAGTCAGCAGTTTCAGGAGCGCACAAAAAGAACGTCCATCCGCGCCCACTGTCACTTATGTGTTCCTTATGGCGGTGTGGTGTGTGTGTGCGGTGTGGTGGAGGTGAGGGGCCATGGGGTGGGGGCCACCCCATGGCCCCTCACCTTCACCACACCGCCTCTAACCTTCATCCCATTGCCTCTCACCTCCACCCCGCTGTTTGTCACCTCCACCGAGCCTCACCCACTCCCACACGGACAGACACCTTCATTATCTCTTCAAAACGCACCCAGTCTCGATCAGTGTGACGTATAGCAAGTGCCAGGACGAGAAGCGTAATTAGGGTCTTGAATTGGGGGCTTAGCCCAACTCAATAATGTTTAGAATGGTCGTGAATGCGTGATAGGGACCGGAACCGGAGGGGGTGCATATTCCCTATCTCTCTACCGGTATGTGGCGCCCACTCTTGAAAGGGGAAGGTTGCGTTAGGTTAGGTTAGGTTTGGTTAGAGCAATTTATGGTAATTTTGAATGGAAATCACGATGATATTATACTCCAGAACACCCCGTGGTTTTGTTTGGAGTCGACCGAATATTTACCGTACGAGATTTATCAGTTCTGGTACTAACAGGAACTGAAATTTTTTGTTGGCCCTGACCTGCGCTTTTAACTCCCTTAAAAAAGTCTATTAAGTTCTGGGGCTATTCGTAAAACACTGGGGGCTATAGTCCCCAATCCCAGGCCGAACTTCACCAATGGCTAGGAGTAATTTTTTTTTTTTTAACAGCGGGGGAGGCAGCTCAAGGAAAAAAAAAACAAGAAAAAACAACAACAAAAATGCCCGCTAGACGCTGCTCCGACGAGAGAAAAAGAACGAGACGTCAATTTTGGGTGCAATATGACAGGTTACAAGGGTGCGTATAGATACCCTTAAAAATAAAGTTACTCCTTCAAAGTAACGTTTTTGTCTCACTGTGAGCAGATTCTTGCTTGGTGGCGCCGCTTGTACTTGCTTCGAAACTTTATTGAAGAGCTCTGCTGTTTCGTGTATATTGTCTCCTGGGGCAGCTCCTATACATGCGGTGCTGCCCTCCGTTAAAGCTCGTTTGGTAGGATGAGGGAATGGTACTGATGTTTTTTCTTTAATTCTCGGTTGCAAGGAAGACATGATTATACGAGAGAGAGAGAGAGAGAGAGAGAGAGAGAGAGAGAGAGAGAGAGAGAGAGAGAGAGAGAGAGAGAGAGAGAGAGAGAGAGAGAGAGAGAGAGAGAGAGAGATTATTTACACATTGTCTTTAAGAGCCACTAGTCCATTGAGCCGTAGCTCTCTTTACTATATATATATATATATATATATATATATATATATATATATATATATATATATATATATATATATATATATATATATATATATATATATATATATATATATATATATATATATATATATATATATATATATATATATATATATATATATATATATATATATATATATATATATATATATATATATATATATATATATATATATATATATATATATATATATATATATATATATATATATATATATATATATATATATATATATATATATATATATATATATATATATATATATATATCTATATATATATATATATATATATATATATCTATATATATATATATATATATATAAGTGAGCATAACAGGTGCGACAAGGCCTCTCTAAAATATATTAAAGATTGCAAAAAAATTAAATATGGCTAACTCAGAATGCATACTATATACATGTGCACCCCAATACAAAATTAATTAAAATAGGCTTTTGTTCCTGATTAATAGAACAAAGTGATAATACTACTACTAATAATAATAACAATAGCAACAAAAATACTACTAACAGTAATAATAGTTTCATAACAATATTACTAATATTTATTATAATGAAAAAAAATAATGATAATGACAATAAAAATAATAAAATAATAATAATAATAATGACAGACATGATAATAATGAGACATGATAATAATGACAGACATGATAATAATGACAGTAGTAACGCATAATAATAATAATACTAATACTACTACTACTACTACTACTAATAATAATAATAATAATAATAATAATAATAATAATAATAATAATAATAATAATAATAATAATGATAATAAAATTATAATAGTGATACTGATCCTGAACATTACTATTACATATTATAATAATAGTAGTATTAGTAATAGTAGTAGTAATAGTAGTAGTAGTAGTAGTAGTAGTAGTAGTAGTAGTAGTAGTAGTAGTAGATAGCTGTAGTAGTAGTAGTAGTAGTAGTAGTAGTAGTAGTAGTAGTAGTAGTAGTAGTAGTAGTAGTTGCAGTAGTAGTAGTAGCAGTAGTAGTAGCAGTAGAGAAGGGAGGGAAAGGGGGAAGGAGAGAGAAGGTTAGGGGGAAAGCATAGCAAGCACTCTTTAACATGCCTTAATGTAAGCTAGTTAACGTATAAATTTCACTGAAAAATATTAAGTATAATTAGCATGTAACAATGAAAATAAATTTCTTTTAAATGAGACTAGGTTATCATTATTTAGAAGGGACTGGGGCAAGTTATTCCAGCTTTTTGATCCCCGTGACAGAACACTCTGCTGGGCGTGTGTGGTCCTGCATAACGGTAGACGTAATTGATGAGCTCTACGGGTCACTGAGTGGGGCATCACAGTAAAACCAGGGTATACAGGGAAAGAGTGAAGAGCTTTGTGTACAAATAAATTAGTTTGAAGGTATATAATATCGGGAACCTTTAACAACCTAAAATCTCAAAAAATACAGTTTGTATGAGCATACCGATCTTTAAAGAACATAACACCTAAGAGTTTTTTTTGTGAAATAACCAGGCTGTCGATGAAGGTGTTATAGGCGCCTCCCCATATGGCACAACAGTATAAAAGATGCGGATATATTAGAGAGAAATAAATTTGCCGTAAAGAGTTTTGGTTCAAACAATCTCTTAATCTGTATATTACACCCGTTAGCAGAGAGAGAGAGAGAGAGAGAGAGAGAGAGAGAGAGAGAGAGAGAGAGAGAGCGTGCGTGCGTGCGTGGTAGTAGTTTAGCGCACCTAACTGGTGTCGGGTGGCATACCTTCAGGCAGAGAACGGCCTCCCTTCTCTCCAACACCGAATATTGGCCAGGACGGCGTGCACTGCGGCGAAACTAATACGAACTTGCCCCGACCTATCTATTTCCACCCAGCTGGTTCAGGCCTTACGGCAGCCACAGAACGATGCAGCTGATGGAGACTGGGTGCACGACGCTGCAGTGACTATACAGTGCCTAAGATCACGAGCCCTCGTACTTGACTGCCAAGACCTTCCCCACCCGCAGTACACTTCTCCACCACCTTGGACACCCCCGACCTTGGAATTCGCACTACCAAGCGGAGTGCCGCGCGGGTCCTCCTTTCCCGCTCTGCTTCGCCAGGAGGCTGTACACAGACTTGACTCTTTAGATGCCCCTTCCACAGCCTTGTACTACACAGAAGGCTCTGTTGGTGACGACGGCTCTGTAGGAGCAGCCTTCACCTACAAATAACACACCGAGCTCAGGCGTCTCTCCCAAGGGATGACAATCCTACAAGCCGAATTGGCAGCCATACTCGGGGCACTATTCCACGCCACACACCAGCCCCACACCAACGTTGTCATAAACTGTGACTCACTATCCGCCCTCCAGGTGCTCCAAAGTGTCAGTATCACTGACAATAAGCGACTCCTAACTTCTATCTTCCTACAAGCTGGGAGACTTGCATCCCAGGGCAAGCATATTTTACTGCACTGGATACCAAGTCATGTCGGATTGGCAGGGAACGAGAAGGCGGACCGGGCGGCCAACCTTGCACGGACCTTGCCTAGCATCACTCTGAATATGGCGCCGAGTTGGGCCACAACTCAGCGAACGCTCCACACCGCCGCAGCCAGTCTTACCCGCAGCCATCACCAAGACCTCATAAACCAAGGCTCCAGCTCAGCCTCCTGGTACAGGACCGCTACCAACTACCAGCCTCTCAACGTCCCACCTTCCACCCCGAACGCCATAGTAACTCGGATGCGCCGCCTTCGCCTCGGATTTCCAACACTCGCTGAAATCAGCAGTAGAGAACCTGACCCCTGCCCTCTCTGCCTCAACCCGCAACAGGACCCGCTGATTCATTACGTTCTTGAATGCCCAGCAACAGAGCTCCTCCATCCCCCCGGCCTACCTGCCCCTTTAGACGAAGTCATGGCTCGGCAGCTGGCTGCTGAACGTGTGGCCAGCACTCCTGACTCGGAGATCGCAAAACTCTTACATTCATACCCGCCACCGTAAGAAAATCCACCTAGCAAGCCTTCTCAAACGGGCTCCCCCGTAGCCCGTGCTCCCCCCTGGGAGTAAATATTAACAACAACAACAATGCTTTTTTTTTTAATTCATGGTAACATGCAAGACAAGATTATGCGTGTCTAAATTCTCGCTAGATGTCACTTTATTTGTTTCCCTTGAGCTTGTTTTCAGTGATATTTCACATGCTCGCCACCCCGTGCGGACTATCAATAAAAAACTGGGAAAACTAAAAAAAACAAATGAGATCTCGGATGATTCTTTAAAAGCATAGGCATGTCTTGCTTGTTAGCCAGAATTTAATAAAAACAACCAAACTACCCTCCGTGTGTCTCTCTCTCTCTCTCTCTCTCTCTCTCTCTCTCTCTCTCTCTCTCTCTCTCTCTCTCTCTCTCTCTCTCTCTCTCTCTCTCTCTCTCTCTCTCTCTCTCTCTCTCTCTCTCTCTCTCTCTTAATCAAGGGTATAGTAAGAAGTTTTTTTAAATAAATTTTTTGGTCATCAACATTGTTTGGGCTATTAGGCCATATTGACATTAATTAGTTATTTGTGTGAAGGTTAATCTATTTATTTATTCATTTATTATCATTCATACATTATATACAAGATAGTGGGTTAGTGGGGAAGGTACAGGGGACAGGATGGAGGGGGGGGAGAAGGAAACAATAGGAGTGTACATTTTCTTTCTACACACACACACACACACACACACACCTACACCCACCCACACCTACACGCACACACACACACACACACACACACACACACACACACACACACACACACATCCGTACTTACCCTCCACCGTGAGAGAGGTGTCCAGCAGGAGGGGCGGGTGGGTCGCTACCTGGCACCTGTAGTCCCCTTGGTCCCCCGGGTTGGCGTCTCGTATCTCCAGTCGCCACAGCCTCCACGCCTCCCCCGCCTCCTGCACCACGGAGAACCTGGCCACCCAAAGGAAAGTTAGGGAGGGAGTACATAGAAGGGGTTGAGAGGTTGACGAGTCTTTTTAGGTCGGTATTCTCAGACTCGTTTGCTCCTCACATCAACTATTTCCCAAGGCCATAAAGGAGATAAGTCAGGTTCTAATGAGAGTTATTTTAGCTTCATGGTACAGAAAAAGGGTCAAGCAACCACCAGAGTCATAAAACTACTACTGGAAATGCCCACCACTCTTACGAAAACCGTGTCATATATGTGTGCTTGGGCGCCGAAATTTCTAGAATGTGACCGTTAACCTCACTCTAGAAAAGAAAAGATTGAGTTAGCACGAAAAAGGGGTAAATTAAGAGGTTGCTAAGCTTTTGTTATGTAAAACTTTTCGAAACGGTAAGAAAAACGTTAATGAGTTAGGAAAAAAGAAACCACATTGATATCGTTTTAATGGATAAACAAAAAAAGAATATCAAGGAGTTGCGTCTGTTGTGTCTCTGAAAGGTTAGTCATTTAGACGGAAAACAGCGATCACCGTTATAGTCTCAACCTCATAATCTTCACCAACACCAACACAGAAAATGAGGATGTTTCACGGGTGACTCTATTTTTCCTTTATCTCTGAACCACGCGTGTCCGGCTTACCTGTTGTCGTTAGTGTAGGTGTTGTCCGCCCAGGTGAGAAGCTCCAGCAGGTCATCCTCACGCCGCAGCCACGACACCTGAGGAATACAAACATACGTACTCACACACACACACACACACACACACACACACACACACACACACACACACACACACACACACACACACACACACACACTCAAATAAGTATCGTTACACATTCAGCACGATACAAATTGACACCAAGGACGAAGCCATTGATAACAGGCTACTCATGTAGGTATCAATGCGTGTGTTGGGTGTGGCTTCACTTGCTTGAATCAAGTGAGCGGGACTCGTAAATGAAGCAGTAGAATATAAGCCGGCACAGTAACGCTTCATGAAACACACAGGCGGAATCTTAGTCGAGGTGACTTGATCTGTGTTGTATGTGGCACTATATATTGTAGTGTTTGGGTGATGAAATTATGCTTTAACACTTCACACACAAGTGAACACCTGAAATTTCGTCCATTTAGGAGACAATAGTTATGATAAACACCTTGCGTTATTGTTAGACATTTGCTAAAGGAGTATCGTATATATTTCACATGGTTAGAAAAAGCAGCACAAGCATTTTTTTTTTTTTTTACGTCTTGGCCTATTGCGCCGGTAGGCTTCTTCCCGGTGGATCCTGATGGTCGGTCCAAGGCTTCTTCCCGGTGGGGCCTGATGGTCGGCCCAGCCCGTTCTGGCGCAGGCGAGTGTTTATAGTGGCGCCATCTTGCATTGGCTCATGCTGTCCTCCCGGAGCTCATCTTTAATCCTAGAATCTAGAGTCCGGGTTGATAGGTGGTCTTCTGGACAGCATGTGGGTAGTTTTAAGCCACTCGGCTGCGGCTGAAAAATCCCAGCTTGGTGGCACCGGTCGGGGATTGAACTCGCGTCCTCCTGAACGCGGGGCCGTCTCGCTATCTGTTCAGCCACCACCTGGTTGATTTTATTGTATTGGAATGCTTTTAGTAATGCTTTCAGCATTGCAACTTGAAGTTTTTTTTTCAGATGCCCTCAGCTTGTTCATGAGAGAAAGGACACGTTCAGTGGAAACATTAGTTCCAGGATGGCACATTATGAACTGAACTATATCTGACATGCGTTGATGGTTGATGTTTTTGTCTTTGACATGGGGGAATACTTCTACCCACCGCTGTTACGTATATCATATGAACATTATTGTTTTATAATTTGTGAATATAAAGCTTAAACAAGTGGCACTCAAATCACTCCGTTGACATTATGGTGATATCTGGTATCTCAGTGTCTCGCTTCCTCTCTATCCCTCCCTTACGGGGTGCTGTCCTGCTCCCCCAGGCAGAGCTGAGGTGGTGGGGGTGATCGCACTTTTACCAACCCCGCCGAGATTACCGAGTTGCTCAGTGTGAAACTCTTCGGACCCCACTGTAACGATACTTTTTGAGTGTGTGTACATAGACACCTGTTAGAATGGCTGAGGGCAAGGGGGAATGTTGGAAGGAAAGGAAAAGGGAAAAGAATGGATTGGCAGGGATAGGGGAGAGAAAAGCACGGTTAGGATGATGCAAATAAAGAGAGAAAAGGGGGAAAGACGAGAAAAGACGAGGTTATGGGATAGAAAGGGACACTAGAAAAGGAAGACAAGAGAAGAAAAGGATAGGAAGGGATGCGGGAAATAGAGAAGTGAAGGAAGGCTTATCGGAGAGGGCGAGAGTGGGGAGGAGGGAGGAAGGAAGGAAGGAAGGAAGGAAGGAAGGAAGGAGAGGGGAGGAACGCTTGTTAAAGAGAACCAGAGTGACGGGAAGTTAGGGATGCAGGGGAAGAGGGGAGATGAAGGGAGGGAAGGCTTGTCAGAAAGGGCGAGGGTGGGGTAGAGGAGGGAAGGAAGTGGAGAGAAGGGAAGATTGTCAAGAGGGGACGAAAGAGGGGAAGGAAGAGAAGGGGAGAGTAGGAGAGGCAGTGCTTGCAGCGAGGTGGCAGCTTGCATTCTTCATTCCTCCACATTCCCTTCTTTCCACTCCTCTCCTCCCCCGCCTTTTTACCCCCACACAATCATTTCTTCTCAAACAATAACATCAACAACCACCTTTGCATTCTTCATTCCTTCAATCTCCCTCACCTCCACCCTCCTATCTTCTCTTCTTCCTTCCTTCCTTTCAGTGGGTCATTTCTTCTCAAACAATAACATCAACAAATATAAGAAACACGACATTTGCATCCGACCACCTTGCATTCTTCATTCTTCCAGTCTCCCTCACCCCCTCTCCCTTACCTTCCTCTTCCTCACCTTCCCTTCTCCCAACGTCCTCTCCCTGCCTTACCTTCTTTCCACCTCTTCATCCATTCAACCTGGCCGTTCTTTCCCTCCCCCACAAAGAAACATGCAGTGAATAGCCTTCTCTTTGCATTCTTCATTCCTCTCACTCCCCCAGCCCGCCAATCATCCCACATCCTTACCTCTCCACCTTTCAGTCTTCACAAACGATGAGAGGATAAAACAGCATCTTTGATCATCTTACGAGTCCCAGGTATAGCATCTTGTCTTGGTAACGATAGAAAGAGATTGACATGACGCAGATTCACCTTACTTTACCTTCCTTTCATTACTTCAATCCTTCTGCTACTGATTGCGGCTACTTAACAAAATGCACCACGGGCATGCACCTTAACGAGCATCTGATCCCCTTCCATTCAGCCAAAGAGGACTTGTGGATGATCCAATTCAGATTTATTCACCCCTAACCGACCCCCCCTACGGATACCACCACTACTATTACTATTACTACTACTCGTTCCCTTACTACGCCATCTACTTACGGTCCTCCCTCAACTACCTCACGTATCGTAATCCAACGCAAATTGGGTACTTAGCATCGGCCATAACCCTCTTTAGCATAATCTCCCTCTTCGTACTCTGGGTAATACTACAGCTTCTCCTCCTTACGATCTATCACCATTATCGTCATTATTCTCCTTCGGTACGTTTGGAGAGTTCGACGCCCTGTAGGAGGATCGGCAGGGAGTGTTGGGCGTAGGGCGTCATGCGGGTTCGATTTGGAGCTGGTGAGGCGTGAGTGCTGGATAGGTAACTTCGGGGCGGGAGTTGGCGGGGTGTGCAGCGAGGCGCGAGGCGATGGGCAGCGTCCGATGAATGGTGACTGATGGCTCTGGAGTATGTTTGTCGCGTGCTTGACTGTCTGGTTGAGTTATTGGTAGATTGACTGACTCACGGGTAGACTGATAGATTGGCTGACTGGCTTACTGATGACCCTTGAATGTCTGTCGCTTGTTTGACTGATTGGCTAAGTTACTGGTAGACTGACTGATAGGCTGACTGATTTGCTGACTAACTGACTGGCCCTTGAGTCTTCGTCTGTCGCTAGCTTGACTGATTGGCTCACTGATCTGGGGACTAACGGAGTGGTTGAGAATAATAATGAGTCTGCCTAACTGATTTGCTGACCTACTGATTGACTGACTGACTGGTGGAGAGTTTGCTTCTATGCTTTGCTGACTGACTAGCTGACTGACTAGCCGAGTAAGTAAATGACTGTCCAATGGCATAATGCATTGTGTTGGTGATTCTTTTAAAGGTCTGTGTCTTCTGCCTCATTAACTGATTTGCTGACTGACTGATTATCTGACTGACCGGTTTCTTAATTGACTGGTTGACTGATTGGTTGATGAACAGTACAGGAACTTATATTTAGACTGCCTGACTGATTGAATGATTGACTGACTGACTGACTGACTGGCTAATTGACTGAGTAACTGACATTAGCTGAGTGACTGGCTGGCCTATTACTGGTCATTGTGCTTTGGTAATATTGAAATAACTCACATATTTTTGAAGTTCTATTGGATGCAGTTTAACTGACTGAGTGATTGACTGACTGACTGAATGATTGACTGACTGATCACCATAATGTTTACTCCTCGTCAAGTCTATTACCTCTCTTTATCCTCCCTCCCCCTCCCCCCCCCCACACACATACGCGCACAAACATACACACCCTAATTTTCTTGACCTCATTCCTGCATGTGATATTGAGGTGAAAGGAGCGAGTTTTCTGTTTCCTTCCCTTTGCTAACTACACAACAGCTCTTCAGGGCATTCAAAGGCTTCATGTTACCATTGAGGGGCCAATCAGCCTTCACTTAATACGATGACCCCTTGCTCCACTTTCCTCCTTCTCCTCCTCCTCCTCTTCCCTCATCCTCTTCCGCTCGTAACTTACCTCCCGCACTTCCACTAATCCGCCTCTATCTCTACTCTCCTCCTCCTCCTCCTCCATTAGATGCTTGCTTAGGTTATTACACTCCTCGTTCTCGTTCTCCTCTTCCTCTTCCTCCTATCTTCCTCTTCCCCCACTAAATCCTTCTTTATCTACTCTCCTCCTGCTCCTCCTTTTCGTCCTCCTCCTCCTCCTCCTCCTCCTCCTCCTCCTCCTCCTCCTCCTCCCCTGTCTCACATACATAACTTTTTACCTGTCATATTCCTCTTCACCTCCCTCCCCCTCCTCCCCCCCCTGCGCTCCCCTCCCCCCCTCCCAGAGTCGACGCCACGCAATCTGTTCTATTCAGCGTAAGTCTTTTGGCAGAGATCGGCATTTCTTGTGATTGATATGCGCAGTATTTTCCCCCGTGAGAGAGAGAGAGAGAGAGAGAGAGAGAGAGAGAGAGAGAGAGAGAGAGAGAGAGAGAGAGAGGGAGAAGAATGGATATATAGATAGAAAGTTAGGTGGAGATAGAAGGATAGAGACAGTCATAGATAGATAGATAGATAGATAGATAGAGAGCGAGAGAGAGAGTGCGAGAACGAAGAGCAAAAGCGAAAACGGAAGAGCAAAAGCGAGAACGGAAGAGCAAAAGCGAGAACGGAAGAGCAAAAGCGAGAACGGAAGAGCAAAAGCGAGAACGGAAGAGCGAATGCTATAACGAAAGAGCGCGATAACGAGAGAGAGAGAGAGAGAGAGAGAGAGAGAGAGAGAGAGAGAGAGAGAGAGAGAGAGAGAGAGAGAGAGAGAGAGAGAGAGAGAGAGAGAGAGAGAGAGAGAGAGAGAGAGAGAGAGAGAGTCAGTCAGTCGACCAAGTTATTTTTCCCACTTCGGCGTGAAATCAATCATGCGGCTTGATTCTCAGTAACTTTTTTTTTCCTTAGCTCTGGGCAACAAGGACGAGCGGGCGGTACTTCACGGCCTTAACACGAAGAGAAACTGACACACACACACACACACACACACACACACACACACACACACACACACACACACACACACACACACACACACACACACACACACACACACACACACACACACACACACACACACACACACACACACACACACACACGGCAAGTTTTTTCTTTTGGTGATCAGTAGTTTTGCGTTTTATATCGTCTTTTTTTTTTTTTTTCTCTTGGCTGCTTCCTCTGATGAAAACAAACAAACAAACAAATAAACAGGCCCACATAACATTCGCTAGTCTTATCCACCTCTTAAATGCACACACTAACGGCTATATTTTTCTCATAATCGTAAGAAAGAAAAAAAACAACGGACCTCGAGCAGACTTACAAATCATTCATATACACCTCGCCTTTATTTTCACCTTTACCTCATAACGTAATTCTCAAGGGCTAGTGTGACGGAGATGAGCACCGAGACCACGTGCAACTATAGCGTATGACCTCCAACTTTATCTTTTTCATCCATCACCTGAGACCAGAGTTAATTATCTCATCAATTTTCCATTACGTAATACAGCTGGCGCGGAAAAAATGTCCGCACCTGCCGACGACATACTGTTTTCCGACACATTACGCTCTTGTTTATTTAGGCACCAGCGGTCACAAAAACTCTACTGATAAGGTTAATAATGACCACCTGGCATCTCCATGCATTAAATTTTCAATGTAACAGATTAGCGAGGGCCACTGGTCCAGTAACCCCTGGGCAGGCTGTGTCGGAGCAGACACATCACCCCGTGTTCGGGGGGAGTGCTTCTTGCTTCCGCTCCCGTTCCCTCTAACATCGCTCGCCACTTCTTGTGATATCACTCACCCTTCGCTACTGAATGGTGCCTGCCAAGCTGAAAAGGGTTGAAAAAAGTGTCATACTGGCTTTACTTCGTGAAGGCAACAGCAACAGAGAAGTAGCATGAAGGACAGGAAGAGTGGAGAAGTGTGTTCGTAATGTCATGAAAGCAGCCAGTGCCTTCGGAGGTGTTAATGTCACATCTCCAGCACATCGCTATGCGTATCTTTCAGTTCCTTGGCAGTGATGAAAGGGTCCTTCAGCACTTCTCGTCGGAGCAGCATGTCAATTTTCTGGCCTGTCTTACGTTTCCTACCCGACCCCTTCTTTCTCTTCGGAGTAACACCCCGGAAGGCACTGGCTGCTTTCATGACACTACGAACACACTTCTCCGATCTTCCTGTCCTTGCTACTTCTCTGTTGCTGTTGCCTTCGCGACGTAAAGCCAGTATGACACTTTTTTCAACCATTTTCAGCTTGGCAGGCCCCATTCTGTAGCGAAGAGTGAGTGATATCACAAGAAGAGTCGAGCGATGTTTGAGGAAACGGGGGGCTGTGTCTGTTCCCACACAGTCTGCCCAGCGGTTACTGGACCAGTGGCCCTCGCTAATCTGTTACATTGAAAATTGAAAGCATGGAGATGCCAGATGGTTATTATTGGCCATATCAGTAGTTTTTGTGACCGCTGGTGCGTAATGTTGTGTCGGGAACAAAGTATGTCGTCAGCAGGTGCGGACATTTTTTCCGCGCCGACAGTACAAAAGAGCTTTACCTTTACCTTTATCATCCCCTCCCCATTACCTTTAATCCACAATCTAAGCCCAGTTATATGCTTTTATTTTCACTTTACCTTTCACCCCTCGCCTGAGCTCAGAGTTACCTGCTACTTTTCCCTTTTATCCGTCACCTGAGCGCAGGGTTACCTGTTTACCTATTTTTCCTTTGCATAACTCTACCTTCCAGCCATTATTTAAGCTCAGAGTTGCCTATTTTTCATTCGTCACCTAAGTCCAAAGTTACTTAGATACCTATTTTCCTTTGCACACCTCTACCTTTCCCTTTTATCCGTCACTTGAGCCCAGAGTTACCTATTTTCCCATTTTCCTTTGCACTACTCTACCTTTCCTTTTCCTTTTCATTCGTCACCTAAGCCCAGAGTTATCTACTTACCGATTTTCCTTTATACAAGTCTACCTTTCATCCGTCATCTAAGGCCAGAGTTACGTTTCTCATCCTTTTGCCTCTCCTCAACTTCCTCCACCCCACACTAACAACAGCGTGGAACCAACCATACTTCCCTCACTTTTCAAACTTGTACACGGGCTCTGCGTCACTTAGGAGAGAGAGGCACAAAAATAAGCAAGCACTCAGGCCGTAGTTCAGTAGTTCTGGCTCTTGCATTCACTTCAAACACGTAAATGGCTTCGTGACGAGTTCGGGAAACGTGAATATTCGGCGCCCCGCTCCTCTCCACGATTTCCCGGGACATTAACTTCAGAAAACGACGCGGACGGAGCAGGACGAAGCAAGGAAGGCCAGAGAGAGAGAGAGACACTTAAACGTAAGGCGACCGTACCGCGCTAGATTCTTACACGTATTCGCCTGCTTGTTTTCCTTTTCTCATTTATTTTATTTCATAGGCGTTACCATCCTCTTTTAGGTTTTCCTTGAGCAAGTAGAATCATGGAGTGTAGGAAGGGACAAGAAAGAGAATCAAACGTAAGACAAACAAACTGCTCTAGATTTTTTTACATCAAAGGATACGCTTGAAGGGCAACAAAAAGGGTACACACACAAAAGTAAAAAGTAAAGAGTAGCCAAAAGAGAGGTCACCCATTTGCCTGCTTCTTGTTCTCCTTCTTAATGTTCTTCTTTATTTTAGTACATAGAGATGAGGTGTACGACCATTGGCTGTGGGACTGGACAAGGAAGGGGAGTCAGACATATATTTAAGCAAGGCGAGCATAATTTTGACCCCTCTTTTCGGCCACCTCTTTGGATTCTTTTTAGGAGCGGCGAGCAGCGGGCTTGTTTCCTCTTTTTTGTGCCCTTGAGCTGTCTCCTTTGTTGTAAAAAATATGCGATAGATATTTATATGCATTCGTCTGCTTCTAGTTTTCCTTTTTTGCTCTTTTATTATATCATAGGCATTATTATCCTTCGGTGCTTTTCTCCTGAGCGTGTAGGTCCATGGAACTTAGGACGGGACAAGGAAGAGATAGAATTAAACGTTGGGCAAACATACTGTGCTAGATTCTTATACGCAATCTCCTGCTGCCTGTTTTCCTTTTTCCAATTCTCTTTTATTATAGGCATTATTATCCTCCATTTCGCTTCTCCATGATCACGTAGGACAGATAGATATATAGACTGATAGATATAGATACGGATAGATACAGATAGATATAGCTTTTGGGACAGGGTAAGGAAGAACAGCGAGAGATATACATGAATTTATATGCACATTTACGTATTTTTTGTTTTCCTCTTTTAATGTCCTTTATTTTATTATACGGACATTATCATACTCCGTTACGTTCCTGCATGAGCTATTTCAGAATACTGGGGCTTACTCATTTATTATTTTATCCTTATTTTATTCCTTATTTTTATAGTGATATCGCTTCTACCGACGTGAAATCAGTAGCGGAATATGAACCTTTTTGATGGATAATGAGTCCTTGATTATAGACCAGGAAGGAGAGGCTGGAATTTAAGTTTTATATACGTTAACGAGGACGAAAATGCACGCTTGGAGTTGACGTAAAAAATAAAATAAATAAAAAAGTTGAAATGCAAAGCGAATGTAAAAGATATCAAGTTACTAATTCCTTCCCGGCTTAAAGTGCTTTGCCGCGTCGTTCGTTGGCGGCACGCGTGTGTGTGTGTGTGTGTGTGTTTACCGCATGAAAATTATAACAGCAGCACAAGCCGTCGCTCAGTGTGAGGCTAAACAAGATTTACCGACTCGTTAACCGTGAAGGAGAGCGAAAATATAAAAGAACTCCTGTGTGTGTGTGTGTGTGTGTGTGTGTGTGTGTGTGTGTGTGTGTGTGTGTGTGCGCGCGCGTGTGTGTGTGTCTATATTTATATCTCTCTTTGCTCTGCTCTGCTAATATATTTATGTATTTGTCTATCTTTTTATTTATCTGAATATCTTCTTTATGTATCTGTATCTTTCTCTATCTGTATGTATTCATATATCTCTTCTACTAATTTATTCATGCATTATCTATCTATTCATCTATCCGTATCTTCTATATATGTATCTTTTTCTTCCTCCATCTCTATACATTTATCTATCTA
The DNA here is from genome assembly GCF_024679095.1 of Eriocheir sinensis. Taxonomy (NCBI): domain Eukaryota; kingdom Metazoa; phylum Arthropoda; class Malacostraca; order Decapoda; family Varunidae; genus Eriocheir; species Eriocheir sinensis. The sequence goes on along the minus strand of NC_066515.1, from coordinate 18,310,896 downwards.
TATATCATCTGTATGTATATCTTTCTACTTCCATTTACGTATATATATATATATATATATATATATATATATATATATATATATATATATATATATATATATATATATATATATATATCCATCTATCTGTGTAAATGTGTGTGTGTGGGAGGGGGGGGATATGTATATGTGTGTGTGTTTGGTCACGATAACACATACACACACACAACCCTTAAAACACTCACCTTTTTACCTGTTGCTCATCTCTTTACCTGGGCTCAAAGGGGACTTACCGACTCATTAGCAGCGTCGAGCACCAGGCAGTCAAGCTTCGCGGTGTCGCCCAGGTGGACATGCGTGGCCGTGGAGGTGTGGGCGAGATGCGGACGACGCGGCTCCTCGGGCAGGGCGTCGGTGGTGTCGTTGGAGGTGTCGTTGGTGGAGTTGTTAATGGTGGTATTGTCTTGCTCTTGGGTGATGACATAGTTGGAGGTGGAGGAAGAGGAGAGAGGCAAAGATGTAGAGAAGTGTGGAAAAACATTCATCGCCTCAGGAGTGTTAGAGAAAGACGAAGGTTTATCGAGAGAAGAAGAGGAGGAGGGGGAGAAGGAGGAGGAAGAGGAGAATGAGGAAGAGTGTGTAGCAAGATATGATGAAGGAGGAGAAGGCCGAGAAAGCAATAATGGAGCGAAAGAAGGCACGGAGGAAGTTGGAAGTTGGGAGAGAGGAAGCCACTTTTTCCCGGACGCCGCTCGTGGGTGGACGGGAGGAGGAGGCGCAGGGGGGGCAGGGGGGTGCATGGAGGGCGCCGCAAGGACCAGAGAGCGAGGTGTCCCAAGGGTGAAGGAGGAGCTCGAGGGGGACAAGTGCCTGGTCTCGTCTCTTTCTGCGGGAGAGGAAGAACAGCATTGTGAAGGAACGTCTTGGTGGTGGTGATGCAGGTGGTGGTGCCGGTGGTGATGCTGGTGGTGAAAGGGATGAGTTTATTCCAGGAGATAGGATGGAGTAAGAGGAGAGTGAAGAGGGAGAGGGCATGAGTTCTGAAGACTGGTAGAGAGGAGAGAAAGGCAAGAACGGAGTGAAGAAAAGAAGGAAAATAAGATGAGAGGAGGAGGACGAGGAGGAGAAGGAGGAGGCGGCAAATAGGAGAGAGAGGAAGAGAAGGGAAAACAAAAAATAAAACTGAAGTGAAGGAGGAAAGGAAGGACACCGACGAGCAAGGGAGAAAAAACGGAGAGGAAGTAAATAGAGAAGAAAGGAAGAGGCGGAGAAGGAGGAGGAGGGGATAAGATGAGGGAGAAAGAAGGGAAGAAAAGGCGAGAAGGATGCTGGGTCACAGAGACAGAGAAGACGATAATTTTAAGAGGATAGACTTGTGAAAGGAAAAAAAATGTAGGTTATAAAGAAAATGACAAAGACGAAAGAAGGGATAGAAAGGATAGACAAGGAACACACACGGGAAGGATGGATAATAGAAAGGCCGAGGGGACAGGAGAGGGAGGTGAAGAGGAAGATGAAAAGGAGGAGGAAGGATAATATTAATGGGTTTAACGTGTAGTCTATGCATGTGTTTCCGCCTGGAGTCTGTTATGCACACCTCGGCGCTTTTCCCTCTTTTCCATTATATTCTTCAGTCATTGATATTCAGCGCTTTCATTTATATAGCAAGTCGATGAGGAAGAGACAGACAGTTAGGACGGACAGGCGTGACGTAAAGGGGGAAGGGAAAGCGGTGGATGGTGATGCTGAAGGGACAAAGGGAACACAGGAACTGGCAAGGAATTCGGTAAAAGGTATTCACGCTGACTTAGCTTGAAGGGAAACAAGGCCAAGGGGTGAAGCTGGAGAGACATGGGATTACTGACACACACACACACACACACTTACACACACTTACACACACACAAATACACACTATTATGATTATTACATATTATTTACCACCAACCACAAACTACAATGAACATGAACAAAAAATAAAATGAACCAGTAAAAGTAAACATACTACTACTACTACTACTACTACTACTACTACTACTACTACTACTACCACACTTACAAAAAAATATAACTCGGAAAACTCTACGGACAAGGCAAGTTACATTTACATTACTCCCCATGATTGACACACACACACACACACACACACACACACACACAGACACACACACACACACACACACACACACACACACACACACACACACACACACACACACACACACACACACACACACACACACACACATACGCCCACGCTCACACATAGATAGGGGAGGACAACAACAACACCAACAAGGACTCACTGTAGAAGACAAGGGACTATTACCAAACCGTTTGAACAGCCTGGACTCCCCGCCAAGACGACTAACTCTGAGGCTTGTCACTGACGGAATAACAACACACGTTTAAGGGGACAGAGGCCACGGAGGGGACTCTACACACACACACACACACACACACACACACACACACACAAGGCGAGACTCTGACGTAAGGGTGACGTAAGAAGAAGCAAACACAAGAGGGAGGAAGGGAGGTAAAAACGAGGCGCAGGACTTTGAAATGGAGACACGAAGACGCCGAGTACAGAGCAACAACAGCAGCAACAACGTAAGAGAGGAGATAATCGCCTCTCTTCAGATTTAAATACCCTCGCTCCAGTACGGGTTATTTAAAGGACCTCCTCTCTCTCTCTCTCTCTCTCTCTCTCTCTCTCTCTCTCTCTCTCTCAGTCCTCTGTCCTCTGTTTGTCTGTCCGTCTGTCTCTGTCTTTCTCGCAAGGCCTAAACCGTATACTGAATTGGAGACTTCACGGACCACTAACCCGGTGAACGAACACACACACACGCGCGCGCACACACACAGACACACACACACACACACACACACACACACACACACACACAAAATCCTGTAAAACTCTACGGACTAAGCCAACTACGTTTACATTACTCCCATGATTGACACACACACACACACACACACACACACACACACACACACACACACACACACGAATTATCAGAAATGAGAGACGAGCAAACTTCCCCTCCTCTCCTCTCCTCTCTCTCCTCTTCCCCGCCAAGACTGTCTGCATACAAATAGAGAGGAGGAAAAAGAGACGCCTGGCTGCCTCCCTTTCTTCCTTCCTGCCTTGCTTTCTTCCTCCTTTCGTTCTTATCTGACTCGGCATCTGCATGAAATTTACCGGATCGCGCTCGTGCGTGCGCGTGTGAGTGTGCGTGTGTGTGTATGTGTGTGTGTGTTTGTGTGTGTGGAGACTGAAGTTTGTAGAAGGTTTGGTGCATTATGTATTTGCAGTTCGAAAATGCATTCTCTCTCTCTCTCTCTCTCTCTCTCTCTCTCTCTCTCTCTCTCTCTCTCTCTCTCTCTCTCTCTCTCATTCACCCATTTGTTACTACTGTGAATCCCTTTGTGGCTCCTTTATTGCCTTGTGTCCAGGTGAGCTGCGTCAGGTAACAGCATCGGAGGCACTAAGGGCTTACAGGTGTGTGTTGGAGGGAGGAGGAGGGAAAGGACGGGAAGGATAGTAGGGATGCAGGACTGAGAGCGATAAAGACAGAGAGAGGAAGTGAAGGAAACATGACAAGACGTGTTCGCAAAGGAGGGAAGGATGGAGAGAAAGGTGAGGGGGGAGGAAAATAATGAAAATAAATGAAGAAATGGAGGTGTTGACTAAAGGAAGGGAAGATATAGAAATGGAATGATGGAAGAAAAGATATATAGAAAAGAAAAGAGGGAGGAAAAAAGTGCGTAACATCTAGGTAAGGAAGAGGTGGGAAGGAGGAGGGATGGAGAGAAGAAAAGAGGAGGAGAGAGAGAGGAATGGAGGAAAGGAGGTCGGGAATGAATGGAAAGAGGGAGAGGGAGCTTAATATATCAGAGAGAGAGAGAGAGAGAGAGAGAGAGAGAGAGAGAGAGAGAGAGAGAGAGAGAGAGAGAGAGAGAGAGAGAGAACACACGCGAGAGAGATAGTGGTTATGGAGAGCAATTGATTCAAAACGGTTATAATTACCTGAAAACCCCTATATATAGACACAAATTTACACGGCAGTCCCGCCAGGTAATGTTGGAGCCTGGCTGACTATATACGGAAGGCCAGATAATTATTAGTCCATATTAATCACAGGTGAACGTTGAAAAAAGTGTGGACAGGGAGGGAGGGGGAGAGAGTAGGAGGGAGAGGAAGAGGAATCGAGGGAGAGTGGATTAAGTGAGAGACCAGGAAGAGATAAATAATGGAGGAGGAATTAGGAAGAGAAAAAAAGAGGGAAGGAAAGGGGGGATAGATGAATAGAAGGAGGAAGATGAAGAATGGAATAGAGGGATAATGGGAGTAGAAAAAACAGGAAAGAGATGGAAGGGTGGATGAAAAGAGTGGATAAACGGAAGGAAAGAAGGAAAGCGAGAGGATAATGAAGGGAAGGTAGAAAAAGGGGAAGGCTATGAAACAAATGAGAAGAGGAAGAAGAAAAGAGAAATAAAGGGGAAATGAATAAATGATAAACGGGTAGGAGAGAGAGAAAGAGGAGAATAAAGGGATGGTGAAATAAGGGAAAGAAGAGACAAATTAACAGAAGAAGGAGGGAAGAGAAACAAGATGGGAAGGAAAGAGGGGAGAGAGATAGAGAGATAGAAAGGAAGGGAACAGAGGAAAGGGGGAGGAAGGAAAAGAACAAGAGGAGAGAAAATAACGGAGGAAAATGTTGGAATGAGAAACCAGACAGAATGAGTGATGGAGAATGAGATAAAGAGATAAATGGAGCAAGCGAGGAAGGGGAGAAGTAAAAAGGGAACAGAGGTGAAGTAAAGGAGGGAGGGAGCACGGAGATGAAAGGAGGAGAAGGAATAAATTAGGGGAGAGAGACAAGGGGTGGATAAGGAGATGCATGGAGGGAGGTGTTGGGAGAAAGGTTAGCAGGTGAGATTAATGAGACGAAGGTGAGAGTGAGAAAGAGGGAAGGTAGAGAGATAGAAGAGGATATCAGAGAGAGAGAGAGAGAGAGAGAGAGAGAGAGAGAGAGAGAGAGAGAGAGAGAGAGAGAGAGAGAGAGAGAGAGAGAGAGAGAGAGAGAGAGAGAGAGAGAGGCGAAGAAGGAGTGGAAGGAAGAGACATAAATATAGTAAAAGAGAATAAAAGAGAGAGACAGAGATATAAAATGCGTAGAAGAGATGGAAGAAGGAAATAAAAGGAGAGATAGAAGTAGTAGAAGGTGGATGAAAATAGATAGGAAGATAGAAAAAGAAGATAGATAATAGAAGAGGGTAACAAAAAGAGACAGATGTTTAAGCAGAGTAGAAAGGATGGAATAGGAGATAGAGAGAAAATATATGGGAGGTGAAGTAAGGATTGAGAAAGGAAATAATAGATAGAAAGATAGAAGAAGAAGAAAGGTAAAGGATATCAATCAAAGTAGTACAAAGGGAAAGAAAAACTAACTCTAGGAGTTATATACAGGCCACCCAACCTTAACAGGCAGGACACGAGTATATTACTACAGGAGATTGGCAGGGCGAGTATGAGTAGAAATGTCTGCGTAATGGGGGACTTTAATTATAGGAATATAGACTGGGAAGATCTAGTGGGTGACCTGGAAGCCCTGGACTTTCTTGAAGTTATACAAGATAATTTCCTTAAGCAGGTAGTTACTGAGCCTACCAGAGGAGATAACATATTAGACTTAGTCCTAACCAATAATGGGAACTTGCTACGTGAGTTGGAGGTGGGCGGAGAGTTAGGAAATAGTGATCACAGAACGGTTCGTTTTAGCTTAGACCCGCGAACCAAACCCAGTGTTAGTGCCAGATTTTAGAAGAGCAAACTACGAGGGGCTTCGAAGGCATCTTGAAGGGGTAAACTGGGATAATTTAGGGATTCATGAGGGCCAGAACTGCGGATTGGAGAGCCAGGAGAACCAGGTAGAAATGTCTTACAATAATTTAGTTAGAGTAATAGTAGAGGGGCAAGAACAGCATATACCACAGCGAACACTTAGAAAAGAAAACAATGATCCTAAGTGGATGACTCGTGGACTAAAACACGAGATTGGGTTAAAGAAGGGAATTTATCAGAAAATAAAGAATGGGGAAACACATCTCAGGAGCCGGTACGTCGAACTATCAAGATTAGTTAAGAAAAACACCAGGATAGCAAAAAAGAACTATGAGATCAAAGTAGCAAATGAGGCGAAAAGTAATCCTAAGGGCTTCTTTCAGATGTATAGAACAAAAACACGGGAGAAAATTGGACCGCTGAAAACAAACACAGGGGAGCTAGTAGAAAATTACGAAAATATGAGCACATTGTTGAACGACTACTTCCTTTCAGTATTCACACAGGAGGATCAAACGACTATACCGGAAAGAGTTCAGGTGTACGAGGGCGGGGATGGCGATAAATTGAGGGATATAATCATTACCAGGCAAGTAGTTCAGGATGAGATAGATAAGCTTAAGAAGAACAAGTCGCCAGGTCCTGACGGGATATTTCCGAGGGTATTAAAGGAGTTAGGTGATATAATCAGTGATCACTAACCGACATCTTTAAGATGTCGGTAAATACTGGCTATGTGCCGAGCCTATGGAAAGTAGCTAATGTGACGCCGATTTTAAAAAGGGGACAGGTCAGTTGCTTCAAACTATCGCCCAATTAGCTTAACATCGGTTATAGGGAAGATGCTGGAGTCCATAATAGCCAGGAACATTCGGGAGCATTTAGAGAAACATAGCTTAATTCACGACTCGCAGCATGGGTTCACAAAAGGTAGGTCATGCCTCACCAATCTCTTGTCCTTCTACAATAAAGTATTTGAGGCGGTTGACAGAGATGAAAATTATGATGTAATCTATCTTGATTTTAGTAAAGCGTTTGACAAAGTTCCTCACCAACGACTGTTGCTTAAATTACAGGCTCACCGAGTAGAGGGTAAAGTTTTGAACTGGGTCAAGGCGTGGCTTAGCAATAGGAAGCAAAGAGTGCAAATCAATGGTAAAAGATCTGATTGGGGATGTGTTACGAGTGGGGTCCCACAAGGTTCGGTATTAGGTCCACTTTTGTTTATTATTTATATCAATGACTTAGACACAGGAATTAGTAGTGATGTTAGTAAATTTGCAGATGATACCAAGATCGGTAGAGTAATTGAGTCGGATCAGGACGCTAGTATTCTCCAAGGTGAACTCAACAGATTATATGACTGGGCGGATAAATGGCAGATGGAGTTCAATGTAGGGAAGTGCAGTATTCTGAGTGTAGGTAGGAACAACCCCTCACATAACTATTGCTTAAATGACACTCTCATAAGTAGGTCTGGGTGCGAGAGGGATTTAGGTGTCTTAGTGATCTCTGATCTCCGTCCAAGGGAACAATGCATTCAAGCTAGAAATCGAGCTAATAGGGTACTGGGATTTATTTCAAGGAGCGTAAGCAACAGAAGCCCAGAAGTCTTCCTCAAACTATATTTAGCATTAGTTAGACCTCATCTTGACTATGCGGTTCAGTTCTGGTCACCCTACTATAGAATGGATATCAAAATGTTAGAATCGGTGCAGAGGAGGATGACTAAGATGATTCAGGGGTTGAGAAACTTGCCATACGAGGAAAGACTCAAACAGTTAAACTTGCATTCTCTAGAAAGGCGAAGGGTGCGTGGAGACATGATCGAGGTTTATAAATGGATGAAGGGCTTTAATAAGGGAGACATTCATAAGGTTTTGTTGGTAAGAGAACCGGGTAGGACACGAAGTAACGGGTTTAAACTGGATAAATTCAGATTCAACAGGGACATAGGCAAAAATTGGTTTACTAACAGGGTGGTGGATGAGTGGAATAGGCTTAGCAGTCATGTGGTGAGTGCCAATACAGTTGTCACATTCAAAAATAGACTAGATAAATTCATGGACAGCGATATTAGGTGGGGTTAGATACACGGGAGCTGCCTCGTACAGGCCTACCGGCCTCTTGCAGACTCCTGCGTTCTTATGTTCTTATTACTAAAGAGAAACAGGAGGGAGACAGAGTAGCCATGTAGGGAGGAAGGAAAGACAAACACATCTAACAACATACAAGACTGACTCACCACATACCATACAAAACTGACTCACCACATAACACTATATCAAATTAACTCACCAAAACATAGCATACTGACTCACCAGAAACCATACAATCCTGACTCACCACAAACCATACAATCCTGACTCACCACAAACCGTACAATCCTGACTCACCACAAACCATACAATCCTGACTCACCAAAAACCATACAATCCTGACTCAACACAAACCATACAATCCTGACTCACCACAAACCGTACAATCCTGACTCACCACCATACAAAGCTGACTCACCACAAGTTGCCATCGTTGCCACAGCCGCGAGGAACAGGAGAGTCTGGGTCGCCATGTTGTTGACGGGGCGCAGGTAAACACAACCTGAGGGGCGGACACAAAGACAGGTGTGGTTTAATCAAGGGAAGGAACGTCACTCCGCCAACCGGGAAACCAGGAGAAGTGAGCGAGGGATTGCCGGGAGAGAGAGAGAGAGAGAGAGAGAGAGAGAGAGAGAGAGAGAGAGAGAGGGAGAGGGAGAAGGAGAGTGTGAGGTGTGGGTGTAAGTGTGAATAGAAGAAAGGTTATTTAGATAAAGGGAATAGGAAATAAATGTAAGGTGGGATAACAGTTGTGAATGTATGAAGAAGAGAAAGAGGAAGAAGAGGAGAAGTAAGAGAGAGAGAGAGAGAGAGAGAGAGAGAGAGAGAGAGAGAGAGAGAGAGAGAGAGAGAGAGAGAGAGAGAGAGAGAGAGCTTCCGGAAAATACAAACGTAATAGAATTTTACTCCTGAAAATTAGCAGGTATGTCCTAACTCTGAACGTAAACGTTAATTAGAGAGAGAGAGAGAGAGAGAGAGAGAGAGAGAGAGAGAGAGAGAGAGAGAGAGAGAGAGAGAGAGAGAGAGAGAGAGGGAGAGGGAAAGAGAGAAAGTCCTCTATTTTATCTAAACGTGTAGGATTTCCTGACCCCAATTTGCAGCCTCCCCGCGCCGTGAAAACGTGTGCTGTGCTACCTATTATAGACCTGTCACATGTGTTACTGACGGGCGACATGCTGTGCCCCGGGGAGGAGGAGGAGGAGCAGGAGGAGGAGGAGGAGGAAGAGCAGGAGGAGGAGGAGGAGGAGTAGGAGGAGGAGGAGGAGGAGGAGGAGGGTAAAGGGGTAAGGAGCGGGTCAAGTGTCGTTTACATGCCACAGGTGTTGATGCTTGTGCTGTGTCATCCTATGGTGCTGAGAGAGAGAGAGAGAGAGAGAGAGAGAGAGAGAGAGAGAGAGAGAGAGAGAGAGAGAGAGAGAGAGAGCGAGAGCGAGAGAGAGGGCGTGGGAAATGTCACCTGTTAAAAAGAATGTTTATGGGATCAGAGGAAACTCGAGCAAAAGAGAACGTTTATGAAAAGTGATATATGCGTCCTCGTGTTCATCATACTGCTTCTGCTCGTCTTTCCGGATACCCTCTCCTATTATGAAGCCCAGATAAAAGTGTGTAACGAGATACTGCCTCAAGCATAAGAGAACGTTTAGAAAGAGTGATGTATACACCCCCGACCTCATTTCGCTTCTGCTGCTGCTGCTGGCTTGTCTTGCTGGGGGAACCTTCTATTGGTGAGTTCGGGAAAAAGTGTGTAACGAAATTCTGCCTTAAACAATAGAGAACGTTTTAGATAAGTGATATATGCATCCTCGACTTCATCATATGTCTTCTGCTGCTGTTGGCTTGTCTTACTGGGGGAACCTTCTGTTATTTAGCAAGGAAAAAGATTGTAACGAAATACTGCCTCGAACATAAGAGAAGGTTTGAGAAAAGTGATATGTACATGCTCGTCTTCATAATATACTTCTTCTTGTGCTACTGACTTGTCCTACTTGCCTTGTCTTATTATTTAACAAGGAAAAAGATTGTAACGGAGTACTCCCCCCAAACATAATAGAAGGTTTGAGAAAAGTGATAGATATATTTTCGTCTTCGTCATATACTTTCAATGGTACTGACCTGTCTTGCTTGTCTTGTCTTATTATTTAGCAAGGAAAAAGATTGTAACCGAATACTCCCCCCAAACATAAGAGAAGGTTTGAGAAAAGTGATAGATATATTTTCGTCTTCGTCATATACTTTTCTTGACCTGTCTTGCTTGTCTTGTCTTATTATTTAGCAAGGAAAAACATTGTAACGAAATACTGCCTCAAACATTATAGAAGGTTTAAGATAAGTGATATGAACGTCCTCGTCTTCATCACAGTGCTTCTGCTTGTCTCTCTGGGTACCTTCCCTATTATTTAGCAAGGAAAAGGGTGCGAGAAGGGATATTGCAAGCTTATGTCATGTTGAGGAAGGGACTGGGCGAAAAAAAAGGACCCTCTCTCCTGCCATGTCACCTTGCTAATTAACGCTAAGCAACCAGGTGAGAGAGACGAGATAATCATTATAAACTTAATTATCTATATGATTTTGTGTGAGTGATGAAATGCGTCGCGCGGGAGCTGGAGAGGGAGAGAGCGAGAGAGCGAAAGAGAAGCGAAATGAGAAAACACACTAAAAAGATGAAGTTAAGGGAGAGATCAGAGAAGAAGGGGAAAGGTGGAATTGAAAACGAAGCCGTGGAATAGAAAGGAAAAGAGAGGGGAGGAGGAAAAAGTGAGAGGGAAAGGGGAGAATGATTACAGCAGGAACGAGAAAGAAAGGGGAGAGAGAGGTGGAGGTATTGACAGAGGTAGTGATGGTGGTGGTGATGGGGGTGACGGAGGGACTGGTGATGGGAACGAGAAAGGAAGGGGAGAAAAAGAGCGTAAAATAGTATTGAGAGAGGTGGTGATGGTGCTGGTGATGGGGGTGACGGTGGGACTGGTGATGGGAACGAGAAAGGAAGGGGAGAAAAAGAACGTAAAATAGTATTGACAGAGGTGGTGATGGCGGTGGTGATGTGGGTGATGAAGGTGGTGTTAAGACTGTTGATTGGAAGTGAAGATAAACACAAGTAATAGCATTGTTATTACTTTAAAAAAATATAATAGTTCCAGGAGGGTGATGGGAAGGAGATTGAGGAAGGGCTTGTTAGTAGTGGCGATAGTAATAGTTATAGCAGTGGATGAGGAGAGAAAAAAAAGTTACAGAATAGTGAATAGTGTAAGAAAAGATAGCTAGTGGTTTTAGTAATATTTCTAGCAATCTTTTAATAGGTAGAAAAAGACAATAGGTGTGAAAAGGTGAGAAAAGACGAAAGGTAAAGCTTTTAGTATACTCATAACAGAGGAAAGCGATAAGAAGGCGAGGCGTGATTCAAACACTGATACAGACGGTGTTTATAGAGGCCAGGTAATAGGAAAGTCAGGTGATTAAAGTTGAGAGAAGACAGACAGGTAAAGTCCTTAGTAACAATCATAGCAGTGGTAACATTAGGAAGGCGAGGTAAGGTGCTAAAACAGATACAGAAGGTGTTTATAGAGGCCAGGTAACAGGAAAGTAAGGTGATGAAAAACTTAAGAAAAGACAGACAGGTAAAGTTCTTAGTAACAATCATAGCAGTGGTAACATTAGGAAGGCGAGGTAAGATGCTAGAACAGATACAGGCGGTGCTCATAAGGGCCAGACGTCAGGTGAAGGGAAATCAAGGAGGAAGGCGGATAGGCGTGTGTTGCCCGTGTGAGGGGGACTAAACCAGATCCCGCCACTGCCATTGGTGCTGCTGAAGGCCAAATGGAGTGCTAGAGGACCACTGTGCAGACCCTTGTTACCCGAGAGTCCTGTTTATTTGTCTCCCTCCTCTCCCTCTCTCTCCTCTCATAGTTGTCTACCTGCCTACCTGTCTACCTGCTTGCCTTCCTGCCTCTCGCTTGTTTGCCTCTGCCTGCTTCTCCTGACCTACTCTCCCGCCTTCCTACATTCCCTCCCCCCTTCCCTACCTAATTTCACGGATTCTTGACCTGGTTTCCTCTTCCCAGCCTTCATTTCTTCCTCATTCTCCGTTTCTTTCTCTTCCTCCACCTTCTTCACTTCCTCAATCCTTCTCCTCCCTTTCTAATCTTCCTTTCTTATTTCTTTATTCTCATCTTCTTTCCCCTTCTCTCTCTCTCTCTTCTTCCTCCTCCCCCACTTCCTTTTCTACTTTTCCTTTCTCTCTTCTTCCCTCTGTCCTCATCTTTATTTCTCCCTCCTTTCTCTCTCTCCTGCTTTTCTCTCTCTCCCTCCATTCTAGTTTGTTTCCTTCTCTTATTCTCTTCTACCTGCTTTTTCATTTTCTCTGTTCCTTCCTGTTTCTCAATTACATTTCCTTCCTTCCTCCTCTCCCCTTCATTCCAGCTTTCCTCCCTCCTTCATTCTTTTTTCCATCCTCTTCTCTTTTTTTTACCCCAACTTTCCTCTTTCCTTCCTCCTCTCCATTCAGTTCTCTCCATTTCATCCTCTCCATTCCTCCATTCTAACCCTATCTCTCAGCTTTTTCCTCCTGACAACTTCCTCTCCCTCTCTGTAGTTCTCTCCTCCTTCCTTTACTCCTCTCTCCCTCCCTCCTTCCTCTTTGTTTCTGCCTCTTCTTCTTCTTCTTCTCCTCTCTTTGGCCTTTCTCCTTTTCTTTTTCCATTCCAGTTTGTTTCCTTCTTTTATTCCCTACTTCCTTCTCTCTATTCCAATCTGTTTCTCTTTCCCATCCTTCCATTCTCCTCTCCTCCCTTTCTTCTTCATTCCATCCTCTTTCTTCCCTCTCTCCCTCCCTTTGTTCCAGTCTCTCCTGCCTCATTTCCTCCATTCTAACCCTCCTCTCAGCATCCTACTCCTCCGGTAACTGCCTCTCCCTCCCTCCTTTACTCCTAGCTCTCTCCCTCCCTCTCTCTCCCTGCCTCCCCCCTTGTTCCAGCTTCTATTCTACCCCTCCTTTGTATGCCTCCGCGATTCCCTGTCTATCCCCATACTGCCTGCATCTGTCCCTGTCATGCAATACTATACCTTGTTGACGCTCCCTCTCACACCCTCTCTCTCTGTCTCTCGCTTTCTCTGCCTCTTTCTCTATCCCTCTTCCTTCTCTTCCTCTCTCGATCTTTGTGGTGTATTTGGGTGTCTGTTTTGTCTTTCGTTTTCTGTTCTCTTTCTTGTTTGTGTTTATGCCCGGCTGTGTGTTGTTTATTGTTATTTGTAGTTTAGTTTACCCTGCATTGTCTCTATTGTTGTTCCCCCCCCCCTCTCTCTCTCTCTCTCACTCTCTCTCTCTCTGTTTTTGGTATCACGCTCTGTTTTTTTTTGCTTCCTCTAATTCACTTTTTCATCCTTTTCCTGCACCCTCTTCCAAAATTTCAAAGAGAGAGAGAGAGAGAGAGAGAGAGAGAGAGAGAGAGAGAGAGAGAGAGAGAGAGAGAGAGAGAGAGAGAGAGAGAGAGAGAGAGAGAGAGAGAGAGAGAGAGAGAGGACTCCATGACAACGTGAAATCTAAAAAAAAAAAAACTTCATGGAATTATTTAGCAGGAATATTCTAAACTGATAGCCATAAAGACCTTGAAAATTGGATATGGAGAGCACGAGAGAGAGAGAGAGAGAGAGAGAGAGAGAGAGAGAGAGAGAGAGAGAGAGAGAGAGAGAGAGAGAGAGAGAGAGAGAGAGAGAGAGAGAGAGAGAGAGAGAGAGAGAGACTGAAGGGAGGGTACAGGTAGGAATTTGCACCTGCCATTCACTTTCTATCCAGGTACCGCGGGAGGTTTAAAGGGCACGCTACGGGAATACACAATTTATGGCCACAGGTGATTTGTTAAATAGAAAGTGAAAATGGTTAACTTACTCCCAAAGAGTGTAAAAATATAAAAGTTACTCCTAAACTAAAAGGGAAAGTGCTCTTGATTTATGAACAGATGAAAGGGAAAAGTCTACACGTGTCCTTAGTTTGGTATATTTACATTATTTTACATTTATTCTTTGGTGAAAATAGTTAAGGTTGTCCTACAAAGTGTAAAAATATAAAAATTACTCCTAAACTAAATGGGGAAATTCCTCTTGTTTTTAAGTAATGGAAGGGAGAATATTACACGTTTCAAATATTACGTTCTGTTGTGTACTTTTTTCAGGGTGATGTTTTTTTGAGATTCTGGGGAGTAATAAAGAATAAATATGATGTTAGAGGCAGTGCTATGGCCGTTAATATTATTCCTACCACTGCTACTGCTGCAGGTGTGTATATTAATGAAAAGGGGAATATATATTATTGGAATCACGTACCTATGGGAGAGAGAGAGAGAGAGAGAGAGAGAGAGAGAGAGAGAGAGAGAGAGAGAGAGAGAGAGAGAGAGATTGTTCGTCACATATCATGGCGCGAGATAGGGGGAAAAATATATGTAAAAAAGCATTTTCTCAAACTTTGTGCATTTTTCCATATGAACTTCATGCATACTCATTCTCTCTCTCTCTCTCTCTCTCTCTCTCTCTCTCTCTCATTAGATATATAGTCGTTATTACGTTATCTTTTTTACGAACAATAGGGCGGAAAAAGTCGACGATTTACACCCCTCCTAAAATAATTTCTTCACATAACACTCCTCACTTTGTTTATCTCGCCTGCATGCCCGACGACTTACTGCCACTCCTAAATTTACTTCGCTACGAGAATGGCGAATGGTCGTTACGTACACACACACACACACACACACACACACACACACACACACACACACACACACGCAAACGCATACGCACACGCAGACGCACTCACACTCACACAAGCCCTCCTCCCTCACCCTCCCGTCACACACACACACACACTAACACACGAGATGGCTTCTGATAATTAAAAGTAAAGGGAATATATATCAGTTTAATATTCGCTCCGATAAATTAGCGTTTGGGATAAAAGAGAGCGATAAAAAAGACATATTTCGCTCCACTTGGTTTCCGGCGCCGTTGAAAAAGGTGACAATAGAAATTTTTAAGAGCATACATCAGGCGGCGAGCATTGCGGATAAAACGTTAAATAGTTCGGTCGGGTAGTTAGTGAATGGCTATTGTTTTGAGGCGATAGGTTCCGCGTGCGTCGGCCTCCCGTTACCCGGAATGTGCAGGTGAAGGGAGGAGTCACAGGTAAGCTTTAAACCTGTCTTTTGCGGCATCAGAATGATTGACCACAACACGCAGACGCCCGCAAAACACTTGATCGTCTCTCTTTTTATTTACGTTTCTTTTTAAAGGTGACGGCGTTCGAGGTGGGTTCTTGACGACCTTGTTAAGTCTCTTTATGCTTCCTCTCTCTCTGTTTCTCCCTTTGTTTAGTCGCTGTCCCTCTTTTCTGCATACTTAGTCACCCTTTCCTTGTCGTCCCTACCACAGACTCGGGAAAATCTTCTCTGTCTCTCTTGTTTAGTCTTTATTCTCCCTTTTCTTCATACTTAGTCTCCCTTTCTCTCTCCCTTATCATAGGCTCAGTATGATAATGTTTTTGTCTTAGTTACTTCAGTCTCCCTTTTCTGCAGTTTGTCTCCCTCTCTCTTTTTCTTTCCTATCGTAGCCATAGTTAAATCGCTTTCTCCCTCTTTTTTTTTCTGGCTTTCTTGAGGGGCTTGGATGGTAGTCGGCCCCAGCCCATCATGGCGCAGGCAAGTGTTTTAGAGTGGCGCCATCCTTTCTCGTTTAATGTTATTCTCACTTTTTCTTCATACTCAGTCTCCGTCTCTTTTGTCTCTTAATAAAATTGTTTCTCTCTCAGTCTGTCTCCCTTTTTTTCATACTCAATCTCCTTTCGTCTGTCCTAGTAGATTAGTGTTTCTTCCTCGTTAGTCTATTCTCAGCTTCCATGGCTCCTTGCTACTCTCCTGCCCCTCCCCTCAGCCGTCCACCCACTCTCTGAACCCTGAACCTTGATGTCTCTGTGTGATGTCAAGGAATCAGCTGGTTTTAAAAGGCGTCCATTAATTTCAGTTCCTTGCCTCCTTTGATACGCCTCTGTCGAAAGGTTAATGCTGTGAAAAGTCTGTCTCTTGCGCCCCGTTGAAAAGAGAGGAAGGGTGAACCAGGTGGAAAAGAATAGAAAAAAAGCTTGTCTCTTACACACCGTTGAAAAGAGAGGAAGGGTGAATTAAGTGAAAAAAAGAAAGGCCTGTCTCTTGTGTAGAACTGAAAAGAGAGGAAGGGAGAACCGGGTGAAAAAGAGGACAAAAAGAAAAGCTTGTCTCTTGCATCCCGTTAAAAAGAGAAGAAGAGTGACCCAGGTGAAGAGGACAGCGGGGTGAGGAACACATCAGAGTTTTCGTCTCATTATAAATCCTTAATATCGGGTGCTGGTGATATGGATGACGTAATGAAAAGAGGTTAAACTTAATGAGATGCTGTTAAAAAAGTACTGATCTCGATTTGGCTGCTTCTAATTTCATCTCTTCAAAATTTTCATTAGTGGAGTTATCGTCTCATTATATACCTTTCAAGTTGGATGCTGGTGATATGGAGGAGATGAATTAAATGTAATGCTGTAAGGTCCCTCTCCTGATCTGCCTGCTTTTATTTTCGTCTCGTCTGTGTTTCCAATCGTCTATGTTTTCAATCGTCTGTTTTCAATCGTCTGTGTTTCCAATCGTCTATGTTTTCAATCGTCTATGTTTTCAATCGTCTATGTTTTCAATCGTCTGTGTTTTCAATCGTCTGTGTTTTCAATCGTCTGTGTTTTCAATCGTCTGTGTTTTCAATCGTCTATGTTTTCAATCGTCTGTGTTTTCAATCGTCTGTGTTTTCAATCGTCTGTGTTTTCAATCGTCTGTGTTTTCAATCGTCTATGTTTTCAATCGTCTATGTTTTCAATCGTCTGTTTTCAATCGTCTGTGTTTTCAATCGTCTATGTTTTCAATCGTCTATGTTTTCAATCGTCTATGTTTTCAATCGTCTGTGTTTTCAATCGTCTGTGTTTTCAATCGTCTATGTTTTCAATCGTCTATGTTTTCAATCGTCTGTGTTTTCAATCGTCTGCGTTTTCAATTGCCTATGTTTTCAATCGTTTATGTTTTCAATCGTCTACGTTTTTAATCCTTGTTTCGTCTGTGGTTTCAATCCCAATATGACCTTGGAATCAAACACAGTGACACTAGCGAAGGGTGTTAGAACAAGGGCTTGAATATGACCCAGAAAAAAGCCTCTTATTTATATTTACTGTTTATTTTGTTTTGTTTTTCGACTGACGTTTAAGTTTTAGTCTTGTTATGACCTTGAATACGATATCTGCTCCTCCTCTTTCTCCTCCTCCTTCTCCTTTTTCTTTCTTCCTTTTCTCTTGGGCCCACGTGCCTTGTAATTTCCTCCTCGTCTCCTATTTTCTCTCTCTCTCTCTCTCTCTCTCTCTCTCTCTCTCTCTCTCTCTCTCTCTCTCTCTCTCTCTCTCTCTCTCTCTCTCTCTCTCTCTCTCTCTCTCTCTCTCTCTCTCTCTCTCTCTCTCTCTCTCTCTCTCTCTCTCTCTCTCTCTCTCTCTCTTCTCCTCCGGGCATTGCTTATCTTCCTTCTTTTATCCTCAGGTTCTGTTTCGTCTCTCTCCTCCTTTCCTTTGTTTCTCTTCATTAACATCTTTTCCTTTTTCCTTCTCTCTTTCGTTTCCACTCCTTCCCTTCCTTTGATTTTGTTCATATTTGCTATATTCTTTATTGCTCTCTCGCTTCTACCGTCCATTTTTTATTTTATTTTTCCTTTATTGACTTTCTTCCTCCCTATTTCTTCTATTTTCTTCATTCGTATTCTATTTTTTCATTTTTCTTTCCCTTTAATATCACTTACCTTTCCCTTCCTTCTCTTTTTCTTTCCTTCTTTCTTCTCTTTCCATTCCTCCCTCCATCACACCCTCTCTTTAGTACTTCCTCCATTTATTTCCTCCTCCTCCCAATCCCTTCCATCTCCCTCCCTTACTTCATTTCCCATTCCGCTCTCTTTCCCTCCTACGCCCATTAGAACTTCCACTATTTCCCCTCACCTATCCCTCCTCCCTCCCTCTCTCTGCTCTCTCTTCTCCCTCTCCCTTCCCCTCCCTCCTTCCTCTCCCTTTCACCGCGTCTGTCCAGCTGGTTCCCCAATTCTAGTGTGGACGGGGCGCCAAGAATCTCTAAATATAACTTTCAATTTCCCCTCAAGTAAAGTTAGTGAAGAGGGACTAATGTAGGCTGAAGAGGAGGAGGAGGAGGAGGAGGAGGGAGGAAGATAGGAGGAAACAGAGGGAAGGAATAAAAGTGAGAGGAACCAAAGTAGGAAAGAAGGAGAAAGAGAGGAAGGAGGAAGTGTAAGAAGAAGAAGGAAGGAAGGGAGAAGGGTAGGAGGAAGAAAGGAGGAAGGAGGAAAGGTACAGTGGAGTGGAGGATGGAGAGAGAAAATAATGGGGGCTGAAAAGTAGGGAAGGAGGAAGAGAGGGAAGGAGGGAAGGAGTGGAGAGATGTGGAGGAAAGAGAAGTGAATGAGGTTTATGCTGAGTAATGGAGTGAAAAATAGCAGCCATGAGAGAGAGAGAGAGAGAGAGAGAGAGAGAGAGAGAGAGAGAGAGAGAGAGAGAGAGAGAGAGAGAGAGAGAGAGAGAGAGAGAGAGAGAGAGAGAGAGAGAGAGAGAGAGAGAGAGAGAATGGAGGAAATAATAGGAAAAATAGAAGAAATGCTGTGTTGGCAGAAGAGAGAAATAAAGAAAACGGAAATAAGAAAAAAATCAAAAGAAGGGAAACAGTGAAAATGAGAGAGGGAAAAAGGAAAATATATTACAGAAGCGAAACAAAGGGAAGGAAGAGAGGAAACAGAAGCTGAGGATAAAAGAAGGAAGAATAGCAATGCCCGGAGGAGAGAGAGAGAGAGAGAGAGAGAGAGAGAGAGAGAGAGAGAGAGAGATACACTACTGGTTTGGACTTTAATAACCCGAGATTCCGTGTAATTATGTAGGACTCGAGTATCTACTGAACACCTGGAGCTACACACACACACACACACACACACACACACACACACACACACACACACACACACAATAGTAGTCAGGGTTCATCGTTCTCCACTTTGTTCTTATTGCTTCTCTCTCTCTCTCTCTCTCTCTCTCTCTCTCTCTCTCTCTCTCTCAGCTCAGACAGGTAAAGATAATAATAAAAATAATAAAAAATGGTCTGAAAAACAGGCATCGTTAAAATAGTATTGTCAATTCTTTATCCTTTTTTTATTAAGTCTTTTATGTTTATTTCTTATTCATTTATTATTTACTTTATTCCTCTATTCTTACTGCCTGTTTCTCTCCTCTGTTGTATACAAACGGAGAAAGGAAAAGTTTAAATGGTAGAAGGGAACAGAAATACAAGTGTGTGTGTGTGTGTGTGTGTGTGTGTGTGTGTGTGTGTGTGTATGTGTCGGTATCACCTGTGGAAAGATAAATGCAATCGACCTTCTTTTATAACGAGCAGGAAAGGGAACTCACCTATAATCCCTCTCACACATTTTTGTTAGCTGTTATTTTTGTTCTCATTTGCAGACTCGGGCAGCTGAGGTTCGTTAGAAGAATCAGAAAAAAACAGATGTGTGTGTGTGTGTGTGTGTGTGTGTGTGTGTGTGTGTGTGTGTGTGTGTGTGTGTGTGTGTGTAAGCGGGATATTCTCTACAGCGAAAGGGAATTGATACATACTTTCTTTTTACTTCGCTTGTTATGTTTGTTTCTTGTATCGCCGGGAAAAGTTGTTGGTCGCTTTCTTTTGTTTGTTTGTGTGTTTGTGTGTGTACCTTGGGTGGTGTAAGTTTTGAGTGCACAGCCCTGGAAAAACAAACCTGAGAGAGAGAGAGAGAGAGAGAGAGAGAGAGAGAGAGAGAGAGAGAGAGAGAGAGAGAGAGAGAGAGAGAGAGAGAGAGAGAGAGAGAGAGAGAGTGAGAGAGCAAGAGAGAGAGAGTAAACTTTTCTGTATCTTCCGGCGCTGTTTCTCCGCTTACTTTCCGCCTTTTCAAAACTTCTTCTTTTTGCTGCTATTGAGGTTTATCCAAGTCCACTTTTTACCCACTTCATCATCATCATCATCGTTCTCTGATTCCTCTTTCTTATTTCTTTCCTTATTTTCAGTGCTGCGTCGCGATCCTTTATCTAACCTTTGCAGTCGTCTCTTATGATTCTTTGCTTTCTTTTTTTACCTCCTCCTCTTTCCTCCTTGTATTTCTTGTTCTTGTTCTTTTCTTCTTCTTTTTCTTCTTCTTCTTCCTCTTCTTCTTCTTCTTCTTCTTCTTTTTCTTCTTCTTTTTCTGTCTTTTTCTTCTTCTTCTTTGTTCTCTGACTTTCACTCGTTATCTTTCTTTCCTTTTTTTCAGTGTTTCTTTTTCATGATATATTTTATCTAGTTTTTGTAGTCTTATATTTCCTTTCTTGCCTTTTCTTCTTCGTCCTCCTTCGTCCTCCTCCTCCTCCTCCTCCTCCTCCTCCTCCTCTTCCTCTTCCTCCTCCATCTCCTCACCTGGCTCCATTTGCACCTGGGGTCTCGTGGGAACTTGATGGAGAGAAGATTACCTGAACAACTCCACCACTTTGACATCAAACGCACCTGAATTCTGATCTACTCCTCCTCCCCTTCTCTCCTCCTCCTCCTCCTCCTTCCAACTTTCCTCCTAGGCTTGTCTCCCCTCCAAGTCCTCCGCCTTTTCCTCAGACTTTAATTATTGTTAAGAACTTCTATTAATATCACTAACAACCTGCAACTGCTACTACTATCACTACTACTACCACCACCACCACCACCACCACCACTACTACTACTACTACTACTACTACTACTACTACTACTACTACTGCTGCGTCATACCTTACCCCGTTTTCTTTTATTCGCGATTATTCTCATTCGTAGTTTTGGTCTTGAAGTTTTATTTGACGTTTGAGTTGTGTGTGTGTGTGAGAGAGAGAGAGAGAGAGAGAGAGAGAGAGAGAGAGAGAGAGAGAGAGAGAGAGAGAGAGAGAGAGAGAGAGAGAGAGAGAGAGAGAGAGAGAGAGAGAGAGAGAGAGAGAGAGAGAGAGAGAGAGAGAGAGAGAGAGAGAGAGAGAGAGATTGTATCGCTGCTCTCACAAAGTTTTAATCTCCCTTTGCCGAGGAAGGCGCCGAGACACGCACACCTGGCGCCTACCTGTAGCACCTGACGGGTAATATTCACACCTCAGCGACGGCAGGCGATTAAAACTTGGGTGGAAAAGGCTTTGAAACATCCTCCGTCACAGGCTTAAGATGACAAGAGGGGTCGTTCACGTCCTGCCTTGATGTTCACTTTGGACGCGCCTCCGGTTTACTGCTACTGCTGCTATACTACTATACTACTACTACTACTACTACTACTACTATACTACTACTACTACTACTACTGCCACTGCTACTACTATTACTACTACAACTACAACTACTACTACTGCTACTTCTACTACTACTACTACTACTACTACTACTACTACTACTACTGCTCGTGCCATAACAAAAAAGTAACGAAAACACCAAAACCACCACCACCACCACCACCACCACCACCACCACCACCATCATCATCATCCCTGCACTGTTTAATTTCGCTTCCTATTCAGTTTCTCTCATTTCCGGTTCCACGAGTTTATTCGTTTTTTCTTTCTTAACTTCCGTCATTATTGCTTTCCCCACTTAGTTTTTTTTAACCTTCCCTTATTCATTCGTTTATTCTTTTATCTGTTTATCTTATCGTCTGTTAATTAATTTGTTCTATGTGGGTTGGTGGTGATGGGTGACACTTTGACCGGTATTTTAAGACAGTTTGGCTTCTCACATACACTATTTTTAAAGGTCAAAGAGGGGGGTCATTCAGGTTATAACGAGTAATTCTTTAGCTTCACGGTATAGAGGAAGGGTCAAACTACCACCAGGGTTATAAAAGTACTCCTGGAAATGACCACAACTGCTACGAGAGCCTTGTCAAATATGTGTTTCTTTAGGTTCATGGTACAGAGGAAGGGGCACACTACCACCAGGGTCCTAAAACTACTACTGGAAATGCCCAAAACTCCTACGAAAGCCTTGTCAAATATGTGTTTCTTTAGGTTCATGGTACAGAGGAAGGGGCACACTACCACCAGGGTCCTAAAACTACTACTGGAAATGCCCACAACTCGTACGAAAGCCTTATCAGATATGTGTTCTTGGGGGACGAAATGCTTTATAATACGACCCTTTGTGATTAGTTTTGTTTAAGGTGATGTTCTGGCTAATGGTTTGTGTGACTTTGGAATATATCGTCATTTCTCGTTCGTCATTTTCGTTGGTTTATGATGCTTCGTTTTATGTGGACTCTCCTTTATCTTATCAGTCTTTCTCTTCTTTTTTTTTTCGCTCTCATTTTTTCCTCTTTTCCGTGTAACTGTTCTTTATCTTCTCAATCCTTCTCTTCTCCTTCTTTCTTTCGATCGCATTATTTCCTCTTTTTCGTGTAACTGTTCTTTATCGTCTCAATCCTTCTCTTCTCCTTTTTTCTTTCGGTCGCATTATTTCCTCTTTTTCGTGTAACTGTTCTTTATCGTCTCAATCCTTCACTTCTTTACCTTCCTACCTTTCTTTAACTCACTTTTCTCCTCGCTTTGTTTTACTTCTTTTTCTCCTTTTATTCTCACCTTCTTTACATCCTCATCGTACTTAACTCAAAGACAGAAGTGGGGAGGAAATATAGGAAGACGAAGGGAAAGGTGGAAGAGGAAGGGAGGAAGAGGAAGAAGCAGGGAAGGAAGAGGAAGAGGAAAGGGAGGAAGGTAAAGGGGAAGTAGAGAAAGGAAGGGTAAGAGGAAGATGAAGGGGAAGGGGGAGAGGAAAGGGGAAGGGGATGAGGGCTAGGAAGAAGGGGGGGGGGAGGGAGTGGCGTTAAAATGACAAAAAAAGCTAAAAGCATTTCTCTGCGTTAATGTAATTGATGTTTGATGTGGCACCTCGCCTCTCTCTCTCTCCTCACTAATGCATTGCCAAACTGAAAGACTCGAAGACTTTATACACCAACGGCTTTTTAGATGATGTAGATTAACTCACATAATCTATTGAGTTAATTGATCGACGAATTTATGGACAAGAGAGTTAATGAAGCTTATGAATGAAAGTAATTATTAACTGGCTCGACAGAAAGGAAGTGGTGCATGTCTTGAAAACGACCCGAAGAGGCAGGCAGTTGTATCCATAGAGAGTTCAATAAGTTAGTGGACTTCGCAGACAAATTAGGAAATATATGAGCTAATAAAATGAAAAGAATCGTCAAAGGACTTTATTGGAGGTAAGAAAAGGATCAGGAGAGACAGGCAATTGAATCTATAGAGTGTTAGATTAATGTACTACACACAGAGAAATTAGCAAATGTAGTTAGGTTTACAAATAAAAATAATTACATTTGCAAACTTTATCGGAGGTTAGAAAGGGATCTGGAGAGGCAGGCAATTGAATCTATAGAGTTGATTAGGTTAGTGGACTTCGCAGATAAATAAGAAAATGTAGTTGAGTTTGTAAATGAGAAAAAGTCTTTATTGGAGGTAAATAAAATGATCAGGAGAGGCAGGCTCATCAATGTATAGAGAGATCATTAGGTTAGTGGACTTCGCAGACAAATCAGATAATGTTGTTGAGTTTATTAATGAAAAGAATTACATTAACTGACTTTTTCGGAGTTTAGAAAAGGATGTGGAGAGGCAGACAAATGAATCTATCGAGCGTTCACTAAGTTATTGGATTTCGCAGACAAATAAAGAAAATGAAGTTGAGTTTGTAAATGAAAAAAAATACAGTTAGCTCTATTGGAATTAAGAAAAGGATCTGGAGAGGCTGGCAATTGAATCTATTGAGAGTTAGATTTATGGACTGAACAGAGATATTAGAAAATGTATTTGAGTTTGTAAATGAAAAAAAAATAATTGGCTCTATTGGAATTAAGAAAAGGATCTGGAGAGGCTGATAATTGAATCTTTTGAGATTTATGGACTGGACAGAGAAATTAGAAAATGTAGTTGACTTTACAAATGAAAGAATTAATTGACTTTATCGGAGGTAGAAAAAGGATCCGGAGAGGCAGGAAATGTAGAAGTCTGTTGAAGGAAAGAACTGCACAGACCAATGGAAATATACTGACCAATTGAATGTATGTGAGAGGAGTGTCTGTGTCTTGAAGATGATCCAGGAAGGCAGATAATCTATAGCCTGTTATCTAGCGAGTCTCACACAGGCAAACGAAAAAAAAAGAATAGTGGAGTCTATGGCGGAAAATGATTAACTGACTGACTGTATATGAAAAGGAAGGAACATGTCTTAATCTTTCGGCTTTGTAGTCTGTTGAATTAATGAACTAAACAGACACAGAGTTCAGAACGGAAAAAAAAGGATTAAATGACTTTATGAGAGAGAGGAATGTCTGTATCTTGAAAATAACACGGAAATGCGAGGAATCTGTTGGTTTTGTAGTCTGTTAAACTGGCGAACTAAACAGACAAATAAAAAAAAAAATGAAGCTTAAACGAAAAAAAATAATTAATTGACTTTATGAGAGAGAGGAGTGTCTGAACCTTGAAAATAACACGGAAATGCGAGTAATATGTTGGTTTCGTCGTCTGTTATATTAATACACTAAACAGACAAATATATCGAATAATGGAGTTGAAACGAAAAAGTAATTAACTGACTTTATGAGAGAGAGGAGTGTCTGAACCTTGAAAATAATCCGGATATTAAGAGCCATCTGCTGGTTTTGTAGTCTATGAAATTAACGAACTAAACAAACAAAATTAGTAAAGTTTATAACGGAAAAAAATAATTAAGTGACTTTATGAGAGAGCGAGGAATGTCTGTCTTGAAAATGATCCAGAGGGAGAGTCTAGTCTGTTTGTGAGGAATTCTTTACAGAGACACGGGATAACTTGGCGCTTCAAAGTTTATCAATTAAAAGGAAGAGAAGAAGGAAGGAGGAAGAGAGGAGTGAGGAGGATGAGGACGATGAAGATATACAAGGAAACCCCCCTCGTCCTCGCCGCTCCTCCCCCTCCCCCCACGAAAAGATAAAAAAAGGAGGGAAAAATAGAGAAAAATTCCGAATTCGCAATCAGAGGAATGTGCGAGGAGGTAGTTTTAGAAAATGAATGCAATCAGAAGTAATGCATAAAAGAGAAGACGCGGGAAAAATGAGAGAATGAAGAGGGAAGTAACAATAAGTGCAACACAGCAAGTAAACAAAGGAAATATTGAAGAAGATAAAAAACACAAACAGACAATACGATGGTGGAAACAGGAAAGCAAGGAAGATAACGCCATTTTTTTTTCAGCAAAGGAGACAGTTCAAGGTCATAAAAAACAACAATAATGAAAAAAAAAGCCCACTACTCACTGCTCCTAAAAAGAGTACAGAGGAGTGGCCGAAAGAGAGGTCAATTTCGGGAGGAGAGGTGTCCTGATACCCTCCTCTTGAATGAATTCAAGTCGTAAGCAGGAGGAAATACAGGTGAAGGAAGATTGTTCCAGAATTTACCAGCGTGAGGGATGAAAGAATGAAGATGCTGGTCAACTCTTGCATAAGGGATTTGGACAGTAAAGGGATGAGCTTGAGTAGAAAGTCGTTTGTGGCGAGGCCGCGGGAGGGGGGGAGGGATGCAGTTAGCAAGTTCAGAGGAGCAGTCAGCGTGAAAATATCGATAGAAGATAGAAAGAGAGGCAACACTGCGGCGGAATTTAAGAGGTAGAAGACTCCCACTCTCTTCCGAAAAAATAGCTACATGAAAACTGAAAATGGAAAGAACGACGACTGATTAAAAAGAAAAGGTAAAACAAGACAAACATTAATCAAGCATGGAGAAGAAGAAACTTGATAATGATAAAGACGAATAAAGAAGAGCCATCAATATTTATCAATACTCTCAACTTAGAAGCAACGATGGATATGTTAAAATAGAGAAAACTAAAAGAAGACAAACAAATAAATGATGAAGACGAATAAACACAATAATAATAATAATAATAATAATAATAATAATAATAATAATAATAATAATAATAATAATAATAATAATAAAGAGGAATAAAGAAGTACTACAACGACTTTTCAATCTTCTTAACTTTGAAACAACGATGAATAGATGTTAAAAAAAAAAGAAATTCAGAAACAAGATCTACAAAAAAGCATGAAAACAATAAACACGGTAATGACAATAAAAAAAAAGAAGAATAAGAAAGTACTACAACGCCTTTTCAATACTTCTAGCTTGGAAATAATGATGACTGTATATTAATAAAAGGAAAAAGAAGCTATAAAAAGACAAATATATAAAGGATGCAAAACAATAAACAATAATAATAACAATAATGAGAAGAAGAGCTGAAGAACCACCACCAAGATCATTCAATACCCTCAACGTTTCCCCACAAGATTAAAACCGAGGCCTCACTTTCCCCGTGCCGTCCAATCCTATTAATTTGGAGGAGAGAAGAATATAGGAAGAACTTGCGGCAATAAATATCTTCTTCCTTTCTTTATTATTCGTACCCTGGCCGACAGAGGAGGTTCCGAGGAGGGTAGAATGGGTACAACATATGTGGTCTGGTTAGCAGGTGGGAGGGATGACGCAGGGATAGACTGGGTACAAGGTAATATGTGGAGCGGGTAGCAGGTGGGGAATGGCATTGAGTATAGAAACATAGAAGGGTTGTGTATTGAATATAGAAGGTGGTCTTATAGTTGTGGTGATCTGTGTAGTGGTGAGATGACTTGTTAGATAGGGTATAATGTGGAGTGGGTATTGGGTGGAAGATAACGGAGGTGGGTAGAATATAGGTTTGTGGGAGTCTTATTTAGTGGTGAAATTACTGAATGAACTTGGTGTAACATATGTGGAGTTGGTTAGTGGGACAATAGATGTATGTATGTGTGTGTGTGTGGGGGTATTGGGTGGAAGATAACGTAAGGGGATGGAATAGAGGTTTGTGGGAGTCTTATTTAGTGGTGAAATTACTGGATGAACTTGGTGTAACATATGTGGAGTTAGTTGGTGAGACAATAGATGTGTGTGTGTGTGTGTGTGTGTGTGTGTGTGTGTGTGTGTGTGTGTGTGTGTGTGTGTGTGTGTGTGTGTGTGTGTGTGTGTGTGTAATGTGTAGTGTGAAGGGGTGGAATAGTGTATGAGATGGATGGAATGGTAATAGAGTGACTTAGCATGTATATGGGAAGGAGTTTGGGGTGACTGTGGTGGCGAGGAGTAGGAGTCGGAGGAAGAGGAGGAGGAAGAGGAGGAGGAAGAGGAGGAGGAAGAGGAGGATGTGGAGGAGGTGATTTAGTGCACGAAATTAAAGCCCAGGTAACCCATATATTGCAAGATGTTAATTAATTGTGGGGAGGTGAGGGCAATGAGACGCCAGGTGACAATGGGAGTCTGTGGTTATTACGTGCGGAGACAAATGATTAAAAGGTGGATATCGTGTCCGCACTCAACCTTATTAGAGAGACGAATGATGGAATGGATACAGTCTATGTGGTTTGCCTCACTGACTTATTAAATGGATAGTCTACGTCACTTGTCTTAGCTAGTGACTGATTCGTGTATGTATGTATAGAGAGGAATCTTGGTATTTAAAAATGGTCTGAGGATGCAGTCCATAAGGTCCGTCAAAAATAGCACGAGGTATTTAATTAAAGGTGACAAAAGGTGTGCTGCAGGTTTAATTATGAGAGTCAGCCGTCAAAATGGTACTAAGGTTCTTGTGTATTAGAATAAGATCTGGGTCCGCGTTACAAAAAAAGAAGTCAACTCAAAATGCGAAAATAATGAACCCTCCACTGAGAAAAGTATATATATAAATAAATAGATCGGGAAGTAGAGAGGAAGCAAGATAGACTGTAAGCAGGTAGAGAGCAAAGTTAATGAGATGGGAGATAAATAAGTAAGGTGGTTATCAGGTAGGCAGAGAGGCAGCTCAAAATGCAAAAAATAACCTCCACAGCGCTTCTTCCCCCGTCAGAAGAGGAGCCGAAAGAGAGTGTCAGATTCCATGATACGATAAGGGTATGATACGATATGATAAGGCTCATATGTAATAGAATAAGATCTGGGTTCGTGCTACAAGAAAGGAGGCAGCTCAAAATGCGAAAATAAATCATCCACTGACCTTCTTCCCCCAAAAGAGAGGGTCAGATGAGGTCAGAAAGGTTTGACACTCCTCTTAAAAGCGTGCAAGTTATTAAACAGTGTATGTCTAAGCTTGATATACAGTCTTGAGAGATGAATTATGGTAGGCAGTTATATAGATAGGCCAAGAGTGATGGTCACGTACAATTAAAAGTAAGAATAGTCGAAAGAAATAGTCAGATTCCGTTAGAAAGTCTGAGGTATATAACTACAGGTGCATCAAGGTGTGTAGCAGTATAGAGAGACAGGATGATGAGCAAATAAAGACAGTGAAAATTGCAGAAAGAGAGAGTCAGATCCAAATAGAGTGAGGTATTAAGAGATGAGTCAAGGTGTGTAGAAATATAGGGAGACAGGTAGAGGAAGGAGGAGGAGGTAAAGAGTAGGTAAAGGGTAAAGGTAAAGCTTGATGAAGAGGGATGGGCAGGTAAAGATGAGAGTAAGAGTAGACGAAAGTGAGTCATTCAGTTTGAGAGTCTGAGGTATTTAACTGCAGGTGAATCAAGTAAGAGAAGGAGGATGAGGCATAGGGTAGATAAAGGGTAAAGGTAAAGCTTGATCAAGAGGGATGGGCAGGTAAAGATGAGAGTAAGAGTAGACGAAAGTGAGTCATTCAGTTAAAGAGTCTGAGGTATTTAACTGCAGGTGAATCAAGGTAAGAGAAGGAGGATGAGGCATAGGGTAGATAAAGGGTAAAGGTAAAGCTTGATCAAGAGGGATAGGCAGGTAAAGATGAGAGTAAGAGTAGACGAAAGTGAGAGTCATTCAGTTAGAGAGTCTGAGGTATTTAACAATTGAGGTGAATCAGGGTGCAGGTAAAAGGTGATAGCCAGGTAAGTAAGGGTTAGATTCAATTAGCGAGTCTTAAGTGTTTAATAAAGGTACAGGTAAAGGATGATAGGCAGTTAAAGATGACTCTAAGCATATAAAGGAGAATAAGCTGACACCGACCATTATGTGCAGACACAGGATAAAGTCATAGCCGATATATTTAAAGCTCACGTGCCTAGCAGAGCGAAGGGCCACACGGAGCTTTCATGCGATCGGTGGCGGAGGTCGGTACAGGGAATGAGCTTGATTAAGTGTAATTATGATTAGCACAGGTTGTTTGTAACACTAATGGCGCCTGCGGAACGGGGTCATAAAAGCGGAGGAAATATTCACTGTCTTGTTAATGTGTTTGGGCGAGTGTTATGAGTTTATTCAGGTACATGTGTAGGACGGAGAGGAGATAGATACAGGTAGATAAATCGACACGTAGATAAGCAGGTAGGTAGGTAAGTAGGTAAGTATATAGATAGATAGATAAGTAGGTAGAGGGGTAGGTAAATTGGTAGGTAGATAAGATGATAAATTTCTTGGAAGTTGACAGGTAGGCAGTGATTGGTTTCTCTACCTGTTGTGTGGTTCTTGAAGTCGACTGGTAGATAGTGAGGCAACCAGGTAGATTATTAACTAGTCTACCTGTTGTGCGATTCCTTAAGTTGACAGGTGGGCAGTGATTGATATCTCTACCTATTGTGTGGTTCTTGAAGTCGACAGGTAGATAATGAGACAACCAGGTTGATTATTAATTATTCTCCCTATTGTGCGATTCCTTAAGTTGACAGGTAGGCAGTGATTGGTTTCTCTACCTGTTGTGCGATTCTTGGAAGCTGACAGGTAGGCAGTGATTGATTTTTCTACCCATTGTGTGGCTCTTGAAGTTGACAGGTAGGTAATGAGGCAGCCAGGTAGATTATTAATTATTCTACCTATTGTGCGATTCCTTAAGTTGACAGGTGGGCAGTGATTGATATATCTACCTGTTGTGTGATTCTTGTAGTCGACAGGTAGATAGTGAGGCAACCAGGTAGATTATTTTGTTACTTATTGTGCGGTTTCTTAAGTTGACAGGTGGGCAGTGATTGATATCTCTATCTGTTGTGTGATTGTTGTAATCGACAGGTAGATAGTGAGGCAGCCATGTAGATTATTTTGTTACTTATTGTGCGGTTCCTTAAACTGACAGGTAGACAGTGATTGATATATCTTCCTGCTGTGTGAGTCTTGAAGGTGGGAGGTAGATAGTGAGACAGCCAGGTAGATGCATATGCTTACCTGTTTTGTGTTTCTCGTCTCAGGTGTTAGATGCTCCTCGCTGTTACCGTTTACCTGGGTTAGAGAGACGAACCAATCACGCGTCGGCTTACAAAGGAAACCCGGCTTTGTTGAATCATTGGTGCTCGTCTGTATTAATGAATTGTTTGCCTCTGCGTTACGCCCCAAAACTGATCGTCACACATTTTGGCGCCGCGATGCTGTGTTTGCGGAGGGCGGCCGAGGAGGGAGTGTGTAAATAAACGAGACAAAAAAACACGAAAGAACAAATAGAGCAAGGTAGACCACAGTGCAGGGATTGGGTGAGTGATGCTGAAAAAAAGTTGCTGTCTTTACCACTGGAGGGTGAGGTGGTGATAAGGGTGGTGATGAAATGGAGGCAGGTTTGAAGAGGAGGAGGAGGAGGAAGAGGAAGAAGGAAGAAAGAGAAGGGAGGGAAAAGAGAAAGTGGAAAAGAAAGGAAGAGAAGGGAGAAAAGATGAAGGAAAAACAGGAAGAAAGAAAGGGAGACAAAAAACTAGACAAAAAACACACACCGAAGAACAAATAGAACAAGATGGACCACAGTAAAGGAATGGATGAATATTGGTGAGGGAAAGAGGAAGATGCCGGGTTTAGGAAGGGATGGAAGGGGTGTGGAAAGAGGGACGAGACTAAAAACATGACAGAACAAATAGTAGAAAACAGAACCCTATGGAAGAGGCTCAGAATGGGATAATATTGGTAAAAAAAAGGAAGGTGTGTTTACCAATGGAGGCGGAGGAAGGGGTGAATGGAGTGTGTAAAGAGAGAAGAAAAAACCCATTAAAGAACAAATAGTACAACAGACCACTATGAAAGAGGCTCAGAATGGGATAATATTGGTAAAAAAAGAGGAAGGTGTGTTTACCAAGGGAGGCCGAGGAAGGGATGGATGGAGTGTGTATAGAAAGAGAGAAGAAAAAACATTAAAGAACAAATATTACAAAAGACCACTATGGAGGAGATTCAGACTGGGATAATATTGGTGAAAGGAAGAAGATATGTTTACCAATGGAGTTCGAGGAAGGGATGGATGGAATGTGTAAAGAGAGAGAGAAGAAAAAAACAAAAAAAACAAATAGTACAACAGACCACTATGGAAGAGATTCAGACTGGGATAATATTGGTGAAAGGAAGAAGATATGTTTACCAATGGAGTTCGAGGAAGGGATGGATGGAGTGTGTATAGAAAGAGAGAAGAGAAAACATTAAAGAACAAATATTACAAAAGACCACTATGAAGGAG